>NC_051412.1:16781039-16781344 GCF_015228065.2 Penaeus monodon
GGTATAAATCACAGAAAGTAGGTCACTGTTGACTTCAAAGATCGCGCGTGAATGCGCCATGAGAACCGCGTCGCCTGCCCTCGCGGCCGCCGCCTCTGCGACGTCCGAACAGACAACCGCGCTTCACGACCAAAGAGACGCTCTGCGGCGAGACGGCAAGCCGCGCGGAGAGTGATAGCTCCAACGAAAAATATTACTGGCTTAAAAATAGGAGAGAACGGGGAGAACTAGTGGCCTCAATATGTGGCGAGCGGCGCTCCCTCGCTCCTTCCCAGCCTCTCAACTAGGCCATCTCCTGTAAAATC
>NC_051412.1:16781381-16781501 GCF_015228065.2 Penaeus monodon
TTTTCCCCTTCTGTCTCCTCCATCCCAATATGCAGCACTTTGCCCTCTCCATCCCCATCTATCACGACATTTTTCTCCCTTTTGCTATCTATCTCTTACTGCGTCCTTCTACCCACCTAT
>NC_051412.1:16781566-16781814 GCF_015228065.2 Penaeus monodon
TCATTTGCTCCACGAACCAGGCCCTGAACCTGTCCTTCTGTTAATTCACTCAGCAGTGGTTATCAATATCTTCTATTCATTCACTCATCTATGGCGATCTTTATCCGTCCAAAGTTGAGTCACTAAACTACCATTCTCCTGAGTCATTCCGTCTCTCTGTCGCCTGCTACCCACGCTCTCTCGACGGTCATGCTAAGCGCCCGTCCAAGTTAAAGTGTATATTTTGTGAGTGTATTTTGTGTTGTCGT
>NC_051412.1:16782556-16782757 GCF_015228065.2 Penaeus monodon
GGAGGGAATAAGTGTACCCTTTCTTCAAAATATTATTAAGGGTGGAGAGAGAGAATGTACTCGTAAATATCTTTATATATCATGATTGGAAAAATAAAACAAAATCACGAGAGAAAAAGAAGCAAAACAGATAAACTTAAAAAGAGAAATAGAGTGAGCCAGGCAAGGGCAATGGTTGGATCTTGATCATGACAGCATTAT
>NC_051412.1:16784330-16785423 GCF_015228065.2 Penaeus monodon
TTTACAGAGTAACTATCTAAATCGAACAGATTCACCGTCATTTGCCTATCTGAAATGTTAAGGGCCAAGTAGTACCTCATATATTGCTTTGTAATTTGAGTTCGACGTCCCAGCCCGAGCAGTCATCCACCCACGACCGATTTACTTAAGCCACTCCACGACCAGTTCGCCACTCAAGACACCATCCCGCACGTGACCTAAGTCTCTACCCTCTGGGTCATACCGAAGAACCATTCTCCGCATGCTCTCAGCACTGAGTCACTCTAAGTCACTCATTATACACTGTCATATTTCTCCCTCCTCATATTCCTTGAAACAAGTCACTCTAAGTCTCTCTTTACTGACTGTCACACTTTAGGACCTTGTCACAATGACAGACCTTCCATTACACTGTCCTTGAACTAAGTCACGCTGTGTACTATTTTTCTACTCTACTGCTTTATTAATGTCTAAAGATATTAACCCCAGATATCTCCCTCTTTTGAGAAATTTCAACGCATATGCAATAATTATAGATGCATATCTATTGCAATTTTTTCCTCTACTTCTTTCTCAAACCTTCATCTATCTTCTAAAAAAAAAAAAGGTCTTTTCTGATATACCCTTTCTAAACACAGCTTTCCTTTCTAACACCTGAATGCTACTAAAACCATGAACGCACTTTGCAGGAACTTTCAGGAATATTACTTCATTTAATATGATTTATATAGCATCAAACTTTTAAGCACAGTGAAATTCTACAAAGCAACGAAGTGTTCCTTACCTGTTTTAATAAGTTTGAAGGTCGCTGAGTTGTGAGCCTTGAGAGGTTCATTAACGCTGGGATGAGTAAGGTCGCGCAGGCTGACCTCGCCTGCCATGACGCTCTTCTGAGGGCCTCGAGACGCCCCTCCTTGACTCTTTAAGCTAGCCCCCGCCCCCCTGGTCCCCCCCGCCCCTCTCGTTCCCCCGGCACCAGCCGTGGTGGGATCCCCTCCTTTCTGGCTGCCCCTGAGGCTCTGAGGGCGAGACAGCCGAAAATCCTCCACCTGCGGAAGACACTCCTGTTGGATCTTGAGACACTCGGCCCCACTTAGGTATTGTGGTGGAGGCG
>NC_051412.1:16785476-16785882 GCF_015228065.2 Penaeus monodon
GCACTAAGGTGAGACCTAAAACTTTCACTTTTACCAATGTTTGGCTTCAGGTTTGACTCTCCACTTTGTGATGTTCCTGCGTTAGCACTCCCGCGCGCGTCCTGAGAGGGTTCACTCGCTCGGTTCGCTTTCCCTTTCACACTGTTGCTGTTACTTTCTGTAGCAACGACTTCACGGGCGAGTTCGCGACGAGACCTGAAGCTGCCGCTGCGAGATGCCGCCGACTCCACGAGCGCACCTGTGGGAGTGCCCGCCCACGAGGCACGGGTGGTCACTGCCGCTCCGGCGGGCGACTGCGGGCTCAGGAGGCCGCGAGTCTTCGTCGAGGAGAGTGACGACGTCTCCGGCGAGGCTGAGTGCGAAGACTGTTGCCGCTGCTTGGCAGGCTCAGGTTGTGGTGGAAGAG
>NC_051412.1:16786085-16786952 GCF_015228065.2 Penaeus monodon
CGAGGGACCGGGGACTGCTGAATCAAGGGAGGTTGAACTTGACTGGGAAGTTGTTGGTTAGGTGGGGAAGGAGGCAAAACTTCCGCAGTCTGCCTCTTATAGCTGTGGTAGGCCGATGACGCAGTTACACGTTTACTATCCTTCGCACTATTCAGATCTAACAAGTCGTCCAGGGGGAAAATCACATACATTCTCTCCCTCTGCTAGCCATGATCGCGTGCTAGCAAAGGGGACACGACCGGTACCCGCAGCCACAGCACACTGAGGCCGCGAGAGCACCACCACCACCGGCCCTCGCCCGGGCCTGCGCGCCAAAAGCGGGGACAGGTAAGCTCACCCGCTCTCCTGTTGTCGACCTAAGCATTTCCCCTCTTTCGCTGCACGTCCCCCTCTGACCCACGTTATTCCTACATAAAACGCCGACCTTAATCACCTGGACCCACGCTGATGGACCTAAACAAATAAGCCAAAAGTGTACGACGACAGTTTTATTTCTGGTTATGCGTGTATTGCGACTTGGCACTGTGTCCCCGGCCCGGCCCGTGGGCCAGCCTTCCCCTCCTCCCGCCTCTAGTGTTTCACCTGACGTCCAGCTGTGCGGCTGAGGCTGCTCCGCCGCCGCCCAGCTCCTTCATGCAGGATTAATGTCACCCGCACGCACGCAGGTTGTTAACACTGCCCGGCCCGAATCGGCGACGCCAGAACGCCGCGGAGCCACCGTTAAAAAACTTTTGTTTCTTTCTACGCCTCTCGCATGCGGGCTCGGGCTCGGCGGAAGGGCAGGTCGCGGTGCTCTCCTGCTTTGGTCAAACGCGCCACAAATACACATGAATGATGACTGAGCCGCCGTTCACCTTTGTTTAGGCG
>NC_051412.1:16791255-16791915 GCF_015228065.2 Penaeus monodon
GCATTGGGTTGGCATGTCTAGGAGCACAGCCTAGATGACAGCACTTTCATTCATTACCGTAAAATTCGACGAAATAAGCTGAAAATAGTAAAACCATTAGGAAAGAAATGTGTCAAGATTTCTAATTAGTGGCTGCGCCTAAATGCCTCGCGGAGATTGATCGCATATAATATGTTTCACGGTAAACAAAGATAAAAGGCCTTGTTGTGAGAAGTGCAAATAGGTTTAGTGTATTAATGCATAATGCAAAAGCTCTAATCATACTTAGCTTGCACAGTTGATGGCTTGGTGCGTCAGGGTAAGTAATTAACGCAGGATTTGAATGAGACAATGACCTCATTTGATTGTAATAATAGGAATGAAAGATAAAGAACAATCAATAAAGGATATTAATAACAAGAAGGAAGAATAATCAATACAGACATGAAGTTATTTATTGTACATTACAGTGGCTCATCAAGTTGTAAAACCGCGTCTGAGTATCATGTTGAAATTACGAAGTTTTTTGTTTTTTGTTTTCGTTGTTTATACATTCGGTGCTAAAAATTGTTCCCACTAGTGTTGTTCTCGCTCTCACGAAAAGTAAATTAGACAGCCGAGTTACATTTATTTATATTGCCATTTTTACCCTCCTCTGTTTTCCATTATAAAATCCATGTA
>NC_051412.1:16792340-16793710 GCF_015228065.2 Penaeus monodon
CTTTTAATTTCCTTACCACCTTACGAGGCATCAACATATGCACCAACAGGTACGTATCTCGAAAAGGATGCCCCTCAACAGGTGTGTCCACTGGTCCAACAGGTAAGTTCACCTGCGGTCTGTGCCGGAAAATGCATTCATCAAACAGCTTTCAAGTCACTTCAATAACTGGCGTGCCTTCAGTGTTCGTCTTGCATCTGCTGGCCCATTTGCAAAGAAGGTGCATTCAATGTAAGTGGATTAAAGAAGAGGTTTGTGTATTAACACGAATGCTAGTTTTATTTTCTCCATTCAACAGCGTGGAAAAAGGCTCACTTTGTCTCGTTATGTGTTGAATTTTTTATCCTCGAGGTTTTGCAGAGGTCGTGGTTGCTGGATTCCTGTTGTTGATTATTGGTCTTCATTTTGCTCTTGTCTTTGTTATTTCAAAGAGCATAGAATATTTCAGTTTCAGTATTAGGATATATAGATTTCAGAGTATTAATTGGAAACAGTAATTAGAGAACGAGATTTTCGTATTTTTCGTTCGCTGTTTTTTTCCAAAAAGCGGTAATTTTTTAAGTCATTGTTCATGTTTATCCTGAACTCGTCACGTCTCGTTTTGTCGAATCCATTACCCGTTTGCAGTTCATGCACGCAATAACTGATAATTTTTTTTTTTGTTATCTCTGTTTTTTTCAATTGTTTTACTGATAAACTATCTAAGCCACCCAACACTTTTGTTGTTGTTGTTATTTTTCAGCTGATAGCACACTGAAAGGTAAACTAACAGCATAATAGGTGCAGCTTTTGTGATGTTATAGGTGAGGACGTTGCGTTGCCATAGCGAATGGATTTTTCGGCGATGCCATAGTAGGTACGGACGTTGTCATGTAGGTAGAGTGTTAGTGATCCCATAACAGGTAGGGATTTTCGTTGCCGTAGCGGGTGGAGATTTTGTGATCTCAGAACAGAACGTTGCGTTGCCATAGCGGATGAAGACACAGCGGTACCACATCGGGCTGAGCAGAGAGATGACGCCACTATACATGATATTGATTTATTACTCCCTTAGCCTTCGAGCGCCGCCCACCCGCCATGAGGCGCGCCCTTCCCCGCTCTTGCTCGCGCCCTCGGGCTTGTCGCCGCCCTTTCTCCCTTCCTCACACACAGCCGCCGCCCTTTGGCTACTTCTTCAGGTCATGCTCTTCTGGTCATTTCTTCAGGTCATGTTGGTCAGATCGCTGCCTCTGAGGCCGTGGTCTTTCCGTCGTAGTCTTTGTAGCCAAGATTCTCAGGTCATGATCTTCGGGTCATACATGCCCTTCCAGAACATGCCGTATTTATGCGCACACGGAAACATGTAAATATACATACGCTTGATGTACATT
>NC_051412.1:16793846-16795512 GCF_015228065.2 Penaeus monodon
GGTGGGTGGGTAGGTGGGTGTAGATACTGTCTACACGTTCTTGCATAAATCATAAGTTGAGAGAAAGCAAACATGAAACAAAGGAAGGAAGCGAGCCATGGTAAAAGCAACGGGGGGGAAGGAGATTGATGACAATAGATGCAAGTTGGGGGCTTGCTTCTGACAAGGAAATTCACTAGGAAAAGGGGACAAACGTGACTCCAAGCAGACACAAAGAAGGCTAGAGTGAGAGAACCAGGAAAAAAAACAAGGACAAAAAACAAAAACATGATCCCGATGTAGGCGTTAATACAGAACAGATACGTGATTAATTGAAAGCTTATAGGACAACTGAAACAATGCGTACTAGGGTCGAGTGTAGACTGGCAGCCGACTGTTTGACTGAGCCTGAATGCCAGGGATTCTTCCAGAGGATCTCGGTAGTTCCAAACTCGGGCCAAGAGTCGATAAGGGACAAAATAAAGGAGGGAAGAGGAACGAAGACTGAAAGTGAGGAAGAAAGGAAAAAATATGGGGCGTGATAGACAAGACGGGCTAAAAATGTCGTGCTGTCCTTGCCGCCAAACAAATGACGAATGCTACAACAAAGACATGAAGTGTGAAGTCTCTGTAAAAGTGCGCCAATAAAAGCAAGGCACGTAAGTGTGATACAACAGGGGCCAAGGGGAAATATCGATTGCAGTAACACAAAACGCCTCTTTCGAAGGAGAAAATGATATAAAATATGGTACACGAGGAACGATAATACGACAAAGAAACAGAGGGCCATATACTGTATCCGTACACAGCTTCATCACTTGTAATGGCCGGCGATTCCGAGCAGCCTCCCTCGATCTCTTTGATCCTCTCGATCTCGACCAGAAACTCAGGTTTTAATTCCATCCATCCGATCCTCTCATTTTCCTTCTGTCTCTCTTATCTTTCTGTCCACTTTTCCTGCTACCTTTTTCCTTCTCCCTCGTCGCTTTTTCTCTTCCTTTTCCTGCTATCCAAATTTTTCCTTTTCCCTTGAATGTTTCTGTCTCCCCTTTGCCTGCTATTTTTCCCCTCTCCCTTTTCTCTTTTCCTGCTACCCTCCTCTTCCTTCTTCCTTGTCTCTTTCCGTCTCCCTTTTCCCTCTACCCCATTCCCTTTCTATATTTTTCTTTCCGTGCGTTGCTTCAAGATTTTTTTTCCTTCCGCTTTAATTTCAAAGTGATTTCCCAAGGAGTTTAACTAGTCACAACAATTTTGCCGCGTCATTCATTTTCAATCGTTTGTTCATCCACTCAACTGTACATTGGCGTATTATCATAGAGTGAATCTGTGTAAAATATCTAACATCACTATATTAATAATTTCATGAACCCTGTATTAAAAAAATACACAGTTCAAACATAAAGAGAGTATTCATGTTAACGAAATAGAAGAGTGGAAAATGAAACGTTTTCTCCATGCCATTAGAATTCCACTTTTTGGTCCGACCCCTTTGATACTCAGATCGAACTGGGGACCTTGTTTTTAATGTCTTTTAAGTGGGAGTATTATGCTAAAATACATTGCGTTCGATGCAGTTTTAGTGGAATCAACAACAATAAGAGAGGCTTTTGAACGTCACCTCTGCTTTGATAGAAACAGAGTTTCTATGAAATTGAAATGGGAAATGTGACCGTTATTTTTTTCGTGT
>NC_051412.1:16798582-16798924 GCF_015228065.2 Penaeus monodon
CTTTTGGGGCTCCGGCGCCTCAATGACTTTAGGTTTGTACTTCTTGGAGCGTGTTAACCGGCCCTTCCGGCCATGAAACTGCTTGGTGAAATTTAACACAGTCCCATGAACCTTAAATTCGTTAGCCCCGCCTGGAATCTGAATCCTGACCAGCTCAAAAAAAGGTACGGAATTCTTCTGTTGTTGCACTGTAAGAGCCAGAGTGACAACACGTTTCTTCACATAGAAAATTTGGCGTTGTAGTTCTCAGTTAGGTTTTCTTAGGTTCATGGGACCAGCTTCTGCCATATTTTGAAAATCAATCAAAAGATGGAAAGGGATGGTTAGGACTGAATGTAAATA
>NC_051412.1:16799060-16799658 GCF_015228065.2 Penaeus monodon
GTCTAGTTTCTGATTTATTGCTTTATTTCATCCGTGTTATTTTTTCCCTCAAAACTTTCCCAAGAATCATCATTACAGCAAACAATCGGACCTTTCAGCGCCTAGTTCCTCCAATATCCCTGAAAGAAAGTTTTCTTTTTCCTAATCCAAGACTCATTTAGCATTCCTCGCAGTGCAATGAACGTGATAACAAAGGCGATGTTTACTTAGGCTTATCAACCCAACCACGGCCTTCGCTTAGAAAATCATTCTTCACTCGTTACACTTCACGATAACATTGGCTGCTTAAACGGTAGTCTGTGCTTGTGAAGGAGTTTGCTCTTGATTTGTGTGTGTGTGGAAGGGTAACTAGAAACAAAATGAGGAAAAAATGGTGATGGTGTAATAGTTTCCTGGTTAATGGTAATTGGAAATTATATGGAGAAAATAGTAATGGTTTCCTGGTATGGTGTAGTTTGTGTCAGGTACTTTGGAGGATGGTTCATGTGAATTATCGTGTTCTTTCGTTGAATATTCACCAAAAAGAGTGTTTTCGTGTTACATAATAAATGGAAAAGCTTTAACTTATATTGCGTTTTATACAGTTTTATTTAAACTC
>NC_051412.1:16800109-16800360 GCF_015228065.2 Penaeus monodon
CCCTTTTCATTCTCCATTCTCCTTCGTCACACGGACTTCCTCCCTTTCCATCAAATATGGCAATGTGATTGAATATTCGGAGCGAAGAAGTGCCAGAGTTAAATATAAAAGTTAACTTCTTCCCCTGAAGTTACAACAGGAAGTTTGGAATTTGGGCCAAAGTTTTCCGGGTTTGGCAAACGAGTTTAAAGTTCTATCTTCCCTTTCATTTATGGCGTTGTCTTAACTTTCCTACTTATCCTCTGTCGCAT
>NC_051412.1:16800648-16800785 GCF_015228065.2 Penaeus monodon
AGCAATGATAAAAGATAATATACACACGCTGCAATGTCTCCAGCACACCAACAGTTCACATTCAAAGTTGTAATTTCTCGTCAAAGGGGATAGATGGTTGCAAAACTCAAAATAGATGAGATATATGTATATGTATA
>NC_051412.1:16800856-16801207 GCF_015228065.2 Penaeus monodon
AAGTAGATCGACGAAATGACATTACCCACGCATACATGCATGTTATAAGCAAACAAAAGAAAAAAATCATAACGCTCCCCCCCCCCCCAAAAAAAAGTAATAATGAATAGATGATAATAGACAAAAAAATAATAATAAAAAAAAAAATAAATAAATAAATAAATATATGAAACTATAAAATTCTATAAAATAAAAATCGACCAGAGACCCCACGTTGTCGAATCTCTGATGGTGATTCAATACGGAATAATAACTTCGAGATCACTTGTTACTTCTCCCGTTTTGCTTGTCGTATTGTTAGGGTCAGGCTTCTGTTGGCGTTTGTGTGTGTTTCGAGAGCATAGCAATGTT
>NC_051412.1:16801805-16801878 GCF_015228065.2 Penaeus monodon
CTGATTCCCCGCAGCCAGAGACAATTTACTTTTACTTTTCACATTCGCAGTCACTTTCTTTTATATTCAGTTC
>NC_051412.1:16802267-16802605 GCF_015228065.2 Penaeus monodon
TTTTGAGCATTTTCTCCACGGCGACCTTCCCTTATTCGCCCGCTCCAGCCCGGGCGAAAGAAGGATTCAAGTCAATGGCCAAGATACATTGTCTTTATTACGGTAACCATGGGTGTATTGTCGTATTGCGGGGTTTATCTTTTAGAATGGCTGATCCGTTATAAACTTTATTTCATTTATTGGATATAGATTATCGATATTTTTGTTGATAGTGACTTACAATAACAATGGTATTCATGAGAGGGACGATCATGATGACTACAAGCTGAAATATCAAGAACGAGATAATAAATGAAATGCGTCATACATACGCACATACACGTAGACAAACGAAGAAT
>NC_051412.1:16802785-16805437 GCF_015228065.2 Penaeus monodon
GCACTATATTTGTGAGTGAGCTCTTGTCAGGCGAGAATTTTACCGGGAGAGCCGCATGATTCAGAGTGGCAGGCAGCAAGGGCAGCACAGGAGGTCCAGGGGAGGGACAGACGGAAGGCCACAGCGCCCTCGCAGCGGAGACAGAGGCTCGTGTGTTGGTGGGCGCCTCTCGAGCATTTCCTGCCGACCCTTCATATGCTGATGACCTCGACCTCCCCCACTTCACGCCAGGTCGCAGCGTGCTTCCAGGAACAGATGTTTGTCTCCTGTCAGGACCGAGATCTGATCCGGTTGCTTTCAGGGTCGAAAGTAAATGTTCGTATATTGTCATGCATGAGTGCTTGACAGATATGATGCGTGGTCAGGATGCCCCGATGTTTCCCCACCCGACAGTGTGGCGATTTCTGTATTTCATGTTTTTTTGCTAGTTATGTCTAGCCCTCTTGTATTTATCATTAATTATTACCCTGGCCATGGCTTGCTAGTAACATACTTAATGTCTATCTTAGCAGTTATTAAGTATGTTGTTAAATCCAAACACAGAATTCATAAACCCGACTCTGTGACATGTAGCATTTAGATCAAACTGCGGTTTACTTTAATCTATTTCCTCTTAATAATAACCTTGGTACTGTTAATCTTTCGCCACGGCTTATATCCTCTTATTAAAACAGCAAACGGAACATATTCTATTGTGCACCATCGTATTAATTAAATATTCGGAACCTGATAACCAAGCCTGCTGTTTGTCCGTGCAGTCCCCGAGCTTAAAGGGGGTACCGGATCCGGGAGCAATTGTCAGGCACCAACACCGTCGAGCTTCTCTCTGCACAAAAGCGGATTAACGTCGAAAGCCGAAGAGAAACGGAAAGAAGCCGGGGATGAAAAAGAAGGCCCATCGAAGAAAAATAAAAGGATAGATATAACACGCGGAAGAAAACACAACGAATTCCCTGTTTTTTACTAATAACATTCATTCATCTTAAACATGCAACAATTCTTTTCCAAGTTCTTTTTTAAGGAAGTTAATCTTAAACATGCAGTAATTATTCTACCAAGTTCTTTTTAATGGATTAAATTCTAAACATGTAACAACTACTCGAAAACGAGCAGTAGTCACACTGATTTACAGCGTGATAATAATTCTGCTTGAGTTCCAGATAACCTCTCAGAGCACGCAGTCGATGTTTGAGGAAAGTGCACCACAAGGAATGATTTACAGTCATGATACCCTTTAAATTTCCTTTAGTTTCGGGACACTTGTCACTTGATTAATAGTCTGTCTGTGTTCATGTTGAGTACATATCTAAAATATATGGAATATAGATTGATTACATATTTAAAATACAAATTAGCGTGTGTGGGGTGGGGGCCATGTATAATTAATACCTGCGTAAAGAAGGGTCCTGCATGAATTCTAAAATAACAAAAATAACATTTGCACTTTTATCGTAATAAACAAAACAAAAAATGTAAATAGGCGAAACATTTCATTCCGATATATTCTCATACATAAGGGCCTGCCTAACGAAAGATGACTCATTTTGATAAAACGAATGTTTATTGATAACCATGATAGTTTGCTAGTAACAACGTACACTCGGTGTTTACGAAGATTACTTTGTGTTATCAATATGAACTGATGTTGTTATCTTTCAGGTTTCTGGAAAATAACAATATCAGTTCATATTGACTACACAAAGTAGTCTTCGGCATAACACAAAGCACGTGACTGAGAGGAACAGGTCTGCGGTCACTTCGAAGAATTTCATCAGTGCTGCGGATCCTTGAGAGTTCCCCTTTTGTGTGAACGATCACGTGGTCAGTGTCTCTGATTGTTTCATTTGAATGTCGGAACCATAAGTGTGGGTAATTTCTCTTCAATTAATATCCAGTTATTATCAGTAAGAGTTAATAAGAGGTAGCATTCCTGGTCCATAAAAAAACCTGGTTATAACTTGTAGTTTGTTTTATCGGTGCATTGCTTCTGAAGTGACTTAGAACAGGTTACGTGCCTATTTAAAGACAACTACTCATAATTAATCAAATCCAGGAAAGTGAGCTTCTTTCTCTTCAAAATCAGCAGCTTCGGAAGGGGCATTATTAACAGATAAGTTTTCAGTTTGATGGAACACTGTAAGTAGAAGTAACATGTTTCTTATGCTTGTTGTAACATTATGAACAGCATAGGTGATTCGACTGAATACTCCAATGACCGGAAGAGTCAGTGGCCAATATCACTGCTGCTTCTACTCAGGTGTAAAATCCCTAAGCTAAACAGGTATGCCATGGCTCTCAGTGAGCAGGTTTCTCAAAAGATGTAGTCATATTCCCGAAGCTCTTTACGTCCAGTTGGGTATGAGCCCAACTCTGACTTCAGTTTTGACATCTTATCCGTGGATGGCAGGCAGGTGAATCATACACCAGTAAAAGGCCTTCGAATAACTGAGGATTACTTACTGAATCCCCGTCTCCTCTCGTCAGGGCTTTTAAAGACCGTAACATTTTTTATGGAATGGCTTGCCAGTCCAACCGAGCTGCGTTTTTAGTGTTATTCCTGCTCTCGTCCCGTTTTTAAATAATGGAGATAAGAGGGTCTGAGGACACGTAAAGAATGTTCCACTATATATGTTTTATGTGTGTGAATGCGTT
>NC_051412.1:16805558-16805904 GCF_015228065.2 Penaeus monodon
TCATACATGTTCCTCCATAAAGTCATAGTTAAAGCAACGCCACTGACACTCCAAACCGTTTCCGAACATTATTCACACAACCGAATATCCCAACCAAACCTTGGAATAAAGTTAGATTTCCAAAAGGATAATTTAGAAAATAAATCCAGAATTCTTTAGCAACTGTGAATATAAGTCACGACGAAATTTGATTCCTGGAATATTAATATAGGCATTATCATTGGTTCATAAAAGTAACGTCAGATATTGCGAAATTTCCATTGGAGCTTGGCAGTGTTATTCGTTATAAATGAAATGAAACTGCTGATATGTACACGGAAGGCTGTGCAATGCATAAAGCGCATCT
>NC_051412.1:16806234-16806450 GCF_015228065.2 Penaeus monodon
TTACACAGCACGCAACACTTTACTGCCCTGTCCACCACCTCGCCTCTCCTCAGTCGGGTCATGCAAAGCACACTTTCTGGCAGAGAGAAGAGGTCACTCGCGCTACGCAGGGAGTCCGGGGCTGTTACTCTCGAAAACGGGATCATTATCCTGGGTCCGTGTGCCTTTCAGTAGAGCGCCAACAGACTCTCAATAGTAGTTTCACGGTAACAAGAG
>NC_051412.1:16806733-16807029 GCF_015228065.2 Penaeus monodon
TTGAGATGACATCTCACGTAATGGGTTTCTCTACCGTTCTGTAATCACGTCAGAATGCTTTGATTTTCATTGTCGTATTTTTTTCAACGTATTTCATTAAGTTTTGATGTAGTGACTGGTTATGGATATTTTTACGTATATAATTACTCACCTAATCTTGAGTTGAATAAGATTTTTTTCCAACCATCCATCTCCATTCCCGCATTGCTTAGTTGACGAGAAATTACTAACTTTGAATGTGAAATATTGATGTGCTGGAGATATTGCAGCGTGTGTGAATTATCTTTTAGCATTGC
>NC_051412.1:16807257-16807652 GCF_015228065.2 Penaeus monodon
TTCCTAAGAGCATGTTAAGGATAATACTTTTTATACAGTGCGTCTGTTCGTTTTTTTTTTTTTTGTGTGTGTGTGTGTGATCTTAGCAAGGTTAAGATATAAGTAGAGAATATATATTTTTAGAATAATAACTGCAATGCAACTAAGCGTGGCTGTTGCTTCCCATTGAAAAAATATTTCTTGTTCGAATTCTATTAAACGATCCCCAAAGAAAGGTGTAAGTTATATGCAGTTATCTGGGAGGAATCCAATACTCATTTGTTTTTCCGCCTTCTTCGTCATGGAACTATATTTCCAAATTTTCCAAATTCTTAACTGTCTTGTGTAATGTATAGAAAGCCGATGAAGTGTTGCCAACATAAGTGTTTTTCTTCTATTTCTTCTTATGCAGCGCT
>NC_051412.1:16807752-16807992 GCF_015228065.2 Penaeus monodon
ATATATATCCCGCGCTCTGCAAGGATATTAGGAAGAGGAAGAAAATAAGACTCACAACGACCATTGTTATCAGCAGTAAACGAAGCCTTTATCTGCCATAAAGGAACTCGATTTTCTCTTCTCTATAAGCCGAACGTAGTTGTGGAGGTTCAAGCTCTTTGTAAAAAACGATAACATCAATTTCGTATCAACATTAGAGGTCAAAAGGAAGTTATAAAGATGATAACGAGGGTAACAACG
>NC_051412.1:16808056-16808170 GCF_015228065.2 Penaeus monodon
CAGTATAAATCAAAGTATTAATGATGCCAACGATGATATTAACAATAGTGATGGTAAATAACATAATGGCCATAATGTTAGTAGCAATGAAGCAGTTAGCACAGACAATAATGG
>NC_051412.1:16808266-16809019 GCF_015228065.2 Penaeus monodon
AAGTGAGGCTTCGAAGCAGAGACGAAAACCTCGGACAGCACAGCGAGCGCGAATCAGCGAAGCATATGAAATTTTTGGTTTTCTTTTACACTCCGCTTGCCTAGTGATTTAACTTTGATCTCTCACGATAAACTACGTAGTTGAGAAAGGAACGAAGGCCATTTTCATTAATCGTCTGTCATTTCTCCATTTCTGTATCTATTTTCCGTCACAAGCGTCCGTTGGAAATGCAAAGTAAAATATGATAACTGGGTAGTCTTTTGCGTTTTCATCTGTAATGTATATAGAAACTATAAGCCATCTAAAGCCTTCTAAAACCGAAAGTCAGTATATTTTTCCTTTATTTTAAACTCGTTAGATCTCGATAAATATAGCCCATACCATCTTCTGAGGGAAAGAATTTCAGTTTTCTCAAATTATATACTAACAATGGTGTAAATTTAGAATAACACTATTAAATGTCGAACCTCGCTTTTCGTAATGATGAACTTACAAAATCTATCAAACGTGTAACGAAGGAAAGCCACCTGTGAACAGTGCTCGTGTCAATTATAAGGACGAGGTAATAAACTATATGCGTACGTGATTGGACGCAGATTACGCTAGGCTGATGCGATTACGCAGATGCAAACGTAAGCGAGAGCAATTACCGGCCCTAAAGCGTGTTTCTGTCACCTGGTCTGACTTCTGTATTAATCTCCTTTTCCTCTTCCTGCTCCCCGTCTGTCCGTCTATCTACAACCATCCTCTCTC
>NC_051412.1:16809513-16810144 GCF_015228065.2 Penaeus monodon
TATACTTCTTGCTATAATAATTCTTCTTACTACCGCCTTAATATCCCGCAATCCACCTTCCGAGCATTAGAACTCTACCCAAAACGAAGGAAATAAGCTACCATACATAATAGAATGCTGAAAAGTGACGATGATAAACATCATCCGCAATAACATAATTTCATGACGGTCAGATTTGTACCGTCACGATACCACCTCCTACGCAGTGAGTTAAGATAGGATAGTGACCCAACGACCAGCTGATATCTTGAAGATGCGTGCCTTGAGGTAATTCTGGTTGGATAAAAGGGTAAGGAAAAGTCAGTTCATGCAATTTATGTCAACAGGAGGACGCGACTAACAGAGCGATATGACAGGAAGGAAAAGGAGACGCAGAAGGTAAGGAATAAGAACAGGAGTTAAGGACACAGAGCTGGAAATACAGGACGCAGAGCAGGGGATAAGGACGCAGAGCAGGGGATAAGGACGCAGAGCAGGAGATAAGGACACATAGAAGGAGATAAGGACGCAGAGCAGGGGATAAGGACGCAGAGCAGGGGATAAGGACGCAGAGCAGGGGAAGAAAGACGCCGTTGTAGTTAATCACCAATTTGTATGTGTAAACTTCGTCTTGAGGCTGTGATTACTGTGG
>NC_051412.1:16811190-16811379 GCF_015228065.2 Penaeus monodon
GATCTTATACGATCTCAGGCGTAAGCAGTATCGACAGTTTTTCTAATTAGATGTGTAGAGATCACACACAACAGTTTCTCCTAGGATACCAAGGATCGTGCGAGTTGCCTCTTTTTCTTTGTCGGAATAAGATGTTTCGTCGTTCTCTGACGGTGGATTATGATTTTTCTAGTTTTAGTTTTTCTTTTT
>NC_051412.1:16811397-16811718 GCF_015228065.2 Penaeus monodon
TTTTTTTCCCCCCTATACGGGAAAAGGTTTTAAAACGATCATTCCGTATATTATCTCTCTACTCGTATGGCAGACTGATCCCTAGAGAGACAAAACAGGCTAGTGTAGCGGTTTTTTTATTCTTATCCTTTAAAATTTGGGAGGTAAAAAAACGCAAATGTGTGTACGCACAAAACCCCCCATAACAGGGAAATTCCCCAAAACCAAGGTATAAACAGCAAAAAAAAATAAATACCAGACCAAAATTTTAAAATTAAAAGTAAAATAAGGGTTTCCCGAAAAGGTTCGAAATTTGTCATATTTTTTTCCCCCTTAAAATTA
>NC_051412.1:16811869-16812041 GCF_015228065.2 Penaeus monodon
AAAACATCATGAACCTCATCATATCAGGTCAGGTGTTTAACATAAGGGGTTATTATGGGGTCATCTCCAGGAAAAGGGAAATAGTCGAAGCCTCCTCGCATTCAGCGCCCGAACTCTCACGCCAGATCAAGATATCAACAGTTGAGAGCGAGAGGAATCTTGACCAACAGTC
>NC_051412.1:16812077-16812244 GCF_015228065.2 Penaeus monodon
ATGGGGATAGATATAAAACAATACATTTCACTGAGACAGATTTTGAAAAGATTTGAATTAAGATATTTAGTCTCAGTCATACTTTTTCTACATATTTGATATTTTACTGCAAAAAAAAGGCCAAAGTTGGTTTGTCCCCGCGCCAAAATTTTAAAAAAAACTATAAA
>NC_051412.1:16812626-16813503 GCF_015228065.2 Penaeus monodon
TGGGGTGTGCATAAACATGCACCCCCATATTCTAGGTTTTAATTTCTATGACCCTTTCTGCTGAAAACGAAAAAAAAGGGGGGATTTTGAAAATTTTGTCACACCCTTTTGTAGAAATATTTTTTGGGTTTGCAATTTTAAATATCATTTTATCAGGACGGCAGTGACTGACACACAAAAATGCTTCTTGATAACAAAAGACATTCGACAACCGGACTATCAAACCTTCATAGTGTCAGTTAGTAACTTTTAGGGAAACTGAAAGAACGAAAACCCCTAATACTTACAGTTTCATTTTTTAAAAAAGTTAAAACTATCACGACGGAGGGCACGCAGATAGTTTTTTTCATTCAAATAAATTAAATATTTTCATACACCTCTCAAAAAAGAAAATTATCATTTCCCCCCCATCAACAATATTTTAAAAAAGAGGGAAAAGATACTACAAAGTCTCAAAAAGCAAGAAAAGAATGATTATCATTTCCCTCACATCAACATAGCAGACAAAAGCCAGTCAAGGTAGACCCTTTTATCAAGACGTCTTGCCATTACTTTGTCAGTTGTCTCACTTCTATCGGCTAGTTCATTATTATGCGATAATACAATGGAATAGAATATGCCAAGTAACCGTTAAAAATATGGGGAGGATCAACACTGCAAAATTCGCAGAACTACTCTGTAAAAATTTAAAAAACGGCGAAAAATAGTGAAACGGATGCTGATTGATAGTTTAAAGGGTTTCCCAATAACTCTTTTACAGAGACATGAATCAAAAGTCATAAGAAAGCTAAATCAACTTACAATCATTCATACTTTATGTTTCTCTTACTTTATAGTGTACAATTTATGTGTATGTCCATATTTGTGTTGATATATA
>NC_051412.1:16813773-16813875 GCF_015228065.2 Penaeus monodon
TATATATTTTTTATATAAAATTATATAATATTTTTTATATTTTATATATAAAATAATTTTTATAATATATTAATATTGTGTGTGAGTATTTTATATTTTAAA
>NC_051412.1:16813929-16813993 GCF_015228065.2 Penaeus monodon
AAAATGTATTTTTTATATAATTTCTATAAAATTTTTAAAAAATAATAAAAAATTTTTATCTTTT
>NC_051412.1:16815187-16816148 GCF_015228065.2 Penaeus monodon
GTGAAAACCCCGCACACGGGCGTCACTGGCTTGAAAGTTTGTAAATTTTTATGTCAAATCTTCCCCGTTTGCTGGTTTTGTAAGTGTGGAAACTTGGCGACCCCTAAATTTCCAAAATTTCTCATCATCGTTATGCCTATCCGGGTGAAGACCTTCCTAAATCGATTGCCAAGAATGGTAATGACTTCCCTCAGCTTCACAGTCAAATCATCCTCTGCAGGTTGCCCCTCATTATTCTGAAAATGGAGGTTGCGGGAAATCTGCTCAAACCTTCGCGAGGCATGGTCGACAGAAAAATTGGCATGGCCACCTCGACCAGTAAAAGCCCAGCCGAGGTTTCTTATTTATCCCCATCAGCAGCCGGAGCCCAAGGTAAACATGGAGCTCGGGCACTCGTGATTGGGTCCATCGCCGTTTTCGTCCGGTCTCGTTCACCTCCGCAAATCTGTCAGTAGGGAAATGTAATGCATTAGGAGATGTAGGTACACTTTTTCCCTTTGAGTATCCGAATAATAGCAGTAATGTATATAAAAGAAAAGCTATGCGAATCAACTCTACATACCTATTCGTCTCTTCCACAATGAAGTCAATAAGTTCGTCAGTGATAAACTCCCTGTAGACTGCTAGTGGAGTTGAATCTTCGGCCAGGTCAACCTTGACACCATGTGTACCAGAAAAACTGTACTTTCTGGGGTACATTTTTCCCTCCTCCTCCCCCTAAAGTCTGGGTCCCTGGAGCGTTGTTGTTCCATGTTTTATTGACGGGGGACGGACAGAGGCTCATCACTATCGAATGTCGAGTCCAACGAGTGTGAAACGAAGTCTAAGTCATCGTCACTTGGGGCCTCATAATCAATGCCCAGGCTGAGTCATCGCTGGGATTAGCTCATCCCCAGTGTCGTCGCCTCCGAGGAGCTCGACTCTAACAAAATGTCGAGGGGACGGGCCCTCGACTGGTGGC
>NC_051412.1:16816359-16816489 GCF_015228065.2 Penaeus monodon
GCTGCGATCTTTCTGCGAGAGAGAGGGCTAGAGCGAGGGGCGAAAAAGGGGAGCGAGAGCTCATACCTTTCAAGGCTGCGATTGTTCTGTGAGAGCGAGAGCTCATACCTTTCAAGGCGGGGATTGTTCT
>NC_051412.1:16817847-16817959 GCF_015228065.2 Penaeus monodon
GTGAACACTTAATTTTCATGGTATCTTTGGGGTTATAAATGTTCAGGACTATGTTAAATTACTTGGCATCCAGAAATACTAACAGATTTGTATTGCAAAAGATTTCTAAATC
>NC_051412.1:16819000-16819079 GCF_015228065.2 Penaeus monodon
GTGCTAACAAGAGCCATGTTACAAAAGAAAGAAGCCAAAGACAAATGCCACATCTTCATTGCAACACGGCATTGAAAGT
>NC_051412.1:16819339-16820778 GCF_015228065.2 Penaeus monodon
ACACACTATGTAGATAGTGTGGAAAAGCAATGTTGAGAAACATATTTTGTCATTGCCATTATGTGCTTGGAGGCAAAGATGATCACAGTATACACTTATAAAATTGTAATTGGGTCAACCCGGAAGCCAGAAGGGATATGTTGATTTTCTTAACTTAACTCATATAATCAATACAAAATTCCTCAGATGCTAGCTTGCTATCTTCATAGATCCCCGCTCTTCCATTTCCTTTCTCATTTTGACTCTTCTGTTGCGTTTTTTCTGTATTGTTGCCTCATTCTCCCCTTCTTTTTGTCTCATTTTTTCTCACCAGTATGTCTTAAGAAATCTTCCCGCAGGGTTTTTATGAAATCTAAATACAGAATCTGTCATCCATGATAGCTTACATAGTTATTTTTATTCCTTTTTTGGCTCAGTTATAATGTTTTGTTTTTCCGTTTCAGGGCATCAAGCTTTCGGAAGGTTGATGATGTCAAGACAAAACCAAAGGAAATCCCGGGCAGTTGGAGTTGCCTCAATCCTCCAAGAAGATTGCCTTGAGGTCAGCGACAGTGAATCATCCCAATAGTGAGTCGGACAGCGAGAGGGATGAGACAAGCGCATAGTTTTGTGACAGGGCATATCTCTCAATATCCCTTTATCATATGGCTATTGCACTTATCTGTCAAGTGGAATTGCAAATTTAAAGTCTTTGTCAAGAATGAGGAAGTTTTTAGTGTATTCCAGCAACAGGGATCCTGTCAACGCAGCTCTGGTCATGACCGTGAAACATTGCTGAAGCTGGGAATTTAGCTCAGATATTGATGTGATGTGAGGCTTCTCATTCTTAAGGCCTTGCAAGTGATCTGTTCAGTACATATATAGTTTTTTTCATATTTCAAATATCATTATATACTAACTTATTAAGTCAATTATATGTATGCGAACTTGTGATACTTACTGAGACATGAATAACAAAGTCTGTATTTATGCTTGAAGTGAGGAGTTTGTCATCTGAAAGCACAGACCTAGAAATTTCAGATGGAATAATTTTCACTTTCATTGTTCTTAATAGCAGTTGAAATATGTCAGGATATGAAATTTAACTTGCAAGCTCCCCACCACTTTTCCTTATTGGCTAAACTTTAACTTTTTCCACTTTTTTGTAAAGAAATAAATTTGTTGCCCAAGTTAGTGTAATTTGATTAGCAAATACAAAATAATGAGTTGCTGAACTCCAACCTACTGAAATATTCAGGAAGTCACGTATATGTAAATGTTTTTTCTTTTAAATTGTTTTTGTTTTTCCTTCCTTTTTAATAGAAACTTGTAATATATTTCCATTTTATTCAGGTTATTTCATTGAAAACACTACCAGCCCATTTTCTGTCACTGTATTGTGCTTTGTTGTGTAATTTTCTGAGTTATTTAGTTTATTCCAAAAGATGAAAAATTATTAC
>NC_051412.1:16820805-16821090 GCF_015228065.2 Penaeus monodon
TTCAGTAACTGCCACTTGTATTGGAATTGGCCATCTACATTAAAAAAATAGTTCATTGTATCCATGTAATGAGAAAATAGCTGTTTTATACTGATAGATTATAATACTATGATTAGGGTGCTTGGAGAAAGGAACACATTGGCAAAGCAATATTGGGTGCATCGCTTCATTTTGTTCAAAAGACTTTTGTTATGGGTGAAATTCATCAAAAGGTCTTTTAGGTTACGTTTCGGTTTCTTGTCAGTGTGGGAATTAACGCACAATTTCTAGATAATGTAGGGTTTC
>NC_051412.1:16821143-16822310 GCF_015228065.2 Penaeus monodon
CAACATATTTACTGTTGTATAACTTTTCCCATATGTACCTTTCAATACGCACATTTTATCTTCTCAGGTTTATGATTATAATTGATTTTGGAGTTAAAATGAGTGATGATATAGCCATATGTATGGATATAACAGGTTTAAAAAAGTTTTAATGATGATATAAAAATCATAATTCTCTAAGATTATTTGAACAGATTCCTTCATTAAGCATATATGAAGTTGTAAGCTACCCACAAACAAGGTTACTCAGAACTCTCTTACCTTGATTTTATCAGAATAGGTAGATGAGACAGCCTTTTACTCACAAATATTGTAATGCAAGTAATTCAGCCGCTAGATTGTCATTCTCTATGTATAAAGATGCTTTGATTTATATACGTCATTTAATATCTTACCTTTTCTTGGGCGGGTCCGGGGAATGAACATTAAGTTGGGAATGTGTGTCGTTTTGTGTATAATATCTCTGTGGATGAAATTACAAAAAGTAACAAAAAACTTGGTTAATATTATGCAGTTTCCTGCAAGGATGCACAATTGAAATCTGTTTTTTTATTATTGTTATGTTTAAAGTGGGGTTTTAAGATGAATATTCTTTCATTTAAATGCTTGGTTAGAATTCCCAACTGCAGTTTCCTCCATTCAGTCTTCAGGGTTTCTTGTCTGTGCTGATAGTTCTGGTCAATATTGTGTGTTGATGGTTTGCAAAGCTTTTGATATGAATGATGAGAGTTACCTATGTTGAAAGAAGTCACTGAGATCTTTGTATGCCTTTTATGTAGCAATACTAGTAGGCTTTTTTAGGAGGATGACGTTGAATTATTTAAACAAAAACTGCAAAGGAAATGTTTTTTCCTGAATTCTTCTAAGCATAAGGTATAGTAGACTAGTCATTTTGTACTCAAGTGTTATGGCCAAAATATGGTTTGCAGAAAGTCAACTGAACTGAACTTCAGTAATCTGTGATTGTTGCAATGAAGGTTGATGTTCTGATGGGAAGTTTATTGCTAACCATTTTTGTTTTATTGCAAAATGTATTCACTTGAGTCTCATGAACAATATTATTTGCAATATATACACCAGTGAATTTATGCTTTGGGGCTTTTGAACCATTGAAGAGGTTTAAACTTAACAAATATATTACATATTAGTAAGGTTTATATATATATA
>NC_051412.1:16822334-16822729 GCF_015228065.2 Penaeus monodon
CAACAGTCACAGCTAAAAGTTCCCTGAGTAGAAGTAATATTGAATTTGTGTTTAGATATTTAAACTTTTCTGAACTATATTCTTTTCTGAAAGAATTTAAGTGTACATTATCTATTTCTATTTCATCATGGCATTTCAAACATCTTAAAATAGGTGAGTTATGGGCCCTAGACAGCATGATTGATACATAGAATGTTCTGTATTCATGAATGTATATGCAAACTTATATATTCTTAATAAGGGATTTTGTATATTGTTTTTTTTGAAGAATAGTCTTCATTCAGTGTTCAAATGTTAACAATTTGGTTAAGAATCTTTATTTGTTATACTGCAGTATGCGAAGCAGTGCAGTTCTCCTTCCTACTGCTGGGACAGATATTTCCATGATTATATCA
>NC_051412.1:16822799-16824823 GCF_015228065.2 Penaeus monodon
GGTACACAAAGAGTAACTATACTTTGAGAAGTAAATAAAGATGCTGAGTGGGTAGTCTTTGTGGTGCACATCCCATGAGCTGTAGAAGTTGCATGTGTTCCTTATTGTATCTGTACATAGCTTTTGCTCAGACAGTAGATGGTACAAGTCGACACTAATCACTGTTCACAACATCTGCTGCAATGGTCACAAGGATAATTGGTGAAATCGCATCTGTATGGGATCACACATTATGATGTAAGTCAATAGAAGTAGTGGAAATAAGCATTATATCATATTTTCAAGGTTGAATGTAAAAAGCTTATTTTGGGTGAAAAACGGTATTGCGTAGGAAAGTGAGCTCTTCAGTCGGAGAAAGGTTTCATTTGTTATTAAAATGGTCTGATTACTGGCTAAAGATTGCCAAGCTATATGGATAAAAATAAATATGCACTTGTGGAATGAATATTACTTGTCAGATTTATCAACGTCACATTTTCAGTTTTATCAACATAGATAAAAATGATTCATCACTTTGTTGTGAATATTTACTGGGTCTGCATGAATTGTACATGAAAATGGTGATATATCTGTGTAAGTGTTGCTGGTCCATTCAGGACATATCTTGTATTTCCCTTTTGAGGACATTTTATATATCGGAAAATAAAAATATCTGTCTAGTGAAAGCTTAGCTACTGAAATGATTTTGATCAAGGCTGATGTTGAAAATATATAATGTAATGTATAATTTTTTGTCACATGTTCTTATAGAAAAAGTGTATTGGAATAAGGCCCAGTTTTCTTTCATATCCTTATGCCAACCAATTCAAATCCTAAATATCTTTATTATGCATGTGGTGCTATCATAGGGTCAAACAGTCGGTAAAGATGCAGGCTTATAAATTTAATTTTGTGGCTTCAAAATGTGGCACCACATTGAGCTTGTTCATGTAGTTGTGCAAATGAGTATCAAACTTAGGTGTCTTTCATAATTGGTCTTGTTTGAAGTTATATTTGTACTTGGTTTGAACCTAATTTACAGCATGAACAAGTTTCTCTTTTTTTTCTGGCAGATTTAGCCCTACCAGTTTGATGTTAACCCATTCCATGCTTACTTAATGAATTAAGTACTACTCGACACATGGTCTAACACTCCAGCTGTATGAAACACAATTTCTGTGTACTAAACTAGATGCCTTGTCTCTCTTTATACACAACCTGTATGGAACTAGTATTTTCAAGGCTAGGTGTTCTTTCTGGCTCTCCTTTAAGCTTTCAGTATCTTTCCATTGTATATTTCATTTATCCTCTGTTATTCTGTGAAGTAGATTACAAGTTAGGTTTGGCATTTCATGACCTTTCTTATCAAATGCTAGTATCCTTCCCTCCACAATGCTCCACATCATGCTTCAGGCGCAGATGTATGTAAGAGGTTTTCTTCTTAATAAATTGTGATGATTCTGCTACTTAATTTCTTTGCTTTCTGTTAAATAAGATAAGGAGGAAACTGTTTCAGAGCATAATAATATGGTCAGTGATATGGTCTGCTGCTGTTTGCGTCATTTAAGAAATCATTAATGTATTGTCTGAACTGGAACGATTTGAGTTTCGACTCAAACTACACACACACTGTTAATTGTTGCATCTACCATGTGAGACAAAATAGGTATACGCATATTTTGATAGATGCCAGTCATATTTATGGGTAGTTTTTCACTTAATCAGTAAATAACCCTACATGGTTTTCTGTAGTAGCTTTCAGCGAGTCGTCTGCCGAAATGTTGGATCTATGTAGCATATCAATACCTTTTTTTTTTTTAATCAATATACCAAGTCAGTACTGACCAAATAAAAAAAAGAAATCAATGTCTGTGAGAAGGCTTGAGTTCTGGTCACGTTTCCCAGGAGCGTAAGGACATTCAAACTAGGTGTCTTCCCTTCCACTGTCAAATCCTGAAATACAAGACAGTTAATAATACTTTCCCCCCCACCTTCGATCCTATCTTTTTCTACCCTTAAATACCTGCCTTGTCTTGTATCCCCCA
>NC_051412.1:16835258-16836632 GCF_015228065.2 Penaeus monodon
GTGTGTAGCACATTTAACCATTACTCATTAATCAAAATGGTCATTCGAAATGGCATTGTATAGCTTCAGAAAAAAAAATCTATTTGCTATCCAGGATTAGGATTACCAAGTCAAATCCTAAAGTAAGTCTAATCTCTTCCCCCTTTGCCTAATCTAAGTATTCCCTTTTCTGGATATATTTTTCTTGCCTGCAAGTTCACGGGATTTTCGTTTCAGTGAAAATCTGAAAGTTACTAGAGAACCAGGGACGACCGCGGAGATGGAACTGCAACCCTACAGAAGTTGTCAGTCATGGCAACATCTAAAAATACGGTGAACACAAGACAGGAATGGGGCACATAAGCAATAAAGAATATTAAGGAAGCCAAAAAAAGAAGCGAGGCCCGTTATCGAAATATGAAGAGGTTTCATTTCTCTCTGCTAAGTCTCAAAACCAATCCAATTTTGCCGTCGAGCTCCACTCGGCAGTATAATCAAAGACCCGTTTCTAGAGACAGAGAATGGAACATGATGACGCTTTTTGCTGGATTGTTAATATATTATCTTTCATGGCGACTGATTCATTGAGAAAAAATATGTCATCTGACGAAAAAATGAATTTTCTGACCGCACATCTGATAGAGCGACAACAAAACAATTTGGGCTTTTAAACATTTGGGAGAGAGTGTTATCATCGGAGTGTCTGGGGCGACTATTGAGATGCTATTATCGACAGCGAAAATGATAATTGCTGAAAAGGAAAGAAAGTTGCATTGCTATATGTGCTACCAGACAAGGAGGAACTTTTAAAAAGTTCTAATACCATGCATTTTTTGTGTTTACTGCCTATGCGCGTGTGTGTATGCGCACTTTGATGTTACCCCTGGAATAGTTGCTCGTAAATTTTATTACTAATCTTATGCAAAAGTACTCTCATCTAAGTTCCAAAGCATCGTCAACACATTTGGTCGCATTATAATTCTCTAGCACTTTCAGTAGTGCATATAAATATCATATATACGAATGCTGTTACCAAAATGTATGTATACACGGGTATATGTCAGTCCGCTATCTGCTGTCTACACATCTATATATATTGTGTATATGTAAGTTTTTTGCGTGTATAGAATCCTACGTAACCCAATGTAATCTAGAAGTGACTGTGCCTTATCTATCACTTAAGAGATAACGTGTTCTTGTTCACTCAGCTAGCACTTTAAACGTGTCAGCATGTAGACGCAAAATTCTTGGCGGGCAGTCAGGCTCACTTTTGCTACGCAAGCTGGTGGAAATGGGATAGAATTTTGAATAACGAATCAACAGCCATTGCTTGGTGTTGAACAATATTGCAGTGCTCGATATTTAAAATTCGTGTTGATTACAAACATGTGGAAA
>NC_051412.1:16838889-16839343 GCF_015228065.2 Penaeus monodon
TAACCGCTGATTGTTTTCAGAAGGAACTTTTACTCTTTTTCCCTTTGAGCAAATTTGAATATTTCCCTTAATACGACACCGGAAACAAAAACAACAAAAGCAAAAAAACGTGAACTTCCTTTTATCAGCTGATACCATTAACAAAGACGAACGTCCTGCGCCAGGGAACTCGGAGACGGAGTTTCGAGCTGCATTATCACTCGTCCGCGTTCTTGTCAATCAGCCTGGCCTCAGAAGCGTGTAGAAATCCATTTACCGAGGGACTTCTCGTTCGTGTGTGTTCGTTGACCGGCGTCTTCTTTCGTGAAGTGGGATTTTAGTTTAGTCTTATGCAGACCTCACAGCCGCTTGGCTACTGAAGGGGGTAGGGGTGGATGGTGGGGGGGGGGGAGTACACGCCGAATTAAAAAGTCTCGTCTGTCTACTATACATATTTCAAGAGCCTGGACAAAGT
>NC_051412.1:16839735-16840290 GCF_015228065.2 Penaeus monodon
AGGTTATAGTTCCTAATTTTATAAAAAGGTTCGATCCGACAGTTAAGGTCACACACGAATCCTCTACATGCTACTCTAGATTTTTTTTGTAGGGGAAGGAAGAAAAAATGCTATATGCAAGGTCCTTAGATGAAAACACACTCTGATTATACATTAGTTCACAAATTAACAGACAGGAACCGCACAGGGCACCAGCGAGGACGAAAGTTTGCATCAGTTCGAAATGCGATTCGGTACAAGCCATGGCAACAGAATAAGAGTATTTGAGGGTATATTCCTTTAAATGTTGATGTAAATGCCGGTTAGGATTCTTTTTTATGTATTTGTTTGAATATGCGATGAGAAGTGCTGTTGGCTATAGAACAATATGGACGAAAATTCAACGAAATACTAAAGAAATTGAAATCATCAGCGTAATTTTGTACTAGATTTGCGAATATTTGTTCGATCGCCCCTTCTATAGTTTTTTTTTTTTGGCTTCTATAGGATTTGTGTTGCACTTTGATTATCCTTTGAACATATTTTCATAATGAACTTGATTCGTTATCTCCAAAA
>NC_051412.1:16840499-16841057 GCF_015228065.2 Penaeus monodon
ACATGTATTCACCGAAAACACCGGTAAAATTCAGAACAGGCGTTCCTCTTTCTTGACATTCCGAAACTTCCCTGACGGAATTCCCCGCCTCTCTCTCGGCCGCGCGGTGTGAGGCAAAGCAAACCACGCATAAATCAGAGAAGAAATTTATACTTTGTTTTTCTATCATCGTTTGCGAACATAAATTCTCAGTCGTGTTATTAGCTAAACAACAGCTGAGTTTTGACATTCCTCATCGCAAGGAAAGACACGTGTGATAAAATTAATATGAAGTGGCTGTATTAATTAAGAAATGTAATTGCCTTGGAGACGAAAACAAAAACAAACAAACGTCTGTGTTATTAGTTGGTGCATAAATACATTTCTAAATTATCGTGCAGATTACATTCATATTATAGCTACTACATGAAATACAAAAAAACTTCAATTATTCCAGTAAAATTAATTAGTCTAAGTCTAAAAATATATCAACATTAATTACAAATATTTTCCGTTCAGAATTTCAGATCTAATCAGGAAATGCAAGAGCCGGTTAGTCTGATTTTCATGTAAAAGTTA
>NC_051412.1:16843862-16843947 GCF_015228065.2 Penaeus monodon
TTTTTGGAATATCCGAAAAAAACCCTTTATGTTTTAGAAAAGGAAAAGCGAGAGATACGGAGGTTGGACCCACCCCTGAAAACCG
>NC_051412.1:16845445-16845543 GCF_015228065.2 Penaeus monodon
TTGTTTTTTTTTTTTTAGGGTTTTTGGGGGGAAAAAAAAGGTGAAAAGAAGGTAAATTGAGCAAGGTGGGTTAGGTTAGGAAAGGGGAATGTTAATCT
>NC_051412.1:16845881-16846025 GCF_015228065.2 Penaeus monodon
GACGGTGGATTTATTTTTGGGATTGTGTTTTTCTGCCCATTGTATCAACAGGTTTTATATAAATATATATTTCTTGATTCCCAAACCCCATGCCTTTTGGGTTATCACTAAAGAGAAAGGCTTGGGATTTTTACGAGGGGAAAA
>NC_051412.1:16846171-16846377 GCF_015228065.2 Penaeus monodon
GGCCTTTTTCCAAATTAAACCCGCCCCGGTTTCCCCCCTGGGCAGGTCACTCCCGCTTTCACCTTCAGCATGAAATAAAAATAGGAAGCAGCAAAATACCAGTTATAAGCTACAAGGGCAAATTGGATATAAAGGTGGCCCCCAGGGGTGCTTCGACAGTGAGAGAGACCCCGTATGTCACTGGACAGCTACCCCCCGCCTCAAGT
>NC_051412.1:16846498-16848777 GCF_015228065.2 Penaeus monodon
CACGGAAAAAAAAAGGGCAAAATTTTAAAAGGGGAAACTGGGAATGTCCCCAACAAGAACTTTTAAAAATGGAAGATCTTCAAGGATCAGTGATGCAAGAAAAGGGGCCGCCAACATCAACAACAAGGTGAAAAATAATGGTAGACATAGGCAGGGCACAGGGAAAATCAAGGAGAAAAACTTTTCTTTTTTTGGGATGGGAAAAGTGCAGAGAATGAAAGAGCATGAGAGGTTGCTGTCGGAACACCCCCGCTGAAAAAAGGGAACCAGGGACAAGGGATAGAACGCTTTTGGGCAATCTGCCTTATACCTCCAAAAGTTTCACATCTTGAGCACCAGTCCCCTCTTACATTACAGAGAAGCAAAGGACGAGTTTTATACAAAAAACAGTTATCAAAAATTTCATGCTGAGTGGGGCCAATCATGATCATGGCCTTTCTGTCTTGGGCATTTGGGGTTGAAAGATCAAGAAAATGTCCTGCTGGGTTCTGTCTTACAACGGCCTTGTTTTTTTGGGGGCCAACTCCTACTTCCAGAACAAACCACAACACAAAGGTTTTAGGTGCCATCCCGCTAAAGCACTGCTCAGCTGGCATGACCGATTTCCCACCCAAACATCAAGTTTGGGACACCCCAGCAAATACCACACGGGCAGACATTGACCACTTCTCATCTACTGCATATAGGCTCCATCCAAGAAATCCACAACTCCCAAAAAGAATATACCGCACAGTTTCCAGATAAAGTTGAAGAATTTGCCAAGTCCCTCCAAAAAAAAGCTCTGTCTGCGAAAAAAAACCGCCGCTTTGCCTCGGGAAAAAAAATGAGACCATCGGGAGGCCATTTAAAAAATAACCTTTTCAACCTTTGGGGAAAGAATAGGAAAAACGAGGTTTGATGCAAACCAGGGGAGTCCCCTGTCATGATGCCCAGTGTGTTGCCTTGTGAATAAAGCGCCCCTTTGCGAGAAAAACCCGCAAGCATTTAGAGCAGCTAGAAATAAAGTGCAACAACTGCAAGAAGTTGTGCAGTGAATCGGGAACAGCTCAGCACCTTATCCAGCTGCAGCGCCTCAGCAAACCCGAGGGAAATGTCGAACCTGCCCAAAAAAACCCCCACTTCCAGCCTTTCACGACGCCCTATGCAGGTTGGAAAGGGGAGCCCGTGCCCCAAACATGAGAATGAATATCGTCCCCCCCAAGAATAAGGGGGACAGGAGAACTTAACACTACAGAGGGATCTCTTCCCGACATCATGGGAAAAAAATTATCCCTGTGTCGGGTGTGACCCCCAGAAAATTTCTGGGGTTTACCCCCGGCAAAGGAGGGGTTCCGCGGAACGTTACAGTGGACATGATATTATTCCCCCCCACAATCAAGGCCTTTGACCCAGTCGCAGGGAGGGGCCCATTTAACATCCCCCCAAAAAATTTTTGGTTGGGCCCCCCAAAACTCCTCAGTCTCAATTTAGATCCCTTTTATGATGACATGAAAGCAAAAAACCCCCACAAGGAAAGCATGTTTTAACCCCCTTTTTTTTGAAAAAAGGGCAAGCAAGGATGGGCCTTGCTCCCACCCTCTTTGGCCCTTTTTTCTTTGCCATGCCCTTTTGAAGCAAAGCTTTTGGAACTGCAACAGAAGAGGTGTCCTAGCACCTGATTTATGGTCCCCTTTTTTTTCAAAAAATGGCTCAGCTGAAAGCAAAAACAAAAAATGAGGAGAAAAAAAAATTAGGGGAAGTTTTTTGTGATGATGTTGCTGTTTACTTCGCAAACTGGGGGGCCCGGAAAATTTCCCAAGCCCCCATGAAAAGGTTTTCCCAAGGGCCCCAAAGAATTCGGACAGACAAACAGCCCGGGAAAAAAGGGCCCAAAGGGGGTAAAGGAAAGGGGATACCCCTTTCCCATTGGGGACTACCAATTTGAAGTTTTTACACCCGTTCACCCTTTCCAGGGATCCTCATTTATTTAAAAAACCTTTTTTCTTTAGGGTGGATCTTGAAACGCATCGGCAAGGCTAGGGCCCCCCACTACCCCCCGTTTGAGAGAACCCAAAAATGAAAAAATTTCCCAAACCCAAAATGTCAGTGTACAATGCCTGTTTTCTCAGCACTCTCCTTTATGGCAGCGAAAAAAAAAGGGGAAAAAAAACCCCCAAAAAAGGGTGCAAAGGTGAACAGGGTTTCTTTCCTGCGCCCTCCCCCTTTGCAAACCTAAGCATCCAAATGGAGGTTTGTACGGGATTCAAAATAAATTTATGTTATTTATATTAAAAAATAAA
>NC_051412.1:16849807-16849933 GCF_015228065.2 Penaeus monodon
TAAGATAATTAAGCATAATATTTTTTTTTTTTTTTTCTCTTACATACAAAACAAACATATAACCCTGGGTATGTAAAATATGTGGAAAATTTTATAATATAATTATATATTATTTAAAATAATTTT
>NC_051412.1:16850856-16851187 GCF_015228065.2 Penaeus monodon
TTTTTTTTAAAAAATTTGGGTTTTATTAAAATTTTATATTAAAAAATAAATTTTAATATATATATTTCTATAATATATTTTAAACCAATATAAAATATTAAAAATAAATATATATATTATAAGTATTTTATATAGGATATAATTAAAATATATATTATTTTAATAGAAATATATTTAAAATATTATTTTAATATTTATTTTTAAAAAATATATAAAATAATATTTTAAAGGGAAAATTTTTTTGATTTTAATTTTATTATATATAAATTTAGATAAAATATATAAATTTTTTATCTTTTTACGAAAAATTAATATATATAAAATATAGGGA
>NC_051412.1:16851327-16851999 GCF_015228065.2 Penaeus monodon
CATACAAAAAATATGGGGTGGTTTGGGTATAATTTTCAACATAAATACATACCCTGTAGGGGTATATAGGGGAAAAAAGATAATAATAGTATAGAATATATAATAGTAAAATAATATATATCGTATTTTTATATTTTTAATTTTAAAATATATATAAAAAAAATAATATAGAGATATATAATATATTATGTATTATTTGTAATAGATATAAATTTAAAAATTATCTAAATATATAATATATTTTAGACCATTTTTATTATGTATTAAAAACCAAATTTAAAAGATATAATATATGTATCCCTTTTGTTTATTTTAAAATTTTATACTAAATTTTTATAAAAATTTTATATATTAAAATGAAATAGAAAAAATATAAGATATATGTAAAATAATAGAAAATATTAATTTTAATGTATTATTATATATTTTTTTACTAATAAATATATAATATATATATATATATATAAAAATATTAATAAAATTTAAAATATATATATATAGTTTGTGTTTTGTGTTGTTACAGGGGGCTTAAAGGGTTTTTTAGGTAAAATATTAATAAGATTAATATATAATATATATATATATTTAAAACTATTAAAATTATATTGTTTGTTTTTTTTTTTGGGTGGTTTGTTTGGTTTTTTAAAAATTTTATACATAAATATTTTAAAA
>NC_051412.1:16852057-16852234 GCF_015228065.2 Penaeus monodon
TTTAATAAATTTTATAAAATATAAATAATAAATAGGTGGGTTTTAAAAACTAAAATATAATATATAATTATATAAATTTTAAAAATTTTATATTAAATTATATTATAATATTAAAAAACTATTTATATATATAAAAATAACTATATATAATAACCCAAAAATTTTTATCTATTGGGG
>NC_051412.1:16852466-16852880 GCF_015228065.2 Penaeus monodon
AGTAACTCTTAATAATTAATTTTTACTATATTTAACCCAATGTTCTGTTGGTTTTTTGGGGGGGTTTTTTTGGTTTTGGGGTTTGGAAACCACAAGGAAACCCCCATAAATTTTTACTTCTTTTCCCACCAATTCTTTTCCCCCATTTGAATAAAACACCCCCGAGAATTCCAACCTTAAAAAAAATAAAAACAAGGTCCCCTTTCCCCCCCTTCCCAAGGAATGGGAACTTTTTCCCGCACCCCCCTTTGAAAACAACGCCCAGGCCCTCTTTTCTCCTTTTTCGGGAAGAAAAAAATTGACGAAACGTTAAAAAGGGTAGAATAAAAGTGTAAAGGGGAATAATAGTTAAAAGATATCATCCCAACCACTTTTGCAAAACCCCCCTTTCCTTTATTGTTGCGGGTTTTTGAA
>NC_051412.1:16852981-16853962 GCF_015228065.2 Penaeus monodon
TATTATATTTTATTATTATTATATTTAAAACTATATATATATATCTTTATATATATATAATATAATAATTTATAGTTTTATATTTTAATTTTAAAATTTTATAATTAATATTTAAAAATTTTAAAAAATCTATAATATAATTTTATTTAATATTAAATGCTTTTTAACCCCTTTTAAATAATATAACTTTTATTTTAGGTAAAATATTTAATTTATTTTTTCCCTGAAAGTTATTCCTTCACCCGCGGTTCAACCCTGCTTCCTTCCAATTTGGGTTTAAATTTAAAAGTAACTTCCCCCCGGGTTTTTTTGGCTAATTAAATTATTCCCCATTTAGTTTATTTTTGAAACATTAATTTTTTTTGGCGGGGTTTTTGTTTTGGGGGTTTGGTTTTTGGTTTTTTGGGTTTAAAATTGTAAAACAAAAAAGTATAATTTTCCGGAAATAGGGAAAAAAAATAAAAATTAATTTAATTTAAATTAAGTTTCCCCATTAAAAAAAACAAAAAAATATGGTTTTGGGTGTTTTTGTTGTTTGTTGTTGGGGGTTTTTGGTGCTTAAAAAAAACTTAAATAATATTTTGTCCAAGGGATGGGAAAAGGCCAGGACGTTTGAAATTTAAAAATCGCAAAGAAAACACCCCAAATTTTCATCAAAAAATGGAAAACCAAAATAACAATTATAAATTTTTTCCGAAAAGGGTTATTTTCAGTCCTTTTGGTTGCCCCAAGGGCCAAATTTTTGAAACTGGTTTCATGGCCAAAAGGTAAAAATTTTTTTCCCAGGTAAAATATTTGGTTTTGTTACGTTTTTAATTAAGGGTTGTTTTTCGTTTTCCGAAAGAAATTTTTCTTAAAATTTTTGGAATGCTTTTTAAAGAATTAAATGTTTTATTTTTAAAATTTTTAACAAATGGGGGGAAATCCTAAACCCGGGGCCCTTACATTTCCCTCTGTTTTCCCCTTTTTGTTCCCGGCACG
>NC_051412.1:16854011-16854201 GCF_015228065.2 Penaeus monodon
AAACAGCATGGATTTCAATTTGGAGAACGGGGTTTAAAAATTTGCAAAACCCCCTTTTTTAAAGTTTTAGTGAAAAAAATTATCGTCCAAAATTTCCCCCATTTAAAAACTTCAGGGCTTGAATTTTTGAAAGGAAAAATTTTTTCAACCAGAAAACAATTTTCCTTAAAACTTTTTAAAATTAGGATAA
>NC_051412.1:16854220-16854624 GCF_015228065.2 Penaeus monodon
ACAGGCCAATTTATTGCAAAAAAGGGAAAGGTATTTTAACCCGGGTTAAAAGGGGGGAAAATTTTTTAACCCTTGGGTTTGGAAAGAACTCCTTCGGTCGTTTACCGGCCACGTTTTGTTTTAAAATTTTTAATTTCTTTTTAGTTCGGAAATCGAAAATTTTTTTTTTAATAATCAAACCTTTAAAAAAAATAATTTTAAATAAATTGGGAAATTCCCCTTTTTTTAAAAACCAAAAGTTTTTTTCCCAAATTTTTCGGAAAAAAAATTTTAAAGTTAATACTTTTATTTCTGGGAAAATTCAGTGTTTTTAAAAGGGGTTAAAATTTTGATAGTAAAATTTTTATGAAAAGGGAGCTTTCCAAAAATTCCTTTAAAAAAAATTTCTTAAAAATTCGGATACC
>NC_051412.1:16854641-16855236 GCF_015228065.2 Penaeus monodon
AAAGGGCAAATTTCATGCAAAATAAAATTTTATAACCCCCAAAAGTAAGGGGCATGTAGTTATTCTTTAATTTTTGGGCCCGGTTACCCAAAGAACGCCACGGGGTTTTGGGAGAAAAGGGTTTCCTAAAACATTGTGTAAATCCCCAGAGAATCAAGGTTTTTTTTAATTTTCCCAAAATGCCCCCAAACGTAACCCCGGAAAAAAAATTTTTCCCCCGGGGGGGAAACTTTAAAAAACCCCCAAAACCCGTTAAATTAAAAAAAAATTTTTTATGTTTAATGGTTTTTTTAATAAAATTTTTTGTCCAAAACCCCCGGCCCCGGTTTTTGAAAAACCCCCTTAAAAAAAAAAAATTTGGAATGAATTTTTAAATTGCTTTTTAAAATTAAACCCAAATTACATTTACCCCCACAACCCCACCAAAAACAAACAACACCCCCAAACCCCCAAAAAACCCAAAAACCACAACCACAAAATCCCCCAAAAAACCCAAAAAAAACCAAAAACCAAAACCCAAAAACAAACCCAACCCCCAAAAAAATACAAGGGCAATTTTTCCCTTTTTTTTCCAAAAAAATTACATCCCAAAGGG
>NC_051412.1:16856002-16856219 GCF_015228065.2 Penaeus monodon
CTTTGGGAGAAATTTTTACACGCAAAAACCACGATTTATTTAATTACGTTTTTGGTTTTGGGTTTCAAAAAATTTTAAAATAGAGGTAGCCATTTTTTGATAGGCAGGTCCAGACTACAAATTGGTTTTATTGGGGGTTCCCAAACCCAGGTTGCCGAATTTAAAATTTTCTGAATGAAAGAGACATTAAAAAAACTAAAAAAAACCCAAATTTTAC
>NC_051412.1:16856715-16857045 GCF_015228065.2 Penaeus monodon
ACCCAAATTCTCAAAAACCATGGGGTTTTACCATCAGGCGGAACCCCGACCCGAAAACAAAAAAGGGAAAGTGAGGGGCAAGTCCCCAGGGGGGGGGGGAAAGGAACCAAGATATTAAAAAAAGCCCTAGAAAAAAATGGGGATGATAACGTGATAGAGTAAATGAAAGCAGGGAAGGGGAATAAACAAAGTGAAAAAAGTAGAAAAAAAAATGAATTTCTAACATTTAAAACACGAAAACTCCTTAAAAGAGGGAAAGGAAAATACATAGGAGTTAATTCTAAAGGGTTTTAGAGAAAATGACGAAGCATTGAAAATTTGTTTTAGGTT
>NC_051412.1:16857618-16857889 GCF_015228065.2 Penaeus monodon
TTTAAACAAAATGAATCTCTAATAAAGAGATAAATTTTAAATTTAAAAAATTTTAAGGGAAGATATTTTTTTTTTTGTGGCAATACCGCCCCCACAGTTTTAAGCACAACCCAAAGGGCCCGAAAGGGTTTGAGGGGAGAGAGTTTTAGAAGGGCCCCTTTCAATTTTACCCTAAGAAATTTTAAAAATTACCGCAGTTGCAAATTTTGCCCAGCAAACCCAACGTGAAGTAACTGAAATATAATTATACACCAAAAAAAAATTTAGGGGG
>NC_051412.1:16857920-16858003 GCF_015228065.2 Penaeus monodon
GGCCCCTGGGACTAACCTTTGGTTTTTAAGAGGGGGGAAAGGTTTGAAGGGGCATGGAGGAAAGTGGTAAAACCCCATGAAAC
>NC_051412.1:16859179-16859359 GCF_015228065.2 Penaeus monodon
AAATTTTTTGGGCCCCTTTTTGTGGGTTGTGAGTACCCTTGGGCTACCCTTTACTTTCACCCCAAAAGGGCCCCTTATAATGGGGGCAGGCGTGGGCATTGCGTCCTTTTTGGCCGCCCAAAACCCCAAAAAAAACCGTTTCTGAAAAAACCCCTCAACCCCCCTTTTCCCCCAAAAAAC
>NC_051412.1:16859455-16859928 GCF_015228065.2 Penaeus monodon
TGGGTTTTTTTGTGTAAAAAAGGGCCCAAGTGACGCAAAATTGCGGGTTTCCCTACATTTTTTCCAAAAATTTCAGAAAAACATTACCATGGGAAACACGGGGGGTTTGGGCAAAACCCTTGGGAATTTTTCGTTCCCTTTAAATTTAAAATAGTTAATTTTATTTTTTTGAAATTTTTAGAGAATTTTTTCCCCCCCCCAAAATGCAACAAAAATTTAACGCATTTAGGAAAATGGTTTGTTTGTTAAACCTTTTCTCATTGGTTGGGGAAAAGTTTTTTCAGCGCTTTTTTAACCGCGAATTTTTTTATAAAAGGATTTTTTTGGGGTAAAGGTTAGATTTTTCGGGGGATATCATAGTGCACAGGGAATTTCCCGAATAACTAGGAAATTGTTTTTAAATCACTTTTAGAAACTCCACTCCCAAGTTCGGGTAAAAAGGTTTCAGGTTATTTTGTTCGAAACGGCAAAAT
>NC_051412.1:16861708-16862051 GCF_015228065.2 Penaeus monodon
TTTTTTCCGGGGCCAAAATTTGGGGTACATAAGCAAAAAATTTAGGGTGACAAAATTTTAATCTGACCCTTTTACCCAGTTGTGGCCCCCGCGGCCCCCCGAAAAGGTAGGGTTTAAGGGTTGGACCAGCCTTTTCCCCTCAGGGGGGGTGGCCAGGGGCCGTGAGCCCGGCACGTTTTACCCCACGGGCATTGTCTTAATGGTTCCCCTTAAAATTTTTTTACTCTTTGCTATAAAAAAACCCCTGCTAAAACCCTTTGTAAATTTGGGTTCGGAAGGCCCATTTAAAATTTGGGGGTGAGCGCCCTATCAGTGTGGGTGTGTGGAATTTAATAAAAAATTA
>NC_051412.1:16862511-16863143 GCF_015228065.2 Penaeus monodon
GGGAGAATTTTAAAAAACCCCAAGGGGATAGTCTTGTCTGTTAATTTACTATTTTTTCTTTAAAAAACCCTAAAATTTTCCATATAAAAATATCCCTGCCCCCCTTTATTTAGATTTTTTTCCGCCCGGGGGTGCCCCCCGGGGTCGAAGTTATCATGATGGGGTTGGCCCAGGCAAAAAAATTAGGTTACCCCAAGGGGGTTCCTGGCAGCCCCGGGGGGGGGTTTTTGGGGGGTTATTTTAGGTAAACAAAGGGAAATAATATGGTTTTTTTTTTTATATGTGAGGTAGGAAATTTCCCCAAAGATTATGAGCGAAAATTATATTTATAATTATTTTTAAAAAAAAGGGATAAACTAGCGAACGGGCATTGGTGGCCATGGTGTTCTGCTCCTCCCAAAAACACAAAGGGCCCCCGAGAAGACCCTCCCGACTTTGGGCCCTGCCATCGTTACCAAACTGTCTTTTTTTTTTTCTTCTGGGGGGTTTGTTTATTACATTGGGTTTCCCTATTAAGTTGTCTTTTTGAACTTTGATGAGCTTTATGTTTGGTCACCAAAAAAGAAATGTTCATTATCCTCGGGGGTTTTGGGTTTATTGGGGTTGATTATTTTAAAAATTGGCCCCCATCA
>NC_051412.1:16866365-16866431 GCF_015228065.2 Penaeus monodon
AAGGAAAGGGCAAATTACCAAAGAATCCCTTTTAGGGGATAAACCCAAATTTGGGTTTTCAGGGGG
>NC_051412.1:16877534-16878158 GCF_015228065.2 Penaeus monodon
AAGCTCAACATGCTTTATCAAAACAAACGCTTTTGCAGCTTGGATGTTTGAAACATAGATAATTTTACAATGAAAATCAGACTAACCGCTCTGAATTTCCTGAATTAGACTGAAAATATGAACGAGAAAAATATTGGTAATTAATGTGATATATTTTTAGAATTGACTAATTTAATTTTACTAGGAATAATGAAGTTTTTTGTATTTCAGGTAGTAGGGCTATAATATGGAATGTAATCTGCACGAATAATTTAGAAATTTTATTATGGCACCAAAACTAATAACACAGACGTTTGTTTGTTTTTGTTTTCGTCTCCAAGCAATTACATTTCTTAATTAATACAGCCACTTCATATAATTTTATCACACGTGCTGTCCTTGCGATGAGGGAATGTCAAAATCAGCTGTGTTTAGCTAATAAACACGATCTGAGAATTTTCGCAACGATGATAGAAAAACAAAGTATAAATTTATTCTCTGATTGATGCGTGGTTTGCTTTGCCTCACACCGCGCGGCCGAGAGAGAGGCGGGGGAATTACGTAAGGGAATATGAAGTTTCGGATATGTCAAGAAGAGGAACGCCCTGTCCCTGAATTTTACCGGTGTTTTCGGTGAATACATGT
>NC_051412.1:16878374-16878968 GCF_015228065.2 Penaeus monodon
TTTTGGAGATAACGAATCAAGTTCATTATGAAAATATGTCCAAAGGATAATCAAAGTGCACAAAATCTATAGAAGACAAAAAAAAAAAAAAACTATTATAGAATGGGCGATCGAAAACAAATAGTCGCCAAATCTAGTACAAAATTACGCTGATGATTTTCAATTTCTTTAGTATTTCGTTGAATTGTCGTCCAATTGTTCTATAGCCAACAGCACTTCTTCATCGCATATTCAAAACAAATACATAAAAAAGAAATCCTAACCGGCATTTAATTCAACATTTAAAGGAATATACCCCTCAAATACTCTTATTCTGTTGCCATGGCTTGTTACGAATCGCATTTCGAACTGATGCAAACTTTCGTCCCTCGTGGTGCCCTGTGCGGTTCATGTATGTTAATTTGTGAACTAATGTATAATCAGAGTGTGTTTTCATCTAGGACCTGGCATCTAGATTTTTTGCTTCTTCCCCTACAAAAAAAAAAATCTAGATAGAGTAAGTAGCTACGCAAGTAGAGGTTCGTGTCTGTGTGAACCTTAACTGTCGGTCGGACGAACCTTTTTATAAAATAGGACGCATACCTTCTATTCACC
>NC_051412.1:16879418-16879835 GCF_015228065.2 Penaeus monodon
AAATATGTATAGTAAGAAGACGAGACTTTTAATTCGGCGGGTACTCCACCCCCCCCATCCACCCCTACCCCTTCAGTCAGCCAAGCGCTGTCGAGGTCTGCATAAGATAAAAAAATTCCACTTCACGAAGAAGACGCGGTAACGAAACACACACGAACGAGAAGTCCCGTAACAGGATTTCTACACGCTTTTAGGCCAGGCTGATTGACAGAACGCGGACGAGTGATAATTGCAGCTCGAAAATCCGTCTCCGAGTTCCCTGGCGCAGGAGTTCGTCTTTGTTAATGGTATCAGCTGAAAAAGGAAAGTTCACGTTTTTTGCTTTTGTTGTTTTTGTTTCGGTGGCGTATTAAGGGAAATATTCAAATTTGCTCAAAGGGAAAAGAGTAAAGTTCCTTCTGAAAACAATCAGCGGTA
>NC_051412.1:16882090-16883509 GCF_015228065.2 Penaeus monodon
TCTGTTATTGAAACGCTAAGTAATGGACGAACATCCTTTTGACACATGTTTGTAATCAACACGAATTTTAAATTATCGAGCACTGCAATATTGATTTCAACACCAAGCATAGGATGATTGATCGTTTCAAAATTCTATACCATTCCACCAGCTTGCGTTAGCGAAGTGAGCCTGACTGCCGCCAAGATTTTGCGGCACATGCTGCACGTCATGGGCTAGCCTGAAGTAACAAGGACACGTTATCTCTTAAGGATGAGATAAGGCCACAGGGTCACTTCTAGATTACATTGGGTTACGTAGGATCTATACACGCAAAAAACTTACATTATACACAATCTATATATAGAAGGTTGTGAAGGAGATATGCGGACTGACATATTACCCGTGCTATACATACATTTTGGGTAAACAGCATTCGTATATATGATATTTATATGCACTACTGAAAGTGCTAGAGAATTATAATGCGACCAAATTGTTGACGATGCTTTTGGAACTTAGATGAGAGTACTTTTGCATAAGATTAGTAATATGAAATTTACGAGCAACTATTCCAGGGGGTAACTCAAAGTGCGCATACACACACGCGCATAGGCAGTAAACACAAAAATGCATGGTATTATGAACTTTTTAAAAGTTCCTCCTTGTCTGGTAGCTACATATAGCAATGCAACTTTCTTTCCTTTTCAGCAATTATCATTTTCGCTGTCGGATAATAGCATCTCAAATAGTCGCCCCAGACACTCCGATGATAACACTTCTCTCCCAAATGTTTAAAAGCAACTTGTTTAGTTGTCGCTCTATCAGATGTGCGGTCAGAAAATGTCATTTTCTCGTCAGATGACATATTTCTTCTCAATGAATCAGTCGCCATGAAAGATAAATATATTAACAATACCAGCAAAAAGCGTCATCATGTTCCATTCTCTGTCTCTAGAAACGGTCTTTGATTATACTGCCGATGGGACTCGACGGCAAAATTGGATTGGTTTTGAGACTTAGCAGAGAGAAATGAAACCTCTTCATATTTCGATAACGGGCCTCGCTTCTTTTTTTGGCTTCCTTAATATTCTTTATTGCTTATGTGCCCCATTCCTGTCTTGTGTTCACCGTATTTTTAGATGTTGCCATGACTGACAACTTCTGTAGGGTTGCAGTTCCATCTCCGCGGTCGTCCCTGGTTCTCTAGTAACTTTCAGATTTTCACTGAAACGAAAATCCCGTGAACTTGCAGGCAAGAAAAATATATCAAGAAAAGGAATACTTAGATTAGGCAAAGGGGGAAGAGATTAGACTTACTTAGGATTTGACTTGGTAATCCTAATCCTGGATGCAAATAGATTTTTTTTTCTGAAGCTATACAATGCCATTTCGAATGACCATTTTGATTAATGAGTAATGGTTAAATGTGCTACACAC
>NC_051412.1:16894047-16896545 GCF_015228065.2 Penaeus monodon
TGGGGGGATACAAGACAAGGCAGGTATTTAAGGGTAGAAAAAGATAGGGATCGAAGGTGGGGGGGGAAAGTATGTATTACTGTCTTGTATTTCAGGATTTGACAGTGGAAGGGAAGACACCTAGTTTGAATGTCCTTACGCTCCTGGAAACGTGACCAGAACTCAAGCCTTCTCACAGACATTGATTTGCTTTTTTTTATTTGGTCAGTAACTGACCTTGGTATGATTGATTAAAAAAAAAAAAAAGGTATTGATATTGCTACCATAGATCCAACATTTCGGCAGAACTCGCTGAAAGCTACTACAGAAAACCATGTAGGGTTATTTACTGATTAAGTGAAAAACTACCCATAAATATGACTGGCATCTATCAAAATATGCGTATACCTATTTTGTCTCACATGGTAGATGCAACAATTAACAGTGTGTGTGTAGTTTGAGTCGAAACTCAAATCGTTCCAGTTTCAGACAATACATTAATGATTTTCTTAAATGACGCAAACAGCAGCAGACCATATTCACTGACCATATTATTATGCTCTGAAACAGTTTCCTCCTTATCTTATTTAACAGAAAGCAAGGAAAATTAAGTAGCAGAATCATCACAATTTTATTAAGAAGAAAACCTCTTACATACATCTGCGCCTTGAAGCATGATGTGGAGCATTGTGGAGGGAAGGATACTAGAGCATTTGATAAGAAAGGTCATGAAATGCCAAACCTAACTTGTAATCTACTTCACATGAATAACAGAGGATAAATGAAATATACAATGGAAGATACTGAAAGCTTAAAAGGAGAGCCAGAAAGAAACCTAGCCTTGAAAATACTAGTTCCATACAGGTTGTGTATAAAGAGAGACAAGAGCATCTAGTTTAGTACACAGGAAATTTGTTTCATACAGCTGGAGTGTTAGACCATGTGTCGAGTAGTACTTAATTCATTAAGTAAGGCATGGAATGGGTTAACATCAAACTGGTAGGGCTAAATCTGCCAGAAAAAAAAGAGAAACTTGTTCATGCTGTAAAATTTAGGTTCAAACCCAAGTACAAATATAACTTCAAACAAGACCAATTATGAAAGACACCTAAAGTTTGATACTCAGTTGCACAACCTACATGAACAGCTCAATGTGGTGCCACATTTTGAAGCCACAAAATTAAATTTATAAGCCTGCATCTTTACCGACTGTTTGACCCTATGATAGCACCACATGCATAATAAAGATATTTAGGATTTGAATTGGTTGGCATAAGGATATGAAAGAAAACCTGGGCCTTATTCCAATACACTTTTTCTATAAGAACATGTGACAAAAAATTATACATTACATTATATATTTTCACATCAGCCTTGATCAAAATCATTTCAGTAGCTAAGCTTTCACTAGACAGATATTTTTATTTTCCGATATATAAAATGTCCTCAAAAGGGAAATACAAGATATGTCCCTGAATGGACCAGCAACACTTACACAGATATTCACCATTTTCATGATACAATTCATGCAGACCCAGTAAATATTCACAACAAAGTGATGAATCATTTTATCTATGTTGATAAAACTGAAAATGTGACGTTGATAAATCTGACAAGTAATATTCATTCCACAAGTGCATATTTATTTTTATCCATATAGCTTGGCAATCTTTAGCCAGTAATCAGACCATTTTATAACAAATGAAACCTTTCCTCCGACTGAAGAGCTCACTTTCCTACGCAATACCGTTTTTCACCCAAAATAAGCTTTTTACATTCAACCTTTGAAATATGAATATAATGCTTATTTCCACTACTTCTATTGACTTACATCATAATGTGTTGATCCCATACAGATGCGATTTCACCAATTATCCTTGTGACCATTGCAGCAGAGTTGTGAACAGTGATTATGTCGACTTGTACCATCTACTGTCTGAGCAAAAGCTATGTACAGATACATAAGGAACACATGCAACTTCTACAGCTCATGGGATGTGCACCACAAGACTACCACTCAGCATCTTTATTTACTTCTCAAAGTATAGTTACTCTTTGTGTACCTAAAATAATAGAGAAAAAAAAATACAAATAATAAAAAAATAAAAATAAAATAAAATAAACATACAATGATATAATCATGGAAATATCTGTCCCAGCAGTAGGAAGGAGAACTGCACTGCTTCGCATACTGCAGTATAACAAATAAAGATTCTTAACCAATTGTTAACATTTGAACACTGAATGAAGACTATTCTTCAAAGAAACAATATACAAATCCTTATTAAGAATATATAAGTTTGCATATACATTCATGAAATACAGAACATTCTATGTATCATCATGCTGTCTATGGCATAACTCACCTATTTTAAGATGTTTGAAATGCCATGATGAATAGAAATAGATAATGTACACTTAAATTTCATCAGAAAAGAATATAGTTCAGAAAAGATTAAATATCTAAAACACAAATTCATATTACTTCTACTCAGGGAAACTTTTAGCTGTGACTGTTG
>NC_051412.1:16896570-16897719 GCF_015228065.2 Penaeus monodon
TATATATATATAAACCTTACTAATATGTAATATATTTGTTAAGTTTAAACCTCTTCAATGGTTCAAAAGCCCAAAGCATAAATTCACTGGGTGTATATATTGCAAATAATATTGTTCATGAGACTCAAGTGAATACATTTTGCAATAAAACAAAAATGGTTAGCATAAACTTTCCCATCAGAACATCAACCTTCATTGCACAATCACAGATTACTGAAGTTCAGTTCAGTTGACTTTCTGCAAACCATATTTTGGCCATAACACTTGAGTACAAATGACTAGTCTACTATACCTTATGCTTAGAAGAATTCAGGAAAAAACATTTCCTTTGCAGTTTTTGCTTAATAATTTCAACGTCATCCTCCTAAAAAAGCCTACTAGTATTGCTACATAAAGGCATACAAAGATCTCAGTGACTTCTTTCAACATAGGTAACTCTCATCATTCATATCAAAGCTTTGCTACCATCACACACAATATTGACCAGAACTATCAGCACAGACAAGTAATCCTGAAGACTGAATGGAGGAACTGCAGTTGGCAATTCTAACCAAGCATTTAAATGAAAGAATATTCATCTTAAAACCCCACTTTAAACATAACAATAATAAAAATACAGATTCATTGTGCATCCTTGCAGGAAACTGCATAATATTAACCAAGTTTTTTGTTACTTTTTGTAATTTCATCCACAGAGATATTATACACAAAACGACACACATTCCCAACTTAATGTTCATTCCCACGGACTGCCCAAGAAAGGTAAGATATTAAATGACGTATATAATCAAAGCATCTTTATACATAGAGAATGACATCTAGCGCTGAATTACTTGCATTACATATATTTGTGAGTAAAGGCTGTCTCATCTACCTATTCTGATAAAATCAAGGTAAGAGAAGTTCTGAGTAACCTTGTTTGTGGTAGCTTACAACTTCATATATGCTTAATGAAGGAATCTGTTCAAATAATCTTAGAGAATTATGATTTTTATATCATCATTAAACTTTTATCCTGTTATATCCATACATATGGCTATATCATCACTCATTTTAACTCAAATCAATTATAATCATAAACCTGAGAAGATAAATATGTGCGTATTGAAAGGTACATATGGGAAAAGTTATACAACAGTAAATATGTTG
>NC_051412.1:16897765-16898071 GCF_015228065.2 Penaeus monodon
CATATAGAACCTACATTATCTAGAAATTGTGCGTTACTTCCCACACTGACAAGCAACCGAAACGTAACCTAAAGACCTTTTGATGATTTCAGCCCATAACAAAAGTCTGTTGAACAAATGACAGCTGATGCACCCCAATATTGCTTTGGCCATGTGTTCCTTTCTCCAAGCACCCTAATCATGAGTATTCATAATTCTCATACAGTTATAAAAACAGCTACTTTTCTCATTACATGGGAGACACATGAACTAACTTATTTTAATGTAGATGGCCAAATATCCAATACAGTGGCAGTTACCATGAAA
>NC_051412.1:16898101-16899569 GCF_015228065.2 Penaeus monodon
ATGTTTCATCTTTGGAATTAAACTTAATATAACTCAGAAAATTTACACAACAAAGCACAATAGCAGTGACAGAAATGGGCTGGTAGTGTATCACATGAATAAAGCCTTGACATAAATGGAAATATATTACAAGCTTCTATTAAAAAAGGAAGGATAACAAAAACAAGTAAAAGAAAAAACATTTACAATATACTGTGACTTCCTGAATATTTTCCAGTATGGTTGGAAGTTTACAGCAACTCATTATTTGTATTTGCTAATCATAATTAACACTAACTTTAGGCAACAAATTTATTTCTCTTACAAAAAAAGGGAAAAGTAAAGTTTAGCCAATAAGGAAAAGTGGTGTGATGCTTGCAAGTTAAATTTCATATCCTGACATAGTTTCACTGCTATTAAGAACAACTGAATGATAATTATTCCATCTGAAAATTTCCTAGTGTCTGTGCTATTCAGATGACAAACTCCTCAACTTCAAGCATAAAATACAGACTTTGTGTATTCATGTCTCAGTAAGTATCAACAGTTCAGTACATAATAATGACTTAAATAAGTATAGTATATAATGATATTTGAAATATGAAAATAACTATATATGTACTGAACAGATCACTTGCATATGGCCTTAAAGAATGAGAAGCCTCACATCACATCACATATCTGAGCTAAATTCCCAGCTTCAGCAATGTTTCCACGGGCTCATGACCCAGAGCTGCGTGACAGGAGTCTCACTGTTGCTGGAATACACTTAAAAGCCATTCCTCACTTCTGACTAAAGACGTTTTCAATTTGCAATTCACTGTGACAGATAAGTGGCAATAGCCATATGATAAATGATATTGAGATGATAGTGCCCTGTCACAGAACTATGCGCTTGTCTCATCCATTCGTCGCTGTCCGACTCACTATCTGAGGATGATTCACTGTCGCTGACCTCAAAGGCAAATCTTCTCTGGAGGATTGAGGCAACATCCACACTGTCCGGATCTTCCTTTGGCTTTGTCTTGACATCATCAACCTTCCGTAGCTTGATGCCTGAAACGAGAAACAAACATTATAACTGAGCAAAAAGGAATAAAATAACTATGTAAGCTATCATGGATGACAGATTCTGTATTTAGATTTCATAGAACCTGCAGGAAGATTTTCTTAAGACATACTGGTGAGAAAAATGGAGAAAAAGAAGGGAGAATGAGGCAACAATACAGAAACAACGCAACAGAAGAGTCAAAATGAGAAAGGAAATGGAAGAGCGGGATCTATGAAGATAGCAAGCTAGCATCTGAGGAATATTTGTATGTGATTATATGAGTTAAGTTAAGAAAATCAACATATCCCTTCTGGCTTCCTGGTTGACCCAATTACAATCTTATAATGTATACTGTGATCATCTTGCCTCACAAGCACATAATGGCAATGACAAAATATGTTTCTCAACATTGCTGTCCACACTATCTACATAGTGTGT
>NC_051412.1:16899828-16899906 GCF_015228065.2 Penaeus monodon
ACTTTCAATGCCGTGTTGCAATGAAGATGTGGCATTTGTCCTTTGGCTTCTTCTTTTGTAACATGCTCTTGTTAGCAC
>NC_051412.1:16900938-16901048 GCF_015228065.2 Penaeus monodon
GATTTAGAAATCTTTTGCAATACAAATCTGTTTTGTATTTCTGGATGCCAAGTAATTTAACATAGTCTGAAAATTTATAACCAATGATACCATGAAAATTAAATGTTCAC
>NC_051412.1:16901729-16901879 GCF_015228065.2 Penaeus monodon
CTAACATCAAATATGCTGTTTTTATTATTATTGTCTCTATAATTACAGTTTCTGGACATTACTAGGCATATGAGAGAAAAAAAAATATTTTTAAAAATCAAGGAAATGGTATGTGTGGTGAGATAGCATTCCAGAAATTGGCTCTTTTTA
>NC_051412.1:16902307-16902430 GCF_015228065.2 Penaeus monodon
GTTCTCGTCCCTTTCTCGCTCTCGTCTCGGGTCTAGCCCCCCCCTCTCGCTCTCCCGCAGAACAATCCAGCCTAAAGGTATGAGCTCCGCTCTCACAGAACAATCGCAGCCTTGAAAGGTTGA
>NC_051412.1:16902701-16903700 GCF_015228065.2 Penaeus monodon
TCGCCACCATTCGAGGCCGTCCACCTCGACATTTTTGTTAAGTCGAGTTTCCCTCGGAGGACGACGACACTGGGGATGAGCTAATCCCCAGCGATGACTCAGCCTCGGACATTGATTATGAGGCCCCAAGTGACGTTTGACTTAGACTTCGTTCACACTCGTTGGACTCGAATTCGATAGTGATGAGCCCCCTGTCCGTCCCTCAAAAAAACATGGAACAACAACGCTCCAGGACCCCAGACTTTAGGTGAGAGGAGGGAGAATGTACCCAGAAAGTACAGTTTTTCTGGGACACATGGTGTCAAGGGTTTACCTTGCCGAAGATTCAACTCCACTAGCAGTCTACAGGAGTTCAATCACTGACGAACTTTTTGACTTCATTGTGGAAGAGACGAATAGGGATTAGAGTTGATTCGCATAGCTTTTCTTTTATACATTACTGCTATTTTCGGATACTCAAGGTAATAAGTGTACCTAAAATCTCCTAATGCATTACATTTCCCTACTGACAGATTTGGGGGAGGTGAACGAGACCGGGCGAAGACGGCGTGGACCCCAATCACCGAGTGCCGAGCTCCATGTTTACCTTGGGCTCCGGCTGCTGATGGGGATAATAAAACCTCGGCTGGGCTTTTACTGGGCGAGGTGGCCATGCCAATTTTTCTGTCGACCATGGGCCCCGCGAGAGGTTTTTAGCAGATTTCCCGCAACCTCCATTTTCAGAATAATGAGGGGCAACCTGCAGAGGATGATCGACTGTGGAAGCTGAGGGAAGTCATTCCATTCTTGGCAAACGATTTAGGAAGGTCTTCACCCCGGGTAGGCATATATCGATTGATGAGTCATTGTGGAAATTTAGGGGTCGCCTAAGTTTCCACACTACAATCCAGCAAGCGGGCAAGATTTTGCATAAAAGTTTACAAACTTTCAGCCAGTGACGGCCCGTGTGCGGGAAACACTGCCTTTTCAAGATCTATACTGGCAAAGGACCCGGGTCTC
>NC_051412.1:16903899-16904624 GCF_015228065.2 Penaeus monodon
GGGACGTGGACTCCCGTTTCTCCACCGGGCATGTTGGCGTTGTCCTGGATGGATGTAAAGCAGGTAAATATGCTTTCTACAGTCCCACATTACACACGGGGGAGGTTCTGCGCCGTGGAGGTTCAATGGGCTCCAAGCCAGAGTGCGTCGTTGCGTACAACGACAGGGAAAGAAAGGAGTTGGACTTGGGCGACCAGCTGGCTCAGTCTACCCTTCAGTGCGCAGGTCACTGAAGAGGTATAAGAAGATTTTTTTTATATTTATGACTTAGCTACAGTAAACACCACTCTGTTTACAAGTATTTAGGAAACAGGTGCGAACAAATTGATTTTCCCACGCCCCTTCGCCATTCGATAAAAAAATTTCCCCCCTGACATCGGCCCTACTGCAAGGGGGCGCCTGTCAACGCTGCCTTCTCCTTCCAGTTTCAGGCGGACTGCACATATTTGAGGGAACGCCGGGAAAGGGAAATACAAAAGGTGCTTCCTCTGCTACGGGGCCAAGGGGGAAATGACAAAATCTATATTTTCCGGCTGCGGGGTGCGCTATGCCCTACGGGTGCATACGAAGTCCCATCGCAAAAACTTTACAAAAATACAACATAAAAGGTGAGGGTACAATTCTGTTTTTTGTTCTCCTTTCTGAAATTGAAAAGAGGCAGCTAACCCCTTTCTGACCTCCTATATAAAAAACAACTTTATAATTCAAAATACTAAATAAACTAT
>NC_051412.1:16905227-16905300 GCF_015228065.2 Penaeus monodon
CAATACTTGTGGAACCATCTCTACGTAAAAACAAATTTAAACCCCTTTTCCGCCGGGGCATTATACACTGATG
>NC_051412.1:16905464-16906073 GCF_015228065.2 Penaeus monodon
TAAACTCAATTCACAGCATGGACATACTTATTGCCATCCCCAGTGGGATCGGGTTTTTTTTAATTCTACTTGCAAAAATAATTTCACTTAATAAAAAAAACATAGCCACACACTTATTTGGGCTGAAAAAATCTCATAAAGAACTTATATATTTATTTAAAAAAACTTAATTTTCAAACTCAATTTACATTTTTTATTCATGAAAATCTAAAAACGTACACAAGTTCAAGGGTTTTAATTTAAAAATAAAAAAAGGCCCTCAAAACCTGAAAAAAAATTTTGATATTCGCATACCCAAATTTTAAATTTCCCCGGAAAAAACATTAGAAAATCTAAGACTATTTTATAAGTAAAATAAGAAATTATTATATAACATTTTAAGTTCATGGCATGAGAATTTTTTTTTATATACACCTTCTCTAATTGCCTTAAGGATCACTTTTTGACCCTCTGTTTCAACTGAGGGACATTTCTTCTCCACTTTTTTAGGTTTTGCTAAAACAGTCTGTGGTTGCTGGAAATATATTTTCATTATAAAAAAATATTAAAATTTTTTGTTATAAAGTCGTGCCCATAAAACTCTAAACTTAAAAACTAAGATTCGACCCG
>NC_051412.1:16906328-16907008 GCF_015228065.2 Penaeus monodon
TTTAAAAAATTAATATTTTACTGTGTCTGAAATCTATAGATTTTAAGTTTGATGTTTTTACGTGGCACGATTTTATAACAAAAAATTTTTAATATTTTTTTTAAAATGAAAATCAATTTTCCCACAACCACAGACTGCTTAGCTAAACCTAAAAAAGTGGGGAAGAAAATGTTTCCTCCATTGAAAAAGATGGTCAAGTGATCTACTAAAGGGATTAGAGAAAAGGTTTATATAAGAAAAAATTCCCCATCCTTGAAATTTAAAAATTTTAAAATAAAATTTCATTATTTTTACTTTTAAAAATTTTCTTTGATTTCTAATGTTATTTTTTCCGGGGAAATTAAAAATTTAGGGTTTTGCAGAATATCTTAATCTTTTTTCAGTTTTGATGGCCTTTTTTTTAAATTATATCCTTGAACTTGTGTACTGTTTTAGTTTTTTATGAATACAAAAAGGAATTGCAGTTTGAAATTAATTTTAAAAAAATATTAAGTTTTTTTTTTGAGATTTTTCACACCAAAAAATTTTTGTGGTATGGTTTTTTTATTAATGAAATTTCTTTTTCAAAAAATTAAATTAAACCCGATGCCCTGGGGGGGCATATAATATTCCATGCTGTAATTGAGTTTTTTAACCCTTTATCGCCTCTGAATAATTCCTAGATATTAAAAACCGTATTT
>NC_051412.1:16907765-16908488 GCF_015228065.2 Penaeus monodon
GTTCATTTTGCTTATTTTTGAATAAGAAATTGCTGTTTTGGTTTTAAAAGGAGGTCAGAATGTGGCTTAGCTGCCTCTTTTAATTTCAGAAAGGGGAACAAAAAACAGAATTGTACCCATCACCCTTTTTTTTTGTTTTATTTTTCAAAAGTTTTGCAGTGGTACTTCGCTATGCACCCCTGGTGCATGCACACCTCGCATGCGGGCATATAGATTTGTCATCTTCCTCCTTCTGGGCCCCGTACGAGGAAGCACCTTTTGTATTTCCTTCCGGCGTCTCCCTCACAAAATTGCAGTCTGCCCTGAAAACCCGGAAAGGGGAAGGCAGCGTTTACGGCGCCCTCTTGCCTGTAGGGGTCGTGTCAGGGGGAAATTGTTTTAATCGACTGGCGGGTCGTGGGGAAAATCAATTTGTTCGCACCTGTTTCCTAAATCTTGTAAAAAGAGGGGCTGTTTACTGTGCTAGTCATAATAAAAAAAAAATCTTTTATACCTCTTCAGGACCTGCGCACTGAAGGGTAACTGAGCCAGCGGGTCCCCCACCCCCCACTCCTTCATTCTGTCGTTGAACGCAAGACCACTCGGGCTTGGAGCCATTGAACCTCCACGGCGCAGACCCCCACCGTGTAAAATGTGGGGACTGTAGAAAGCATATTTACCTGCTTTACATCCTCCAGACAACGCCAACCATCCGGTTGGGGAAAACTACGGGGGTCCACTCCC
>NC_051412.1:16908674-16909635 GCF_015228065.2 Penaeus monodon
GAGACCCCCGCTCCTTTTCCCTATAGATCTTGAAAACGGCAGTGTACCCCGCACACGGGCCGTCACTGGCTGAAAATTTGTAAACTTTTTTGTCAATCTTGCCCGCTTGCTCGGATTGTAAATGTGGGAAACTTAGGCGACCCCTAAATTTTCCCCAAAAGCTCTCAATCGTATATGCCTATCCGGGGGAAGACCTTCCCAAATCGATTGCCGAATGGTAATGATTCCCCCCCTTCCCCATCTCATCCTCTGCAGGTTCCCCTATTATTCTGAAAAGGGAGGTTGGGGGAAATCTCCAAAACCTCCGCGGGATGGTCAAGAAAAATTGGCAGGGCCCCACCTCGACCAGAAAAACCCGCCGAGGTTTCTATTTACCCCATCAGCGCCGACCCCAAAGGTAAACAGGGAGCTGGGCCCCCGGTTGGGTCCATCCCCGTCTTCGCCCGGGTCTTTTTCACCCCCGCAAATCGGCATAGGGAAATGTAATGCATTGGGAAATGTGGGTACCTTATTCCCTTTGAGTATCCAAAAATACATAATTTTAATAAAAAAAAACTTGCAATCAACTCTACATACCTATTCGTCTTTTCCAAAAATGATAAATAAGTTCTCAGTGATAAACTCCCTGTAGACTGATGGATTTTTTTAAAATCTTCGGCCAGGTCAACCTTGACACCAGTGTACCGAAAACTGTACTTTCTGGTACATTCTCCCCCTCCTCCCCCAAAATCTGGGGTCCCGGGAGCGTTTTTGTTCCTGTTTTATTGACGTGGGCGGACAAGGCCATCACTATCGAAAGTCAGTCCAACGAGTGGTGAAACGAAGTCTAAATCATCTCACTTGGGGCCTCTAATCATGTCCGAGGCTGAGTCATCGCTGGGGGTTAGCTCCCCCCCTGTCGTCGTCCTCCAGAGCTCGCTCAAACAAAATTTCGAGGGGGGACGGCTCGCGGTGGCAGAAC
>NC_051412.1:16909759-16909831 GCF_015228065.2 Penaeus monodon
CAGACGGAAAGGGCGGGGCTAGGCGAGAGCGGAAAGGGGACGGAGCTCATCCCTTTCCTGGTGCGTCGTTCT
>NC_051412.1:16909873-16909997 GCF_015228065.2 Penaeus monodon
TATACCTTTCAGGCTGCGATTGTTCGTGAGAGCGGGGCTCAACCTTTAAAAGGCTGTGTTGTTCTGCGGAGCGAGAGTGAGGGCTAGAGCGGAGCGAAGCGAAAAAGGGAGCGAGAACTAAAAC
>NC_051412.1:16910411-16910565 GCF_015228065.2 Penaeus monodon
TAATGACCCAATTAGGAAACTTGCTATCTCACCACACATACCCATTTCCTTGTTTTTAAGAATATTTTCTTTTCTCTCATATTGCTCTTAGTAATGTCCATTAACATGATAATTATAAAAAAACATAATAATATAAACACATTGATATTGATTT
>NC_051412.1:16911229-16911333 GCF_015228065.2 Penaeus monodon
ACTTAATTTTCAAGGGTATCATTGGGTTATAAATGTTCAGACTATGTTAAATTACTTGGCATCCAAAAATACTAACAATTTGTATTGAAAAAGATTTCTAAATC
>NC_051412.1:16912357-16912434 GCF_015228065.2 Penaeus monodon
GTGCTAACAAGAGCATGTTCAAAAGAAAGAAGCCAAAGGGCAATGCCACATCTTCATTGCAACACGGCATTGAAAGT
>NC_051412.1:16912695-16915714 GCF_015228065.2 Penaeus monodon
CACACTATGTAGATAGTGTGGACAGCATGTTTGGAAACATATTTTGTCATTGCCATTATGTGCTTGTTGAGCAAAGAGATCACAGTATACACTTATAAGATTGTAATTGGGTCAACCAGGAAGCCAGAAGGGATATGTTGGATTTTCTTAACTTAACTCATATAATCACATACAATATTCCTCAGATGCTAGCTTGCTATTTTCATAGATCCCCGCTCTTCCATTTTCCCTTTTCCCTCATTTTGACTCTTCCTGTTGCGTTTTTTTTCTGTATTTTTTGCCTCATTCTCCCTTCTTTTTTGTCTCATTTTTTCTCACCAGTATGTCTTAAGAAATCTTCCTTTCAGGTTCTATGAAATCTAAATACAGAATCTGTCATCCATGATAGCTTACTAGTTATTTTATTCCTTTTTGGCTCATTTTATAATGTTTTTGTTTCTCGTTTCAGGCATAAAGCTACGGAAGGTTGATGATGTCAAGACAAAGCCAAGGAAGATCCGGACAGTGTGGATGTTGCCTCAATCCTCCAGAGAAGATTTGCCTTTGAGGTCACCCGACAGTGATCATCCTCAGATAGTGAGTCGGACAGCGACGAATGGGATGAACAAGCGCATAGTTCTGTGACGGGCACTATCATCTCAATATCATTTATCTATGCTATTGCCACTTATCTGTCACAGTGGAATTGCAATTGAAAACGTCTTTAGTCAGAAGTGAGGAATGGCTTTTAAGTGTATTCCGCAACAGTGAGACTCCTGTCACGCAGCTCTGGGTCATGACCCGTGGAAAATTGCTGAAGCTGAATTTAGCTCAGATATGTGATGTGATGTGGGGCTTCTCATTCTTTAAGGCCATATCCCAAGTGATCTTTCAGTACATATATAGTTTTTTTTTCATATTTCAAATATCATTATATACTATACTTATTTTAAGTCATTATTATGTACTGACTGTTGATACTTACTGAGACATGATACACAAAGTCTGTTTTTTTATGCTTGAAGTTGAGGTTTGTCATCTAAATAGCACAGACACTAGGAATTTTCAGAGGGAATAATTATCACTTCAGTTGTTTTTAAATACAGTTGAAACTATGTCAGGATATGAAATTTAACTTGCAAGCATCACACCACTTTTCCTTTTTGGCTAACTTTATTTTTTCCCCCTTTTTTTGTAAGAGAAATAAATTTGTTGCCTAAATTTTAGTGTAATTATGATTAGCAAATACAAATAATGAGTTGCTGTAAATTTCCCAAACCCCATATTTGGAAAATATTCAGGAAGTCACAGTATATTGTAAATGTTTTTTCTTTTACTTGTTTTTTTTTTATCCTTCCTTTTTTAATAGAAGCTTGTAATATATTTCCTTTTTATGTCAAGGCTTTATTCATGTGATACACTACCAGCCCATTTCTGTCCTGCTATTGTGCTTTGTTGTGTAAATTTTCTGAGTTATTTTAAATTTTTAAATTTCCAAAGATAAAAACATTTACTATATATATGTAAAATATATTCATATTTTCATGTAACTGCCACTTGTATTGGATTTTTGGGCCATCACATTAAAATAAGTTGTTCATTGTATCCCATGTAATGAGAAAAGTAGCTGTTTTATAACTGTTTTAGAATATGAATACTCATGATTAGGGTGCTTGGAGAAAGGAACACATTGGCCAAAGCAATATTGGGGTGCATCAGCTGTCCCTTTTGTTCAACAGACTTTTGTTATGGCTGAAATTCATCAAAGGTCTTTTAGGTTACGTTTCGGTTGCTTTTTCGTGTGGGAATTAACGCACAATTTTTAGATAAAGTAGGGTTCTTATATGGTTTTTGATTTATGCTTATTATATTTTTTTGTTATTAAATTTTTGGGTTTACAACATATTTTACTGTTTATAACTTTCCCTATGTACCTTTCAATACGCACATATTTATCTTCTCAGGTTTATGATTATAATTTTTTGAGTTAAAATGAGTGATGATAAGCCATATGTATGGATATAACGGATAAAAAGTTTTTAAAGATGATATAAAAATCATAATTCTCTAAGATTATTTGAACAGATTCCTTTATTAAGCATATATGAAGTTGTAAGCTACCCACAAACAAAGGGTTTCTCAAACTCTCTTACCTTGATTTTATCAGAATAGGTAGATGAGACAGCCTTTACTCACAATATATGTAATGCAGTAATTCAGCCCCTAGATTGTCATTCTCTATGTATAAGATGCTTGATTTATATACCCTCATTTAATATCTTTCCTTTCTTGGGCATCCGTGGGAATGAACTTAAGTTGGGAATGTGTGTCGTTTGTGTATAATATCTCTGTGGATGAATTACAAAAAGTAACAAAAACCCTTTGGGTTAATATTATGCAGTTTCCTGCAAAGGGTGCACAATGAAATCTGTATTTTTATTATTGTTTGTTTAAAGTGGGGTTTTAAGATGAATATTCTTTCATTTAAATGCTTGGTTAGAATTGCCCACTGCAGTTTCCCCCATTCAGTCCTTCAGGATTACTTGTCTGTGCTGATAGTTCTGGTCATATTGTGTGTTGATGGTAGCAAGCTTTTGATATGAATGATGAGAGTTACCTATGTTGAAAAGCACTGAGTCTTTGTATGCCTTTTATGTAGCAATACTAGTAGGCTTTTTAGGAGGATGACGTTGAAATTATTAAGCAAAACTGCAAAGGAAATGTTTTTTCCTGAATTCTTCTAAGCATAAGGTATAGTAACTAGTCCCTTTTTTACTCAAGTGTTATGGCCAAAATATGGTTTGCAGAAAGTCAACTGAACTGAACTTCAGTAATCTGTGATTGTTGCAATGAAGGTTGATGTTCTGATGGGAAGTTTATTGCTAACCATTTTTGTTTTATTGCAAATGTATTCACTTGAGTCTCATGAACAATATTATTTGCAATATATACCCCCAGTGAATTTATGCTTTGGGCTTTTGAACCATTGAGAGGTTTAAACTTAAAAAATATATTACATTTAGTAAGGTTTATATATATA
>NC_051412.1:16915741-16916143 GCF_015228065.2 Penaeus monodon
CAACAGTCACAGCTAAAAGTTTCCCTGAGTAGAAGTAATTTTTGAATTTGTGTTTAGATATTTAATCTTTTCTGAACTATATTCTTTTCCCGATGAATTTAGTGTACTTTATCTATTTCTATTTCATCATGGCATTTCAAACATCTTAAAAGGTGAGTTATGCCATAGACAGCATGATTGATACATAGAATGTTCTGTATTTCATGAATGTATATGCAAACTTATATATTCTTAATAAGGGATTTTGTATATTGTTTTCTTTGAAGAATAGTCTTCATTCATTGTTCAAATGTTAACAATTTGGTTAAGAATCTTTATTTTTTTTATACTGCAGTATGCGAGCAGTGCATTTCCCTCCTTCCTACTGCTGGGACAGATATTTCCATGATTATATCTTGTATG
>NC_051412.1:16916203-16918229 GCF_015228065.2 Penaeus monodon
AGGTACAAAAAGAGTAACTATACTTTGAGAAGTAAATAAGATGCTGAGGGGGTAGTCTTTGTGGTGCACATCCCTGAGCTGTAGAAGTTGCATGTGTTCCTTATTGTATCTGTACATAGCTTTTGCTCAGACAGTAGATGGTACAAGTCGACACTAATCACTGTTCAAAACCCTTTTGCTGAAATGGTCACAAAAGGGTAATTGGTGAAATCGCATCTGTATGGGATCAACACATTATGATGTAAGTCATGAAGTAGTGGAAATAAGCATTATATTCAATTTTTCAAAGGTTGAATGTAAAAAGCTTATTTTGGGTGAAAAACGGGATTGCGTAGGAAGTGAGCTCTTCAGTCGGAGGAAAAGGGTTTTATTTGTTATTAAAATGGTCTGATTACTGGGTAAAGATTGCCAAGCTTATGGATAAAAATAAATATGCCTTGTGGATGAAAAATTACTTGTCAGATTTATCAACTCACATTTTCAGTTTTATCAAAATAGATAAAAATGATTCATCACTTTGTTGTGAATATTTACTGGGTCTGCATGAATTGTATCATGAAAAAGGTGATATATCTGTGGGAAGTGTTGCTGGTCCATTCAGGGACATATCTTGTATTCCCTTTGAGGACATTTTATATATCGAAATAAAATATCTGTCTAGTGAAAGCTTAGCTACTGAAAAGATTTTGATCAAAGGGTGATTTTGAAAATATATAATGTAATGTATAATTTTTTGTCCATGTTCTTTATGAAAAAATGTATTGGAATAAGGCCCAGGTTTTCTTTCATATCCTTATGCCAAACCCAAATTTAAATCCTAAATATCTTTATTATGCATGTGGTGCTATCATAGGGGCAAACAGTCCCGGGAAAGATGCAGGCTTATAATTTAATTTTGTGGCTTTTAAATTGGCACCACATTGAGCTTGTTCATGTAGGTTTTTGCAACTGAGTATCAAACTTTAGGGGTCCCTTTCATAATTGGTCTTGTTTGAAGTTTTTATTTGTACTTGGGTTTTGAACCTAAATTTTACAGCATGAAAAAGTTTCTCTTTTTTTTCTGGCAGATTTAGCCCTACCAGTTTGATGTTAACCCATTCCATGCCTTACTTAATGAATTAAGTACTACTCGACACATGGTCTAACACTCCACTGTATGAAACAAATTTTTCCTGTGTACTAAACTAGATGCTCTTGTCTCTCTTTATACACAACCTGTATGGAAATAGTATTTTCAAGGGTAGGTTTTTTTTCTGGCTCTCCTTTTAAACTTTCAGTATCTTTTCCCTTGTATATTTCATTTATCCTCTGTTATTCATGTGAAGTAGATTACAAGTTAGGTTTGGCATTTCATGACCTTTCTTATCAAAAGCTCTAGTATCCTTCCCTCCACAATGCTCCACATCATGCTTCAAGGCGCAGATGTATTAAGAGGTTTTCTTCTTAAAAATTGTGATGATTCTGCTACTTATTTTCCTTGCTTTCTGTTAAATAAGATAGGGAAAACTGTTTCAGAGCATAATAATATGGGCAGTTTAATATGGTCTGCTGCTGTTTGCGTCATTTAAGAAAATCATTAAAGTATTGTCTGAAACTGGAACGATTTGAGTTTCGACTAAACTACACACACACTTTTAATTGTTGCATCTACTGTGAGACAAAATGGGTATACGCATATTTTGAAAATGCCAGTCTATTTATGGGTAGTTTTTCACTTAATCATAAATAACCCTACATGGTTTTCTGTATAGCTTTCACAGTTCTGCCGAAATTTGGGATCTATGGTACATATCAATACCTTTTTTTTTTTTTTAATAATAAAACCAGGTCAGTCTGACCAATAAAAAAGCAATCATGTCTGTGGAAGGCTTGTTCCCTGGTCCGTTTCCGGGAGCGTAGGACATTAAAACTAGGTTTTCTTCCCTTCCACTGTCAAATCCTGAAATACAAGACAAAAAAATTAATCTTTCCCCCCACTTGATCCCTTCTTTTTCTACCTTAATCCCTGCTTGTCTTGTTCCCCCCA
>NC_051412.1:16928805-16929565 GCF_015228065.2 Penaeus monodon
CCATTACTCATTAATCAAAATGGTCATTCGAAATGGCATTGTATAGCTTCAGAAAAAAAATCTATTTGCTTCCAGGATTAGGATTCCAAGTCAAATCCTAAAGTAAATCTAATCTCTTCCCCCTTTGCCTAAACTAAGTATTCCCTTTTTTGGATATATTTTCTTGCCTGCAAGTTCACGGGGTTTTCGTTTCAGTGAAAATCTGAAAGTTACTAGAGAACCAGGGGCGACCGCGGGGGATGAACTGCAACCCTCAGAAGTTGTCAGTCTGGCAACATCTAAAAATCCCGGGGAACACAAGACAGGGTGGGGCACATAAGCAATAAAGAATATTAAGGAAGCCCAAAAAAAAAACGAGGCCCGTTATCGAAATATGAAGAGGTTTCATTTCTCTCTGCTAAGTCTCAAACCAATCCAATTTTGCCGTCGAGCTCCACTCGGCAGTATAATCAAAGACCCGTTTCTAGAGAAAAGAGAATGGAACATGATGACGCTTTTTGCTGGTATTGTTTTAAAATATTTATCTTTCATGGCGACTGATTCATTGAGAAGAAAAATGTCATCTGACGAGAAAATGACATTTTCTGACCGCACATCTGATAGAGCGACAACTAAACAAATTTTCTTTTAACATTTGGGAGAGAAGTGTTATCATCGGAGTGTCCTGGGGCGACTATTTTAGATGCTATTATCCGACAGCGAAATGATAATTGCTTTTAAAAGGAAAAGAGTTTGCAAAAAATTCTTTTTTATGTATGCA
>NC_051412.1:16929969-16930051 GCF_015228065.2 Penaeus monodon
CGTGTCTGGGCCTTAGTTAAGGTGGCAGTAGACATGTCTTGAAATGGATTGTCACTGCTACTGTGGTTTGGAACAAAGTATT
>NC_051412.1:16930596-16930828 GCF_015228065.2 Penaeus monodon
GCTATGACAACTAAGTCTGACGGTTGTAAGAGGGGGAGTTCTAAGGTAGAGCAGGTATGAGCATAATATATATATAAAAAGGTGTTGAATAAGACTAAGAGAAACGAACAAAGGCAGAAGTGGAATGCAATAACAAACAATATAACAAACAAAAACGAGGTGTTAAGACAGACTAGTGAAAAGAAATGGGTAATTGAACAAATAAACAAAGAACAGAATAATAGATGGAACA
>NC_051412.1:16932808-16932878 GCF_015228065.2 Penaeus monodon
AATAAAAGTATCTTTTCATATCTAAGGGTTCTTCATCACCGTCTTTAGGGCCAGATAAGAATGCCCTGTA
>NC_051412.1:16938565-16939268 GCF_015228065.2 Penaeus monodon
CCCAGATTTTGAAAGATACTTTATTTCAAATATAATGACGGCAGCATCCGCATTAAAAGGCTGATCTTGTCTTCATCATACATCCATTGGTTTTTAATCGTAGGACGACCCAGGTATCTTAAGCCCCTTCCACTCACGATCATGTCTTTTGTCGTAGATTTCGAAGACGAGACACGACTTTCTGGCAGGTCGTCCCACCAGGTGTGGTCTCGAAGAGGTAAAAGTAAGGCATAGGGGCGTCTCTCATCCGTCTCCCTCATACTGGAATGAACGTACGGCAGGGTGAATGCTTTTACAGAATCGACAGCGTTTGTAATCAATTGTTGGACATGATGATTCTGTCTGTCTCAGTGGAGTGAGGCAAGATAGGTGGTTGCCCCCACTTTTTATACTTACTCAGCCAATAAAATCATCCGCGGTTTAGGTAGGTCCACCCACGTCACACAAGTATACCTAAACGTCAATCCTCATGCCTGTAACTATTGCCGAAATATGTCAATCCACGTGACCTTAATTGACCAATTATGTGGCACCTATCCTATAGCTATAATTATTATAAGAAATTTCGTTGTTTATTCGCATTATAACTATTTACATTATTGCCACTCATTGCTGAACTTGCAAAACTGAAATACGTATAAGTCAACATCCGCGTTCCTCAATATTTGGGTGTTGTTTCTTCTGCAAAGTAGGGTTTGAACAC
>NC_051412.1:16944007-16944396 GCF_015228065.2 Penaeus monodon
GTATAACACACCACACACAACAACATTTGTTCCACCTTACATCGTTATTTCCTCATTCTCCATGGAGATCTTTCCTCTTGTACGAAGGCTGCCGCATCACTGAGGATGCATACGTCCCTTGCTCGTTCTGAACATCGGCCTAACTAGCTGCCGGGACGTTGAAACCATATTTTTCTGCTCGTATTCTCAAGCAATTCTCAATCTCCATTTCCATTTCCTCTCCTGTATAGCAGGCATCTACTCGCTGCTTGATATATGCTTGAAACCCCAAGAGGAAGTGCTATCCATCAATTTTCTTCCTGATAGATGCCTTTTACGCTAATTCAGATCGATATCAGTTTGATGCTAGATCTACTATGACATACAGCAGAAAGATACTTTGTGATATC
>NC_051412.1:16946311-16946580 GCF_015228065.2 Penaeus monodon
AGGTAAGGCACAGAGGCGTCTCTCATCCTTTCTCCCTCCGTACCGGAATGAACATTTAAGGCGCAGCCTTATTTATCTGTTTATTTATATACTAGCTTACTTTATCTGTTATTTATTACTAGCTACATTTAATGTTTATATTGTATATTACTAGCTATATTTATCTGTTTATTTATATACTATCTATATTTTATCTGTTTATTTTATATACTAGCTAATATAATAACAAAAGGAATAGATATAAACACCCACACCACCACACACCATGC
>NC_051412.1:16946731-16946796 GCF_015228065.2 Penaeus monodon
ATTATAGTAGTTTGTTTTATTTCTCGACCGATTAGATAAAAAACCAATTAGAGAAGTAACATTCG
>NC_051412.1:16947175-16947541 GCF_015228065.2 Penaeus monodon
TCCATATTGCGTGTGTATATAGAATATAGATATTGATAAAGTATTCAGCGAATAGCAATAATGTTATAATACGGATACCAACGAAAATAATTATAATATGATAAGTAATAAAGACCATGACAACAGTACAAGATGCCACATAATTGGTCCAATAAGAATCACGTATATTGAACTGGTTCTGCATTGATATGGATTGGCCTGTTTCGGTATTATTGCGTGGCTGGATTGACCTGACCTAACGCGGAATTGGATTTTACTGGCTGAATAATGATAAGAGTGGGTCCCCAGCATTCCTTCTTCCTATGACTCAGCCAGACCAGGTTGCCCAATTGGTATTAAACGCCTTGTCGACCTTTGTCGTTCGTA
>NC_051412.1:16947824-16948136 GCF_015228065.2 Penaeus monodon
CTTGTCGTTCGTTTCACTCCGGTAGCGAGGGAGGACGGACAGAGCCCGACCTATTCGGGGACCCTGCGAGAAGTCGTGTCTCATGCTTCGTAATCCTGCCAATCATTTATACTTGAATAAAAGTGTTATTCAGATCTATGGTTTTTCCTCGTTCACACATGTGGACAGTTGTTTTATTATAAACCCTATTCTTGTTTCAACCCACCGTAAGCGTCCCCATCTTTCTTCTGTAGCCACTTTTATGTGCGAAGATGTGTCCGTTTAGTTTGCTAGATTTGAAACATATTTGGGGCTTAAATTCAAATGGAGACA
>NC_051412.1:16948291-16951198 GCF_015228065.2 Penaeus monodon
CAACAGCCGATGCATGGTGTGAATAATCCAACCGGCAACTTATAATTTCCAAAGACTTAATTCTAACCACTTGATAGAAAACTGAGAACGTGCTTATATTTTCTACATGTCATGGTGTTTTTTTTTTTTTATTTTCACGCCTGTTTATGGTGACTCGAGTGTTGAATTTTTACTTTGCATGTCCAAGAGTGTGTGGAAGCGTGGTCAAAAATAAAGTCATATAAGTAGTGATATTATATACAAAAGCAAGAAAATATTAAAAGCAAAGATTGATAAGAAAGATCATTAACAAAAAATACCTGTGCGCGGTATGGATATTGAAAAATTGGATTGAATCTGATTGGCTGCTTGAGTCCTGTAATAATGGGGCGCCAGCTTTTCTTCCTCACTCAATTTCATTTTCACCAAACCAGATAGATCATGTCCCCCAGATGAGTACCAAACCTCTCGATCCTCATTCAATCTCTTCGAGACCTGGCCTGGTGAAAGGTCGTTCCTCAACCAGCCCGGTCTCGGAGTCCTCGGACTTCGAAGTCGACGGCGCCAACCCAAACCTGAAGCCGATCAACAACATCGGGTTGAAAAAGAATAGGTGATTGACAGTAAGAATGCTATAGTAAGCAAAAACTGTCTTTCGGATATTATTGAAAGGTTTGGATGAGAAAAATCGTAGATTGGGAATAACCACTTTTTCTTCAAATATTAAATATTGTCTTCGATTTCGAAGCTGAGACAACCGAAATTCCTGCAGATCGAACGCAGAATTCTCGAGAAACACCCCAGGGACACTGACTACTTGACCGCTACCTCGTCTCTGCCATGTTCTGCCATGAGAATTTTTTTCTAAATAAAGTTTTTTTTTTTTCAAAATCCCATAGTTTTCTCATTCAACTTAGTTCACACCTGTTTTTGTTACACACATTTGTATGTCCTCTATTTTATTCTGTGCTATACCTTTGAATAATGAACACTCATTTCTCTCCAGTCTCTTATATCCATTTTCGTTTATAGTCTGACTCGCCAGGTTGCATTTAAATTTGTTTTAGTTTAGTTGCATAGTTTCCACGCCAAATACGTGTGCATGTTTTTGGCTATTTAACCTACAACACACTTTTTACCCTACATATGTTGGTTAGTTATTGGACAGAAAAAAATAAAAAGTGAATGGAAGCGAGTTGTTATGATACAGGCAATAGACACTATGAGGCAATAAAAGTTCTTTAGTTCAAGGGGTGCAGCATCTTGAGCCTCAAATAAATCTCACATTTTTCCTTATCCCAAAATTTTCTGCACTGAAACACGCCTGTTCTTTATATTTTATAGACCAGAAAATATTCTTCACAGATAACATGGTCCATTGATATCTCAGAGCGGTTCCGATTATTACAGGCCCTCCCCTCCGCATCTAAAAAATATAATGCTTTTTATCATTCTGTAATAAAGCGATTTTCAAAGGTTTTTTATTTACAGAATGAGAAAGCTCTGGGATATGAATGCATCAGGTTTTATCTGTAAAGAGTCCGTTTAGTCTAATAATACAAAAGAATATACCCTACAGCGTTTCACTGGGGGGGGGGGAGGGCAGCATTCTAGCAGAATAATTATGAGATTTTTTAGACGCTCAAAGGTGCAGAATATACTGAATGTTTGCACCCTTTGCACAAAGAACTTTTATTGCCTCACATATCGTCTACGCTTGTATTTCCATTCACTTTTTATAAAAGCCCAAAACACATACGTATCTATACCTATCTATCTATATATGCATATATTGTAGAATTTTGAATAACTGCTTCCTGAAAGAAACGATGTTTTAAGCCCATGCTTCTGTAGTGTATACAAAACAAGAGATACTCTTCGCGCATAAGAAAAGTCACAAAAGTGGCTCTTGTTGAATTTTAATGAAGGTTTGGATGAGAAAACCGTGAATCCTGGAAAAAACACTTTTATTCACATATACATAATTGTACGTCGTCGATGCCTGAGACATTACCGCATTCTGGCAGGTTACCCGATCAGCTGTGGTTCTCTCGTCCTTCCTCACTCGTGCCGAAGGAACGTACGGCAGGTGAATATTTTAAGGATCGAGAGCGTTTGGTAATCAGCTGGCAGGACATGAATGAACTGAGAAAGAAAGCTAGTGCCGCACTAGTGTACTTATTCACTAATGTCCATTAGGGTTAATCCACGTCACGCAACAGGAGCCTAATCAGGCATCCACATCTTGTAACCCTTGCCAAACCAGGTCAGATCCACGTGACCCTATTGATTAATTAATGTGGCAGCTTGTGTGTTAAATTGGTTCCCATATCGTTTTATCATCATTATATTTATTTTCGATGTTATTCATATCATACCTTTGAAATCATTGCACACTCATTGCTGAATACAGAACTGAAATACGTACAGTGTCCATTCTTGCCACATTCCATGTTCCCTAATTTTACCATCCTAGAGAGAGAGAGATTATTTCGGATTTTCCTGTCCCGTTAGAATCTGAAAAATCCTTTCGCTTCGTAACCTTCTCGCAGGTCAGCCGCGCCACCTGAGAGTCTCTCAATATCTACGCAGGTTAGGTGATTGAACTTCATCAGAATAGAACGGAAAACGTGTCTGGTTCGACCGGAAACGTAGAGTTTATGGTTTTGTGTATTTGCTTCTGCAGAGGTGGGTTTTGACCGCTTTATCAGTGATCTAAATAGTATATGAGAAATAGTATAAATAAATATATGCATATGTTGAGGTAAAATCAACTCTTGAGTTTCCATAAGCAGTTTGTGAAAATACAGGTTTTCCTGACATGTGAAATATAATGCTTTTATTACTTGTAAATAAAGCCTTGAAATTCAGACTTGGTCGTTTGAGTACATACATACAGATTGGTACATTTCTTGTACATCTATATAA
>NC_051412.1:16951301-16951625 GCF_015228065.2 Penaeus monodon
TGGCAATCGATCATGAACATCGCTCTTTAACAAAACTGCTGCCGGGACGTTTGAAACCATATTTTCTGCTCGTATTCTAAAGCAAGTCTCAATCTCCATTTCCATTTCCCCTCCTGTATAGCAGCATCTAACTCGCTGCTGATATATGCTTGAAACCCAAGAGGAAGTGCTATCCATCAATTTTCTTCTGATAGATGCCTTTTACGCAAATTTCAGATCGATATCAGTTGATGCTAGATCTACTATGACATACAGCAGAAGATACTTTGGGATATCCGGTTTTCCGTAGAGAGGTTATAAGATTTTGCCTATATGTGAGTGTTT
>NC_051412.1:16954047-16954283 GCF_015228065.2 Penaeus monodon
CAGTACAAGATGCCACATAATTGGTCAATAAGAATCACGTAGATTGACCTGGTTCTGCAGTGATATGGATTGGCCTGTTTAGGTATTAGTTGCGTGGCATGGATTGACCTGACCTAACGCGGATTGATTTTACTGGCTGAATAATGATAAGAGGTGGGTCGCCAGCATTCTTCTTCTATGACTCAGCCAGACCAGGTTCACCAATTGGTTATTAAACGCTGTCGACTTGTCGTTCG
>NC_051412.1:16954571-16954868 GCF_015228065.2 Penaeus monodon
CTTGTCGTTCGTTCACTCCGGTACGAGGGAGGAAGGACGAGAGACCACACCTAGTCGGGGACCCTGCGAGAAGTCGGTGTCTCATGCTTCGTAATCCATGCCAATCATTTATACTTGAATAAAAGTGTTATTCTAGATCTATGGTTTTCTCGTTCACACATGTGGACAGTTGTTTTTATTAATAAAGCCTATTCTTTTTCAACCCACAGTAAGCTTCCCCATCTTTCTTCTGTAGCCACTTTTATGTGCGAAGAGTGTCCGTTTGTTTGCTAGATTTGAAACATATTTGGGCTTAAA
>NC_051412.1:16955040-16955122 GCF_015228065.2 Penaeus monodon
CGGCAACTTTAATTTCCAAAGACTTAATTCTATACAATGATAGAAAACTGAGACGCATTATATTTTCTACATGTCCATGGTG
>NC_051412.1:16955141-16957653 GCF_015228065.2 Penaeus monodon
CACGCCTGTTTATGGATTACTCGAGTGTTGATTTTTACTTTGCATGTGCAAGAGTGTGTGGAAGCGTGGTCAAAAATAAAGTCATATAAGTAGTGATATATACAAAAGCAAGAAAAGTATTAAAAGCAAAGATTGATAAGAAATATCAGTAACAAAAAAGACTGTGCGCGGTATGGATATTGAAAAATTGGATTGATCTGATTGGCTGCTTGAGTCTGTAATAAATGGGGCGCCAGCTTTCTTCCTCACTCATTTCACCAAACCAGATAGATCATGTCCCGCCAGATGATTACCAAACGCTCTCGATCCTCATTTTCATCTCTTCGAGACCTGGCCTGGGTGAAAGGTCGTCCCTCAACCAGCCCGGTCTCGGAGTCTCGGACTTCGAAGTCGACGGCGCCAACCACAAGCCTGAAGCCATCAACAACATCGGGTTGAAAAAGAATAGGTGAGTGACAGGAGAATGCTATAGTAGCAAAAACTGTCTTCGGATATTATTGAAGGTTTGGATGAGAAAATCGTAGATTTGGAATAACACTTTTATTCAAATATTAAATATTGTCTTCGATTTCGAAGCCTGAGACACCGAATTCTGGCAGATCGAACGCAGATTCTCGAAGAACACCCCAGGGACACTGACTACTTGACCGCCTACTCGTCTCTGCCATGTTCTGCCATGAGAATTTTTTTCTAAATAAAGTTTTTTTTTTTTCAAAATCCATAGTTTTCTCATTCAGACTTATTCACACACTGTTTTTGTTACACATTTGTATGTCATTATTTATGTCTGTGCTATACCTTTGAATATGAACACTCATTTCTCTCCAGTCATCTTATATCCATTTCGTTTATAGTCTGACTCGCCAGGTTGCATTTAAATTTGTTTTAGTTTAAGTTGCATAGTTCCACGCCAAATACGTGTGCATGTTTTTGGCTATTTAACACTACAAACACTTTTACCCTACATAGGTTGGTGAGTTATTGGACAGAAAAAAATAAAAAAGTGAATGGAAGCGAGATGTTATGATACAGGCAGTAGACACTATGAGGCAATAAAAGTTCTTTAGTTCAAAGGGTGCAGCCATCTTTGAGCCTCAAATAAATCTCACATTTTTCTATCCAAAATTTCTGCAATGAAAACGCCTGTTCATTTATATTTAATAGACCAAAACTATTCTTCACAGATAACATGTCCATTGATATCTCAGAGCGGTTCCGATTATTACAGTCTCCCCTCGACATCTAAAAAATATAATGCTTTTATCATTCTGTAAATAAAGAGATTTTCAAAGGTTTTATTTACAGAATGATAAAAGCTCTGGGATATGAATGCACAGGTTATCTGTAAAGAGTCGTTTTAGTCTAATAAATACAAAAGAATATACCCTTACAGGCGTTTCACTGCAGGCATTCTAGCAGAATAATATGAGATTTTTTAGACGCTCAAAGGTGCAGAATATACTGAATGTTGCACCCTTTGAACTAAAGAACTTTTATTGCCTCACATATCGTCTACTGCTTGTATTCCATTCACTTTTTATAAAAGCCCAAAACACATACGTATCTATACCTATCTATCTATATATGCATATATTTGTAGAATTTGAATACGGCTTCCTGAAAGAAAAGATGTTTAAGCCCATGGCATTCTGTAGTGTATACAAAACAAAGAGATACTCTTCGCGCATAAGAAAAGTCAACAAAAGTGGCTATTGTTGAATTTTAATGAAGGTTTGGATGAGAAAACCGTGAATCTGGAAAAAACACTTTTATTCAAATATAAATAATTGTCGTCGTCGATGCCTGAGACACCGAATTCTGGCAGGTTACCCGATCAGCTGTGGTCTCTCGTCCTTCCTCCCTCGTGCCGAAAGGAACGTACGGCAGGTGAATATTTTAAGGATCGAGAGCGTTTGGTAATCAGCTGGCAGGACATGATGAACTGAGAAAGAAAGCTAGTGCCGCACTTAGTGTACTTATTCAACTAATGGCATTAGGTTAATCCACGTCACGCAACTAGGAGCCTAATCAGGCCAATCCACATCTTGTAACCATTGCCAAACCAGGTCAGTCCACGTGACCCCTATTGATTAATTATGTGGCAGCTTGTGTTGTTATAATTGTCCATATCGTTATCATCATTATAATTATTTTCGATGTTATTCATATCATAACCTTTGAAATCATTGCCACACTCATTGCTGAATGACAGAACTGAAATACGTACAGTGTCATTCTTGCCACATCCATGTTCCCTAATTTTACCAATCCTAGAGAGAGAGAGATTATTTCGGATTTTCCTGTCCCGTTTAGAAGCTGAAATCCTTTCGCTTCGTACCTTCTCGCAGGTCAGCCGCGCCACATGAGAGTCTCTCAATATCTACGCAGGTTAGGTGATTGAACTGTCATCAGAAGTAGAACGGAAAACGTGTCTGTTCGACCGGAAACGGAGAGTTTATGGTGTTGGGTATTGCTTCTGCAGAGGTGGGTTTGACCGCTTTATCAGTGAATC
>NC_051412.1:16957689-16957812 GCF_015228065.2 Penaeus monodon
GCATATGTGAGGTAAAAATCAACTCTTGAGTTTTCCATAAGCAGTTGTGAAAATACAGGTTTCCTGGACATGTAGAAAATATAATGCTTTTATTACTATGTAAATAAAGCCTTGAAAATTCAG
>NC_051412.1:16958174-16959143 GCF_015228065.2 Penaeus monodon
GACTTTGTGAGAGAAAAGAGGTTTAAGACCAGATGTATTTCAAAGCTCTTATAGCTTTCTACAATGTATACAAAAGGAACTCTTTGCGCATAAGAAAACAAAAGTGGCTGCAGAAGAAAGACGGGGAAGCTTAATGTGTTTTGAAAAAAAATAGGTGGGCAGTAGGAGAAAGTAGGAGAACGCTGTAGCAGCAGAAAACTGTCTATAGCTATTATTGAAGATTGGGATGAAAAAATCATCTTCGCAACCGCTGGCCAGAGCGCCGGCGTCATGAAGCTGTTCAAAATCTCCCACGACGTCGACGCTGTAGCCAGGACATGCTTCCGCTGGGAGTAGGGCATTTCTCTCCCGGTAAAAGGCTATCTTGTCTCCATGCATCCGTTGGCATAAGGCAGTAAAGATATTCAAGGGGTAAAAGTATGACTCTGCTTAAATTGGTGAAAACGTGGTCGATAAATAATAATGTACATAAATGGTAAAAAATAAAACCAACGTGTAGTAAAAAAAAATATTTGAATGAATATTATTGATAAGAAAAATCGCAGAATTTCAATAACAAGAAAGAAAGACGCGTAAGCGATATGAATATCATTGAAAATTTGGATAAGAAATGTGGACTGACCTGACCTGACCTGTGGATAATAATATGGTGACTGGTGCCTGTGCAAGCATGCACCAGTCAGCTTATTTTCCATCTTTTGGAAGATAAAAGTTCCCTTTGCGAATCTCAGCTAATCTCACATACTTCTATAGTCATAAGGAAACGTATGGCAAGTGAATACTTTAAGGATCAAGAGCGTTTGGTAATCAACTGGTGAGACATGATGTATCTGGTCTGGCTGAGTGAGGAAAAAAGCTGTTGCCCCACTTTTTATACTTATTCAGCCAAACTAGTATCTAATTAGGCCAATCCACATCATGTAACCATTGTCGAATCACGTGAACCCTCTTGACCAATTATGATTTTGT
>NC_051412.1:16960141-16961033 GCF_015228065.2 Penaeus monodon
AGGGTTTTCATAGCAGGCTTTATGTATGTATAGGTATATGAAATTAGTTATTTAGATGCGCAAAGGGAAATTTTATCTCTGTGCAAGAGAAGAGTCAAAGGGACGGAGAATATGCTGACCTGTGCATGTGAAAAACACATCCTTTGAATTAAAGGGACAACTTTTATTGCCTATTGGTGCATTTTCATTTTAAAACCCACTCGCACACGTATCGTCTGCTGCCTCACGTAGTTTCGGAAGCAGATTTTCACTTTTTCTGACTAACAACACTCATCTCATTGGGTACAATGAAATTCAAAATAACTTTTGAAGGGTTAAGATAAAAAAAAAACAAGGCAAGTATGCACGTGCACGATCAAGATATCTGATTGCAACTGTGCATTTTTGGGAGGCCCTACGTCACACATTTGTACAAAAACGAAATGAAACCTAGAGGCCGTAACGTTCCGAGTTAGATGAGAACCGAAGAGGATATAGGATAACTGTAGAAAAATTAATTAGGGATGAACAAAGCCAAAGCAAGCAAGGGACAACAAAGCGCGACGTTTTAAGTTGCACTAGACTCCTTTATCAGTCAATAAAACTGGAATGGATAAAATATACGTGGAGCAGATAGAAAGACACCTGGCACAGGAACTGAGGTAGATTGTTGGAGGCGAGACAAGGAGAAATGAGGGTATGCGTGCCCGAGAGTAAACCATATACACTGTATATCGGCCATAGAATACCTAACGCGCATGTCCTCAAATGATATATGAAAACTTTTCTTGTTGAGAAGGAGAGGGGAAGTCATCCTTATCCCCCGATCCTCTACAACTGGTTAAGTTGCACAGTATTACAAAATTGTTTTCAGAAGAATCAACCGATTTACAGCTTGCTCTAGTGCAGAAGA
>NC_051412.1:16961137-16961770 GCF_015228065.2 Penaeus monodon
ATAACGTGTTCATCGCACATTTTATGGCTAGGAATTAGTCAGATTAGTTTTATCGGAAAACTGTGCAAGATAATAGCCAAGAAATTGAGAAAATGCTGACTGGTGCCTTTGAATTGGTACATTTTCCTTTAAAACACATTTCATATCAGTCCGGAAGTAGATCTCAAATGGATACTTTTATTGTATATTTGAATAAAAAGGTTTAGTGGCTAGTCTCGTCCTCTGTAACTGGCCAGGGCTCCGGCGTCAGGAAATCGTTTAAAACCTCCCGCGGTGCCAACACAGCATCCAGGTGGCCTACCTTCTTCCACTGGAATATCGGTGTCCCTGGGGCGTTCCCCTCCGACTGTCTCCGTGCGACAGACAATGTTATTGATGGCTTCGGGGTCGAAGTCGAGGTAGTCGATTTCTCAGTCTGAGACTCCGAGGTGGGGCAAGTTGAGGGATGACGAGCCTCGATCTCCTCCCTTCGACCAGGTGTAGTCTCAAAGAGATAAAAATAAGTCGCCGGGGCGTCCCTCATCCTCCCTCCCTGGTACCGCAAGGAACGTACGCCAGGTGAGTACTTTAAGGATCGAGAGCGTTTGGCAATCAGCAGGTGGGACATAATGTATCTGGTCTGCCTGAGTAAAT
>NC_051412.1:16962051-16962285 GCF_015228065.2 Penaeus monodon
CTGATTTTATACTTATTCAACCAATAAGATCAATCCGCGTTAGGTCAAGTCAATCCACGTCACGTTAAACCGTCATGCATAATCTACATCATGTAACTCAGGTCGATCCACGTGACCCTATTGAGTAATTATGTGCCATCTTATAATATTCCAAAAACTGGAACGCGTATCGTCCACTTTATTATTGAGATTTGATTATCTCATACGTAAATGATATACACAAATTATTATAAA
>NC_051412.1:16964693-16965806 GCF_015228065.2 Penaeus monodon
CCGCTTTGGGGTATGACTGCGTAGGTTCTCTCCTACCTGTGAAGGTGGTCTTTTTATTAGAGTTACCCTTTTCCTGTTCTTATCTATTTATTCTCGTCTGCTACTGTTTTTTAATGGAAACTTAGCAAAAAAAAAAAATATATATATAGGACGCTTAACAGATAGAAAATAAGAGGCACTTATCCACATGTAGAACATGTTAAGCTTCGTAAATAATTTATCGATTTTTTCGGCTTATAAATACAAATGAATATGAGGTTCCTTACACGCACACACTTTACAGACCTTATGGCTAGAAGCGTCATTAGGTTTTTCTTCCGAACTGTGGTAAAGAAAAATCAATGAGGAGAATATCATTTAAACTGACAACAAATTGTACATATCCAACTAGAAACATATTTTATTCCGGAAGCGGTTGTTTCACATTATAGGGTTAATGCGCCAAACCAAACATGAAACGCATACAAGATTTCCATGTGTAACTATTCAACGTAAACAAAAGTAACGTATCTACAAAAATGAAATGAAACCGTGACCTTTCGAGTCAGACCAGAAACGAAATATCCTTTTTTTCGGCTTTTACAAATGAATACTTGATTCCCAACACACACACATCCACATGTGAACTGGCGAAAAATGGTACATTTTTATTACATGTCGTCTACTGGCTGTATTATAACCTTTTATTCCGGAAGCGTCAATCTAGAAACGAGATGAATTTAGGATAATTGGAGTGAAAGGCACGAAAGCACAGAAATAGTGATGCAAAAGTGTAATATGCCTGGATAAATATGCGAGGATTCTGAATAATTTGTTTTATTTAAATATATCGTGTCAGGGAACACTTGAGAGGCGAGCAGGCAATCAGGAAGTTCGGGCACGAAGTCGGCGCTGTCGATTCTTCAGTTTGAGTCTCCGAGGACTGGCTGCTTAAGGGACGACGGGCCTCAAGCTCCTCCCTTCGACCAGGTGTGGTCTCGAAGAGGTAAAGATGAGGAGCTGGGGCTTCCCTCACCCTCCCGCCCTCGTAACGCAAGGAACGTACTACAGGTGAATACTTTAAGGATCGAGAGCGTCTCAGCTGGTGGGACATGATGTATCTGGTCTGCTGAG
>NC_051412.1:16966076-16966192 GCF_015228065.2 Penaeus monodon
TTGCTGGTGCCCCACTTTTAATACTTTTAGCGAATCAAATCAATCCGCGTTACGTCAGGTCAATCCACGTCACGTAACTAATACCCAGTCAGGCCATTCCACATCATGTAACCATT
>NC_051412.1:16967099-16967350 GCF_015228065.2 Penaeus monodon
ACTATTTTTTTGTTTTTTCCTGCTCTTAGCATTTTTTATTCTTACTAAAGAGATTTTTTAGTAAAGTAAAGGCACTTCACAGGTAGGGGATGAGGACACTCATTCTTCCCCTGAGGGATTTTTTCCTTCAGAAATGATAATCAAAAGCATTCATACACACGCAGAAAATATTATTCTTTTATAAAAAAAATTAATGATTTTTTTCGGCTATGCAGTTGGACTAATAAATACAGATGAATACTTTGTTCCCA
>NC_051412.1:16967507-16968545 GCF_015228065.2 Penaeus monodon
GCGCGCGCGCGCGCGTTTTCATCCCAGACTATATGATTAGGGAAGTATGTAAAATTATATTTTAGAAGCTCAAAGAAAACTTCCGAAAACTGTGCAAGAGAAAAGTCAAATAGATGGAAAATATGCAGACCAGTGCATCCTTTGAACTGAAGAAAACCTTTATTGCCTGTATCATAACATCACGCGATTTTGCTTCCATTCACCTTTATCTTTCATCGTTTCTTCTGCCTTATAACTCACCATTCAGTATAGGGTAAAAGCTTTGTAAGGTAAAAAAAAGCAAATACCGAAACACATGAAAATATATACACATTTCTCATGTGCAACTGTGCAACGTAAGCTTCCATAAAAAATAACACGTGTACAGAGATGAAATGCAACCAGGCGACCACGACCTTTCGAGTCAGACTAAAACCGAAAGGGATAGAGGATAAGTGGAGAAAAATGAAAGGGTACGAGTGTTTACATTCAGAAATATAACAGAAATAAATAGTGACTCATACAAGTACTGATACGTGTAGCAAAAACCGCGGATTTTGATTTTATTTAGGGGTTGTCGACCTTTTTTTCCCGGAAGTTTTCTGACACTGGGCGTTCATCTCCGACGGACGATTTGTTGCGGCTTGGGGCTCAAAGCGGCGTTGTCATTCTACCCGGACCCAAGGGTCGGGCTGTTGCGGGACAGGGGTTTTCCCTTTTTTTCCTCCCTTCGGCCAGGGTGGAAATCCGAATATCTGGTCGGGCTGAGTAAGTGAGACGAATGAAAAAAATAAGTCAAGGGGAAGGAAAAACTGGGAGAAGGCAGTGTATAAAAATCAAGGGGGCGACACTCCGCATTCTTTCTTTTTCTTTTGTTAGTTCAGGGGTGGAGAGGTAGGAAGCAATCTGTATGAATAAATTTTAAAAAACTCAAGCAAGAGGATAAACCCCTTTTTTGTGACTATTTTTATACTTTATATTTCTATTTTATGTGGCAAAAAAGATGAAAAAAGGCCTTTTTATCTATTTCATTTTTTTGAAACAAGAACGACTGAGAAA
>NC_051412.1:16968666-16968943 GCF_015228065.2 Penaeus monodon
GACTTTACATACCTTTTCTTTTCAATTAGATTGTAAAAAACCATAGAAATGTGCAAACAATGAAGGTGAACGGGGAAGGGGAAAAAAGAATTTAAGATGATAGGCGAATGGTTTTAAATTTTTAGTGTTATTATTGTAGAACCCCATAAAGTGTAAAGTTTTTCATCAGTTGGGGAAGGGGGGGGGGGCAAATTTTTAAAAACGGTAAATTCATATGAAAAAAATGGGTGTAAACAGAGTGTACAAAAAAGTAAAAGCGAAGTATAAAGTGACAGAG
>NC_051412.1:16969003-16969089 GCF_015228065.2 Penaeus monodon
TCTTAAAAAGCTGAGGTCTGAAAAGGGATATGAAACAGAACATGGCAAGATATAAAATGAACATAAAAATAGATGAAAATTGAACA
>NC_051412.1:16969159-16970698 GCF_015228065.2 Penaeus monodon
GCTAGAGGAAAGGCTTGCCCCCTCCGGGACAAATGTAGGGCGCCGCGTCCATCCGACTTTTTCCCACCGACATCTGGCGTGCACGTCCCGGAACCCTTTCCCCCCCTCCGGGGAACTCCCAGACCAAGTCAGAACCGCCCCACACTCCCCCCACAATCGCGATGCTCCGGTAAGACTTTTGGCGTTCGCCGCTACTGCCCTCCGTAGGGGGAACAGGGGCGTGGGGGCCCGGGGAGCTATCGCTCCCCCCAGGCAGAAGATGGGTTGGTCCCAAGAAAGGGCCGGAGGCCAAAGGGCGGCAAAAAAAAAGAGGCTAACTACGGGTCCCTTGGCGGCAAATCCCCCACACTCCGCCGTCCGATGCGAAGGGAGGCCCCGAGGAAAGGCCAGCTGCGTTAGCCCCCCAGCCGCGCCACTGTGGGACATTTTTCCCCCAGCCAAGCAATTTGGGATTTTTGGTAATTTTTTTGTATGGTGGTCTGGGGTGAAACGGTGGAAAGGTTTTGGTGGTCTTTCTCGTCAGGTGTGCTCCTTCCCTTTTTTCTTTAGGGGGTTCTGCTGGAGAGGTGTTTCGCTTTGGCGCCCGGAGAGGAATAAGCCGGGGTTTATTTATTATTAATTTTAAAAATATTTAGCACACATTAGAGGGGTAAACGGGTTGCACAGAAACACCCTTTAGGGGCTCCCTTAATTTAATCTTTGAAAAGGAAAGGAAAAGGACAAATTTATTAACAAAACTGTACTAAGTTAAAGGAGGGGAAAAAATTTGCCTCTTTTTGGATTGACGGTGTGGCCCAAAATCTTGGCACTTTAAGGGGAGTCCCCAGTCCCAAAAAAAGGGGCTGTCCCCGAGACAGCCGCCGAGAGGGGCCGTCAAAAAACCGCCCCCCACGATATTAAGTCGTGAAGCCCTCCACTGACGCCCTCTTCTGTTAACGTGCAGGACCCTCAAATTCTCTTGACCTTTGGCTAAAGTGCTCAAACCCGCAAACACAGTCGGCCCTCGGCTGATACTAGCCGGCCATCCCCAAACCAAGGAGAAAGGGGCGAAAAAGGCAGAACCCCAGGAAGGAAAGCGGTAAAAGCCTACTCACGCAAAGAAGAGGCAGCACCAGCAGGACCCCAAGAGATCCCCCCAATACGGAAAAAGGCGATTTGGCAGCGTGATTATCCCCAGCAATCCCAGGAGGGAAGAGGGTGAAACCTCCCCCACGCCGAGCTAGCAGAGAAAATTTGAGACAACAAAGGAATTTTTTAAGGCGAAAAGCGGAACCCAAGATAGCAGATGTGTTTTCTTCCCGTATATTCAAGAACTCCAAAATTTAACAGTTCATAATCAAGAAAAGTGAAGAGGTGGGATTATATTTAAAAGGGGAGCTAAAAACCCAAAATTAAGAAAGTAGAAAAAAGACTATCAGATAAACAGTGAAAAATTGTGGGAAATGGGAGAATTAATTTACATAGGGGGAAATCCCCCTAAAAATATGAAATAAGAAGGAGAATTACCACTGCAAGAAAAGAAGACAAACCCCTTCATTT
>NC_051412.1:16970717-16971157 GCF_015228065.2 Penaeus monodon
TCTTCAAACATGGTTTTCCCATTTCCCTTTACGGTCACGCGTAGGGTAATGAAGAATGCTAGAAAAGGAAAAGAAAACTTTTTTAAATTGGTGCTATAGACCCCACGGAAAATGTTTGGGGGTTTGATAAAAACAAGCATACATCTGAGGAAAAATTAAAAAACAACGACAGACAAAAAAAAAGAAGCTGTTTTCCGTGGCAAGAAGTGTAGTTTTAGTAAAAATCTAATGATGGCATGGTTTTTGATAAAGAAAAAAAAAAGGGGACCCTGATTTATACTAGATAATATAAAAGAATTTACGGAATGAGATGATTCTTATTAAAAAGCACAGGAACGTTTTTTGGCAGAAATTTGTTTGGGATCCCACGGCTGTCACCCATGACATTTCTTTTTCTTGTTGATGGGATTAGTTTGGGGGATTCTGCGGGTGTTTTCGGG
>NC_051412.1:16971497-16972142 GCF_015228065.2 Penaeus monodon
GATGAAAGGCATTGGGGGAAATAAACGCAGTTGATAAGAAGAAAAGCTCAAACACTAACACAGAAAACAAAGCAACAATACTCAGGGATTACAAAAGCATTTTTACACAGTAGGGACGATGGGCCCGCGAGCCGATTGCAAACCCCAAACAACTGACCCCCTCTGCAAAATACTTAGCCGCTTCCCAGTGAGAGACAAACAAGGATAAAAAATTGAAAAAAACGTTGGGGGTCCTTTGACATAAGAAAGGGGCAACACAGGGGAGGTCATCTCCCCACCTCTTCTTCATATTACACCCCACATTCCACCCCCAACTATCAAGCAAATCCAAAAAATTCAGGCAGTACAGAACAAAAACAATCGTAAAGCGACAATTTTAGTTAGCAAGCACATAAAAAATCCGTATAATTCAGGAGCAAAATAAAGCCTACCCCAAAAATAAACAGTCACAAAGAATAAAACCATCACAACGAGAGTCCCGGCCTCACCCAACCGACCGAGGGAAAAGCCTGCCAAAAAAAAGGGTAAACAAGCAAAAAAACGCTCTCACAAAAAGAAACCCCTTCTCAAATGCCACGAAAAGGCAAAAAAAGTTTTGCAAAAATTAATCAGACCAATTCTAGAGATCCACCCTTTTTTTTTTTG
>NC_051412.1:16973333-16973410 GCF_015228065.2 Penaeus monodon
TAGTATCTAATAGGCCAATCCACATCATGTAACCATTGTCGAATCACGTGAACCCTCTTGACCAATTATGATTTTGT
>NC_051412.1:16974382-16975138 GCF_015228065.2 Penaeus monodon
CATCCTTTGAATTGAAGACAAACTTTTATTGCCTATTGGTGCATTTTCATTTTAAAACCCACTCGCACACGTATCGTCTGCTGCCTCACGTAGTTTCGGAAGCAGATTTTCACTTTTTCTGACTAACAACACTCATCTCATTGGGTACAATGAAATTCAAAATAACTTTTGAAGGGTTAAGATAAAAAAAAAACAAGGCAAGTATGCACGTGCACGATCAAGATATCTGATTGCAACTGTGCATTTTTGGGAGGCCCTACGTCACACATTTGTACAAAAACGAAATGAAACCTAGAGGCCGTAACGTTCCGAGTTAGATGAGAACCGAAGAGGATATAGGATAACTGTAGAAAAATTAATTAGGGAATGAAACAAAGCCAAAGCAAGCAAGGGACAACAAAGCGCGACGTTTTAAGTTGCACTAGACTCCTTTATCAGTCAATAAAACTGGAATGGATAAAATATACGTGGAGCAGATAGAAAGACACCTGGCACAGGAACTGAGGTAGATTGTTGGAGGCGAGACAAGGAGAAATGAGGGTATGCGTGCCCGAGAGTAAACCATATACACTGTATATCGGCCATAGAATACCTAACGCGCATGTCCTCAAATGATATATGAAAACTTTTCTTGTTGAGAAGGAGAGGGGAAGTCATCCTTATCCCCCGATCCTCTACAACTGGTTAAGTTGCACAGTATTACAAAATTGTTTTCAGAAGAATCAACCGATTTACAGCTTGCTCTAGTGCAGAAGA
>NC_051412.1:16975242-16975875 GCF_015228065.2 Penaeus monodon
ATAACGTGTTCATCGCACATTTTATGGCTAGGAATTAGTCAGATTAGTTTTATCGGAAAACTGTGCAAGATAATAGCCAAGAAATTGAGAAAATGCTGACTGGTGCCTTTGAATTGGTACATTTTCCTTTAAAACACATTTCATATCAGTCCGGAAGTAGATCTCAAATGGATACTTTTATTGTATATTTGAATAAAAAGGTTTAGTGGCTAGTCTCGTCCTCTGTAACTGGCCAGGGCTCCGGCGTCAGGAAATCGTTTAAAACCTCCCGCGGTGCCAACACAGCATCCAGGTGGCCTACCTTCTTCCACTGGAATATCGGTGTCCCTGGGGCGTTCCCCTCCGACTGTCTCCGTGCGACAGACAATGTTATTGATGGCTTCGGGGTCGAAGTCGAGGTAGTCGATTTCTCAGTCTGAGACTCCGAGGTGGGGCAAGTTGAGGGATGACGAGCCTCGATCTCCTCCCTTCGACCAGGTGTAGTCTCAAAGAGATAAAAATAAGTCGCCGGGGCGTCCCTCATCCTCCCTCCCTGGTACCGCAAGGAACGTACGCCAGGTGAGTACTTTAAGGATCGAGAGCGTTTGGCAATCAGCAGGTGGGACATAATGTATCTGGTCTGCCTGAGTAAAT
>NC_051412.1:16976158-16976417 GCF_015228065.2 Penaeus monodon
CTGATTTTATACTTATTCAACCAATAAGATCAATCCGCGTTAGGTCAAGTCAATCCACGTCACGTTAAACCGTCATGCATAATCTACATCATGTAACTCAGGTCGATCCACGTGACCCCTATTGAGTAATTATGTGCCATCTTATAATATTCCAAAAACTGGAACGCGTATCGTCCACTTTTATTATTGAGATTTGATTATCTCATACGTAAATGATATACACAAATTATTATAAAAGATTTCGTTCTTCATCTCCAAT
>NC_051412.1:16978725-16979839 GCF_015228065.2 Penaeus monodon
CCGCTTTGGGGTATGACTGCGTAGGTTCTCTCCTACCTGTGAAGGTGGTCTTTTTATTAGAGTTACCCTTTTCCTGTTCTTATCTATTTATTCTCGTCTGCTACTGTTTTTTAATGGAAACTTAGCAAAAAAAAAAAATATATATATAGGACGCTTAACAGATAGAAAATAAGAGGCACTTATCCACATGTAGAACATGTTAAGCTTCGTAAATAATTTATCGATTTTTTCGGCTTATAAATACAAATGAATATGAGGTTCCTTACACGCACACACTTTACAGACCTTATGGCTAGAAGCGTCATTAGGTTTTTCTTCCGAACTGTGGTAAAGAAAAATCAATGAGGAGAATATCATTTAAACTGACAACAAATTGTACATATCCAACTAGAAACATATTTTATTCCGGAAGCGGTTGTTTCACATTATAGGGTTAATGCGCCAAACCAAACATGAAACGCATACAAGATTTCCATGTGTAACTATTCAACGTAAACAAAAGTAACGTATCTACAAAAATGAAATGAAACCGTGACCTTTCGAGTCAGACCAGAAACGAAATATCCTTTTTTTCGGCTATACAAATGAATACTTGATTCCCAACACACACACATCCACATGTGAACTGGCGAAAAATGGTACATTTTTATTTACATGTCGTCTACTGGCTGTATTATAACCTTTTATTCCGGAAGCGTCAATCTAGAAACGAGATGAATTTAGGATAATTGGAGTGAAAGGGCACGAAAGCACAGAAATAGTGATGCAAAAGTGTAATATGCCTGGATAAATATGCGAGGATTCTGAATAATTTGTTTTATTTAAATATATCGTGTCAGGGAACACTTGAGAGGCGAGCAGGCAATCAGGAAGTTCGGGCACGAAGTCGGCGCTGTCGATTCTTCAGTTTGAGTCTCCGAGGACTGGCTGCTTAAGGGACGACGGGCCTCAAGCTCCTCCCTTCGACCAGGTGTGGTCTCGAAGAGGTAAAGATGAGGAGCTGGGGCTTCCCTCACCCTCCCGCCCTCGTAACGCAAGGAACGTACTACAGGTGAATACTTTAAGGATCGAGAGCGTCTCAGCTGGTGGGACATGATGTATCTGGTCTGCTGAG
>NC_051412.1:16980109-16980226 GCF_015228065.2 Penaeus monodon
TTGCTGGTGCCCCACTTTTAATACTTTTTAGCGAATCAAATCAATCCGCGTTACGTCAGGTCAATCCACGTCACGTAACTAATACCCAGTCAGGCCATTCCACATCATGTAACCATT
>NC_051412.1:16981129-16981381 GCF_015228065.2 Penaeus monodon
ACTATTTTTTTGTTTTTTCCTGCTCTTAGCATTTTTTATTCTTACTAAAGAGATTTTTTAGTAAAGTAAAGGCACTTCACAGGTAGGGGATGAGGACACTCATTCTTCCCCTGAGGGATTTTTTCCTTCAGAAAATGATAATCAAAAGCATTCATACACACGCAGAAAATATTATTCTTTTATAAAAAAAATTAATGATTTTTTTCGGCTATGCAGTTGGACTAATAAATACAGATGAATACTTTGTTCCCA
>NC_051412.1:16981535-16982497 GCF_015228065.2 Penaeus monodon
GCGCGCGCGCGCGCGTTTTCATCCCAGACTATATGATTAGGGAAGTATGTAAAATTATATTTTAGAAGCTCAAAGAAAACTTCCGAAAACTGTGCAAGAGAAAAGTCAAATAGATGGAAAATATGCAGACCAGTGCATCCTTTGAACTGAAGAAAACCTTTATTGCCTGTATCATAACATCACGCGATTTTGCTTCCATTCACTCTTATCTTTCATCGTTTCTTCTGCCTTATAACTCACCATTCAGTATAGGGTAAAAGCTTTTGTAAGGTAAAAAAAAGCAAATACCGAAACACATGAAAATATATACACATTTCTCATGTGCAACTGTGCAACGTAAGCTTCCATAAAAAATAACACGTGTACAGAGATGAAATGCAACCAGGCGACCACGACCTTTCGAGTCAGACTAAAACCGAAAGGGATAGAGGATAAGTGGAGAAAAATGAAAGGGTACGAGTGTTTACATTCAGAAATATAACAGAAATAAATAGTGACTCATACAAGTACTGATACGTGTAGCAAAAACCGCGGATTTTGACTTTATTTAGAGGTTGTCGACCTTTTTCCACTGGAAGTTCTCTGACACTGGAGCGTTCATCTCCGACGGACGATGTTGTTGGCGGCTTCGGGCTCGAAGTCGGCGTTGTCATTCCTCAGCCCGAGACCCCAAGGTCGGGCTGTTGCGGGACGACGGGCTTTCCTTCCTTTCCTCCCTTCGGCCAGGGTGGTAATCAGCTGATATATCTGGTCTGGCTGAGTAAGTGAGGAACGAATGAACAAAATGAAGTCAAGAGGTGAAGAGAAGCTGGGGAGAAGGCAGTGTATATTAACATCAAGGCGGCGACACTCCTTGCATGTCTTTCTTTGCTTTTGTTAGTATCGAGGTTGGAGAGGTAGGAAGCAACTCTGTATGAATAAATTATATAAACTCAAGCAAGAGGATAAAACCGTTTGTTGTG
>NC_051412.1:16982530-16982599 GCF_015228065.2 Penaeus monodon
GCTGGCAAAACAGATGAACAAGACCTTTTTATTCTATTTCATTTATTTGAAACAAGAACGACTGAGAAC
>NC_051412.1:16982747-16983154 GCF_015228065.2 Penaeus monodon
AATTAGAGTTGTAACAAACACATAGAAATGTGCAAAACAAATGAATGGTGAACGGGAAAGGGAATAAAGAATTGAAGATGATGAGGCGATATGGTTATAAATTGCAGTGTTATTATTGTAGAACCGAATAAAGTGTATAAGTTTTTCATCAGTTGGGAAGGGGGAGGGGGCAAATGTTAAAACGGTAAATTCATATGAAACAAATGGGTGATAAACAGAGTGATACAAAAAAAGTAAAAGCGAAGTATAACGTGACAGAGAAAAGAAACAAACGAAAAAACAAAGTAAATGTAAACATGAAACTACAGAGAAATAATAATCTTAAAAAGCTGAGGTCTGAAAAGGTATATGAAACAGAACATGGCATAGATATAAAATAGAACATAAAATAGATGTAAAATTGAACA
>NC_051412.1:16983227-16983398 GCF_015228065.2 Penaeus monodon
GCGGCTAGAAGGCCAAGGCATTGTCCCTCCAGGGACAAATGTAGGGCGCCGCGTCCATCCCGAGCTGTTGTCCACCCGACATCTGGCGTGCACGTCCCGGAACCCGTCTCCCCCTCCTGGGAACTCCAGACCAACGTCGGAACCGCCACACTCTCTCACAGTCGCCGACTG
>NC_051412.1:16984820-16985114 GCF_015228065.2 Penaeus monodon
TTGATATTATTAATGTAGTTATGTTATGCATATAGGTAGGCAAGAGGCGTCTCTCATCCTTTCCCCTCGTACCGGAATGAACATTTTGGCGCAGCCCTTTAATTTAAATTTTTTATTTTATCTAGTATATTTATTTGTTTATTTTTATACAGCTAATTTAAAGTTTTTTTTTTATATAGCATATTTTTACTTTTATTTAAATACTACTATATTTTTCTGTTTTTTTTTTATACTAGCTACATTTTAAGTTTTTTTATACTAGCATATTTATCTGTTTATTTTTTTACTCTATTT
>NC_051412.1:16985848-16986063 GCF_015228065.2 Penaeus monodon
GCCCCATAATTGGTCAAAAAGAATCACGTAGTTTACCTGGTTTTTAGGATTGGATTGGCCTGTTTAGGGATTAGTTTCGTGGATGGATTTACCTGACTAACGCGGGTTTTTTTACTGGCTGAATAAAGATAAGAGGGTGGGTCGCCAGCATTCTTTTTCCCTTTACTCAGCCCGACCCATTCACCAATTTGGTTTAAACCGTCGCTTGTCGTTCG
>NC_051412.1:16986333-16986635 GCF_015228065.2 Penaeus monodon
CTTTCGTTCGTTTTACTCCGGACAGGGAGGAAGGACAAGACCACACCCATCGGGGACCCCGCAGAAGTCGGGTTATGCTTCGTAATCCATGCCTCTTTTACTTTAATAAAAATGTTATTCTGATCTATGGGTTTTTTCGTTCACAATGTGGAAAATTTTTTATTAATAAAGCCTATTCTTTTTTAACCCCCAGTAGCTTCCCCCTCTTTCTTGTAGCCACTTTTTGTGCGAAGAGTTCCGTTTGTTTGCTGATTTTAAAAATATTTGGGCTAAAACAAAATTTTACAAAAAATACACCGCAA
>NC_051412.1:16986747-16986853 GCF_015228065.2 Penaeus monodon
TATGGTGTGGTGACGCCGTGCAGTGTGATAAACCAACGGGAACTTTTTTTTTCCAAGACTTAATTCATACTATGAAACTGAGAGCATTATATTTTTCAAGTCCTGG
>NC_051412.1:16986872-16989405 GCF_015228065.2 Penaeus monodon
CACGCCTGTTTAGGGATTACTCGAGTGTTGTTTTTTTACTTTGCTGTAAAGAGTTGGGAAAAGCGGGGAAAAATAAAGTCATAAATAGTGATATAACAAAAGCAAAAAAATTAAAAAAAAGTTGATAAGAAATACAGAACAAAAAAACTTCGCGGTAGGATTTGAAAAATTGGTTGCTGATTGGGTGCTGAGTCTGAAAAATGGGGCGCCGCTTTCTTTTCCCCATCATTTTACCAAAAAAGATGACATGTCCCGCCAGATGATACCAAACGCTCTGATCCTATTTTATCTCTTTGAGACCCGGCCCGGGTGAAAAGGGCGTCCCTCAAACCCGCCCGGTCTCGGAGCCGGACCGAAGTCGACGGCGCCAACCACAACCTGAAAACCCCAAAAACATCGGTTAAAAAAATAGGGAGTCAGGAGAATTAGTAGCAAAAAAAAGTCTTCGGTATTTTTGAAGGTTTTTGGGTGAGAAATCGTAGTTTGGAAAACCCCTTTTTCAAATATTAAAAATTGTCTTCGTTTCGAAGCCTGAGACCCGAAAATTCGGGGAATCGAACGCAGATTTCGAAGAAAACCCCAGGGACACTGACTACTTGACCGCCTACTGTCTCGCCATTTTCTGCCATGAAATTTTTTTCTAAAAAAGTTTTTTTTTTTTTAAAAACCCAAATTTTTCATGACTTTTTCACACACTGTTTTTTTTAACATTTGTGTCTTATTTTTTCTGGCTATACCTTTTAAATGAAACCATTTCTCTCCCGATCTTTTAACCTTTCGTTTATGTCTGACCGCCAGGGTTTCTTTAAAATTTTTTTTAGTTTAAGTGCTATTCCACGCCAAAAACGTTGCTGTTTTGGTATTTAACACTAAACACTTTTACCCTACTGGGGTGATTTTGACAGAAAAAAAAAAAAATGAATGGAAGCGGATGTTATGATACAGGCGTAACCTATGAGGCAATAAAAGTTTTTTTAGTTAAAAAGGGTGCACCCATTTTTGAGCCCAAAAATCTCACATTTTTTTTTCCAAATTCTGCAATGAAAACCCTTTTTCATTTATTTTTAATCCCAAAACTATCTCCAAAATACTGCCCTTATATCTCAGGGGTTCCATTTTTAAGTCCCCCCTCGACATCTAAAAAATATAATGCTTTTACTTTTGTAAAAAAAAGAATTTTAAAAGGTTTTATTTACGAATATAAAGCTCTGGGTTAATCACAGGTTTTCTGTAAAAAGTCGTTTTAGTCTAATAAATACAAAAAATATACCCCTTTCAGGCGTTTTACGCAGGCATTTAGAGAATAATAGAGATTTTTTTGACGCTCAAAGTGCAGAAAACTGAAAAGTTTTCCCCTTGAACTAAAAAACTTTTATTGCCCCACATTCGTCTACTGCTTGTTTCCATCACTTTTTTTAAAAGCCCAAAAAAACATAGAAACTTACCTTCATCTATATAGCAATTTTTTGTAGAATTTTAATCGCTTCCTGAAAGAAAATTTTTAAACCCTGGCATTCGTAGTGTAACAAACAAAGAGATACCTTCGCCAAAGAAAAGTCAACAAAGGGGTATTGTTAATTTTTTTGAAAGGGTTTGGGTGAGAAAAACCGTGAAACGGAAAAAAAACTTTTTTTCAAAATAAAAAATTTTCGCGTCGATCCTGAGACACCGAATTCGGCAGGGGTTTCCCTCAGCTGTGGCCCCCGTCCTTTTCCCCCCTCGGGCCCAAAGGAAAGTACGGCAGGGAATATTTTAAAGGGTCGGAGCGTTTGGTAAACCTGGCAGGGCATGATGAAATGAGAAAGAAAGCTAGTGCCGACTTTTGGTCTTTTTCAAATAATGGCATTAGGGTTTAAACCCGTCCGCAACTAGGAGTAATCAGGCCAAACCCCATCTTTAACCTTTCCAAAACCCGGGCAGTCACGTGACCCCCTTGATTTAATTATGTGGGGCTTGTGTTGTTTAATTGTCCATACGTTATCCATTAAATTATTTTTTGAGTTTTCATACATAAACCCTTTGAAAAACTTGCCCCATCATTGCTGAAACAGACCCCAAATATACGTGTCATTCTTTCCACATCCATTTCCCCAATTTTTCCAAACCCAGAAGAGAGAGATTATTTTGGATTTTCCTGTCCCCTTTAGAAGCTGAAATCCTTTTGCTTCGTACCTTTGAGGTAGCCGCGCCCCATGGGGTCTCTCAAAATTTTACGCAGGTTAGGGGATTTAAAAGTCATCAGAAATAGAACGGAAATTCTGTTTTGCCGGGAAAAGGGGAGTTTTTTTGGGTTGGGTATTGCTTTTGCAAAGGGGGGTTTGCGTTTATCGTGAATCTAAAATGATTAAGAAATAGATAAAAAAATATATGCATTTTTAGGAAAAAATCAACTCTGGTTTCAAAAGCATTGTGAAAAACGGTTTTCCTGGACTGTAAAAAATAAATGCTTTTTACTATGTAAAACCTTAAAAAATTCAGCGTCTTTTGAGACATACAACATATTGGTAAAATTTTTTTTTTACTCTATATAAAC
>NC_051412.1:16989453-16990671 GCF_015228065.2 Penaeus monodon
CCCAAAAATTATTATATAAATAAAATTATTATAATAAAATATATATTTGTAATTTTATATATTAATAATTTTATATATATATATATATTATATTATATATAGGGGTTGTGTGTTATATTTTAAAATTAATTTTATAATTATATATATATATATTTTTTTATATGAAATATTTGTATGTAGTATAATTATACTTTAATTATTTTATTTTATATGTTATAATGTGAAAATTTTAAATTTATATATATTTTATATTTATATATATATAAGTAAATACTTTTAATATTATTTTGGGTGTTTGTAAAATTTAAATACGCTTTGTGAAAAAAAAGGGGTTTTAAGACCAGATGTATTAAAAGTTTTATAGCTTTCTACAATGTAAAAAAGGAACTTTTTGGCTAAGAAAAAAAAAAGTGGCTGCAGAAAAGACGGGGAAGTTAAATGTTTTTTAAAAAAAAAATAGGTGGGCAGTAGGAGAAAGTAGGAACGCTGTAGCACAAAAAATGTCATAGCTATTTTTAAGATTGGGATAAAAACTCTTTGCAACCGCGCCAAGCGCCGGGTCAAACTGTTCAAATCTCCCCCAGTCGACCTTAGCCGGACTCTTCCCCCGGGGGGGTAGGGCATTTCTCTCCCGAAAAAAGGTCTTTTCCATATCCTTGGCATAAGGGAGTAAAGATTTCCGGGGTTAAAAATATGACTCTGCTTAAATTGGTGAAAACTGGCGATAATAATAATGTACATAAATGGTAAAAAAAAACCAAGTGTAAAAAAAAAATATTTAATGAATTTATTGATAAGAAAAATCGCAGAATTTCAAAAACAAAAAGAAGACCCGTAAACGTTGAATACTTGAAAAATTTGGGTAAGAAATTGGAGACCTGACCACCTGTGGTAATAATATGGTGCTGGGGCCTGGCAAGCATGCACCCGTCGCTTATTTTCCCCTCTTTGGGGGAAAAAATTTTCCCTTTTTTGGAATCTCAGTAATCTCCATACTTCTATAGTCTAAGGAAACGTATGGCAAGTGAAAACTTTAAGGATAAGAGCGTTTGGTAATCAACTGGGGAGCATGATTATTGGTTGGGGATGAGGAAAAAAGCGTTGCCCCACTTTTTTACTTATTTTAGCCAAACTAGTAAACAATTAGGCCAATCCACATCATGTAACCATTGTCGAATCACGTGAACCCTCTTGACCAATTAGATTTTGTACTGTTAT
>NC_051412.1:16991762-16992639 GCF_015228065.2 Penaeus monodon
AGCAGGCTTTATGTATGATAGGTTATTGAAATTAGTTATTTAGATGCGCAAAGGGAAATTTTATCTCTGTGCAAAAGAAGAAGTCAAAGGGACGGAAAAATATGCTGACCTGTGCATGTGCAAACACATCCTTTGAATTGAAGACAAACTTTTTTTGCCTATTGGTGCATTTTCATTTTAAAACCACTCGCACACGTATTCGTCTGCTGCCTCACGTAGTTTTGGAAACAGATTTCACTTTTTCTGATAACAACACTCATCTCATTGGGGACAATGAAATTCAAAATAACTTTTGAAGGGTTAAGATTAAAAAAAAAACAAGGGAAGTATGCACCCGGCACGATCAAGATATCTGATTGCAAACTGTGCATTTTTTGGGAGGCCCTACGTCACACATTTGTACAAAAACGAAATGAAACCTAGAGGCCGTAACGTTCCGAGTTAGATGAGAACCGAAGAGGATATAGGATAACTGTAAAAAAATTAATTGGGGAATAAAAACAAGCCAAAGCAAGCAAGGGACAACAAGCGCGACGTTTTAAGTTGCACTAGATCCTTTATCAGTCAATAAACTGGAATGGTAAAATATACGTGACAGATAGAAAGACACCGGGCACAGGAACTGAGGTAGATTGTTGGAGGCGAGACAAGGAAAAATGAGGGTATGCGTGCCCGAGAGTAAACCATATACACTGTTATGGGCCATAGAATACCTAACGCGCATGCCCTCAAATGATATATGAAACTTTTCTTGTTGAAAAGGAGAGGGGAAGTCATCCTTATCCCCCGATCCTCTACAACTGGTTAATTTGCACGTATTTACAAAATTGTTTTCAAAAGAATCAACCGTTTTTACAGCTTGCTCTAGTGCAGAAGA
>NC_051412.1:16992738-16993376 GCF_015228065.2 Penaeus monodon
ATAAAATAACGTTGTTCATCGCACATTTTATGGCTAGGAATTAGTCAGATTAGTTTTATCGAAAACTGTGCAAGATAATAGCCAAGAAATTGAGAAAAAGCTGACTGGTGCCCTTTTAATTGGTACATTTTCCTTTAAAACACATTTCATATCAGTCCGGAAGTAGATCTCAAATGGATACTTTATTGTATATTTGAATAAAAAGGTTTTTGTGCTAGTCTCGTCCTCTGTAACTGGCCAGGGCTCCGGCGTCAGGAAATCGTTTTAAAACCTCCCCCGGTGCCAACACAGCATCCAGGTGGCCTACCTTCTTCCACTGGAATATCGGTGTCCCTGGGGCGTTCCCCTCCGACTGTCTCCGTGCGACAGACAATGTTATTGATGGCTTCGGGTCGAAGTCGAGGTAGTCGATTTCTCAGTCTGAGACTCCGAGGTGGGGCAGTTGAGGGATGACGAGCCCGATCTCCTCCCTTCGACCAGGTGTAGTCTCAAAGAGATAAAATAGTCGCCGGGGCGTCCCTCATCCTCCCTCCCGGGTACCGCAAGGAACGTACGCCAGGTGAGTACTTTAAGGATCGAGAGCGTTTGGCAATCAGCGGGTGGGACATAATGTATCTGGTCTGCCTGAGTAAATGAAA
>NC_051412.1:16993660-16993894 GCF_015228065.2 Penaeus monodon
CTGATTTTATACTTATTCAACCAATAAGATCAATCCCGTTAGGTCAAGTCAAACCACGTCACGTTAAACCGTCATGCATAATCTACATCATGTAACTCAGGTCGATCCACGTGACCCTATTTAGTAATTATGTGCCATCTTATAATATTCCAAAACTGGAACGCGTATCGTCCACTTTTATTATTTAGATTTGATTATCCATACGTAAATGTATACACAAATTATTATAAAAGA
>NC_051412.1:16996923-16998043 GCF_015228065.2 Penaeus monodon
AAACCATAATATTTTCTACAGTCTAGGGAAAAAGAACGCTTTGGGGTATGACTGCGTAGGTTCTCTCCTACCCGTGGGAAAGGTGGTCTTTTTATTAGAGTTACCCTTTTCCTGTTCTTATCTATTTATTCTCTGCTACTGTTTTTTAATGGAACTTAGCAACAAAAAAAATATATATATAGGACGCTTAACAGATAGAAAATAAGAGGCACTTACCACATGTAGAACATGTTAAGCTTCGTAAATAATTTATCGATTTTTCGGTTTTAAATACAAATGAATATGAGGTTCCTTACACGCACACACTTTACAGGGCCTTATGGCTAGAAGCGTCATTAGGTTTTTCTCCGAAACTGTGGGAAAGAAAAAAACAATGAGGAGAATATCATTTAAACTGACAACAAATTGTACATATCCAACTAGAAAATATTTTTTTCCCGGGGAAGCGGTTTTTTTCCACATTATGGGTTAATGCCCCCAAACCAAAAAATAAAAAGATCAATTTCCAGTTAACTATTAACCCGAAAAAAAAGTAAGTATCTCAAAAAGAAATAAAAACCGTGCCCTTTTCGAGTCAGACCAAAACAAAATATCCTTTTTTTCGGTATAAAAGAATTGATCCCCACACACACACACCCCACGTAAAAGGGCGAAAAATGGTACTTTTTTTTTTTAAATTTTCGTCACTGGCTGTTTTTAAACCTTTTATTCCGAAGCGTAAATCTAGAAACGGATGAATTAGGAAATTTGGGTAAAAGGGGCACGAAAGCACAGAATAGTGTGCAAAAGTGTATATCCCTGGAAAATATGCGGGGGATTCTGAAAATTTTTTTTTATTTAAATATATCGGTCGGGGAAAACACTAGAGGGAGCAGGAATAAAAAAAGTTCGGGCACGAAGTCGGCGCTGCGATTCTTTTTTGGGGTCCCCGAGGATGGGTGCTTAAGGGCGACGGGCCTCAAGCTCCTCCCTTCGACGCAGGTGTGGTCTCGAATAGGTAAATGAGGAGCTGGGGCTTCCCTCACCCTCCCGCCCTCGTACGCAAGGAACTACTACAGTGTGAATACTTTAGGATCGAGAGCGTCTCAGCTGTGGGACATGATGTATCTGGTCTGCTGAG
>NC_051412.1:16998312-16998432 GCF_015228065.2 Penaeus monodon
TTGCTGGTGCCCACTTTTAATACTTTTTAGCGAATCAAATCATCCGCGTTACGTCAGGTCAATCCACGTCACGTAACTAATACCCAGTCAGGCCATTCCACATCATGTAACCATTGCCGA
>NC_051412.1:16999329-16999577 GCF_015228065.2 Penaeus monodon
ACTATTTTTTGTTTTTCCTGCTCTTAGCATTTTTTATTCTTACTAAAGAGATTTTTTAGTAAAGTAAGGCACTTCACAGGTAGGGGATGAGGACACTCATTCTTCCCCTGAGGGATTTTTTCCTTCAGAAAATGAAATCAAAAGCATTCATACACACGCAGAAAATATTATTCTTTTATAAAAAAAATTAATGATTTTTTTCGGCTATGCAGTTGGACTAATAAATACAGATGAATACTTTGTTCCCA
>NC_051412.1:16999709-17000765 GCF_015228065.2 Penaeus monodon
CACGCGCGCGAGCGCGCGCGTTTTCATCCCAGACTATATGATTAGGGAAGTATGTAAATTATATTTTAGAAGCTCAAAGAAACTTCCGAAAACTGTGCAAGAGAAAAGTCAAATAGATGGAAAATATGCAGACCAGTGCATCCTTTGAACTGAAGAAAACCTTTATTGCCTGTATCATAACATCACGCGATTTTGCTTCCATTCACTCTTATCTTTCATCGTTTCTTCTGCCTTATAACTCACCATTCAGTATAGGTAAAAGCTTTTGTAAGGTAAAAAAAGCAAATAACCGAAACACATGAAAATATATACACATTTCTCATTGCAACTGTGCAACGTAAGCTTCCATAAAAATAACACGTGTACAGAGATGAAATGCAACCAGGCGACCACGACCTTTCGAGTCAGACTAAACCGAAAGGGATAGAGGATAAGTGGAGAAAAATGAAGGGTACGAGTGTTTACATTCAGAAATATAACAGAAATAAATAGTGACTCATACAGTACTGATACGTGTAGCAAAAACCGCGGATTTTGACTTTATTTAGAGGTTGTCGACCTTTTCCACTGGAAGTTCTCTGACACTGGAGCGTTTCATCTCCGACGGACGATGTTGTTGGCGGCTTCGGCTCGAAGTCGGCGTTGTCTTCCTCAGTCCCGAGACCCAAGGTCGGGCTGTTGCGGGACGACGGGCTTTCCTTCCTTTCCTCCCTTCGGCCAGGGTGGTAATCAGCTGATATATCTGGTCTGGCTGAGTAAGTGAGGAACGAATGAACAAAATGAGTCAAGAGGTGAAGAGAAGCGGGAGAAGGCAGTGTATATTAACATCAAGGCGGCGACACCTCCTTGCATGTCTTTCTTTGCTTTTGTTAGTATCGAGGTTGGAGAGGTAGGAAGCAACTCTGTATGAATAAATTATAAAAAACTAAAGCAAGAGGATAAAACCGTTTGTTGTGATTCTATTTTTATACTTATATTTCTATTTTAGCGGGCCCAAACAGATGAAAAAGACCTTTTTATTCTTTTTCATTTATTTGAAACAAGAACGCTGAGAAC
>NC_051412.1:17000887-17001169 GCF_015228065.2 Penaeus monodon
GACTTTACATACCTTTTCTTTCAATTAGAGTTGTAAAAACACATAGAATGTGCAAAAAAAATGAATGGTGAACGGAAAGGGAATAAAAATTGAAGATGATGAGGCGATATGGTTATAAATTGCAGTGTTATTATTGTAGAACCGAATAAAGTGTATAAGTTTTTCATCATTTGGGGAAAGGGGGGAGGGGGCAAATGTTAAAACGGTAAATTCATATAAAACAAATGGGTGATAAACAGAGTGATACAAAAAAAGTAAAAGCGAAGTATAACGTGACAGAGA
>NC_051412.1:17001196-17001315 GCF_015228065.2 Penaeus monodon
TGTAAACTGAAACTACAGAGAAAAAATAATCTTAAAAAGCTGAGGTCTGAAAGGTATATGAAAAAGAACATGGCATAGATATAAAATAGAACATAAAATAGATGTAAAAGAAATTTCCA
>NC_051412.1:17001386-17003018 GCF_015228065.2 Penaeus monodon
GCGGCTAGAAGGCCAAGGCATTGTCCCTCCAGGGACAAATGTAGGGCGCCGCGTCCATCCCGAGCTGTTGTCCACCCGACATCTGGCGTGCACGTCCCGGAACCCGTCTCCCCCTCCTGGGAACTCCCAGACCAACGTCAGGAACCGCCCCACACTCCTCTCCACAAGTCGCCGACTGCTTCCGGTAACGACGTTGGCGTTCGCCGCTACTGTCCCTCCGCTAAGGCGGAAACAGAGGCGTGGAGGCCGGGAGCTAGTCAGCTCCCCACAGAGCAGAAGATGGGTTGGTCCCATCAGAAGGTCCTGGAGGCCAGAAGGAGCGGCAAAAAACAAGAGGCTAACTACGGGTCCGTTGGCAGGCAACTCCCTACACTCCGCCGTCCGACTGCGAAGGTTGAGGCCCCGAGGAAGGCCAGCTGCCGTTAGCCCCACCAGCCGCGCCACTGGTGAGACATCTCCCCGCAGCCGAAGCAATTTGGCATTGAGGTAATTTTCTGTGTACTGGTGGTCTGGCGTGAATCGGTGGAAAGGTTGGTGGTGCTTTCTCGTCAGGCTGTGCTCCTTCCTTTTCACTTTTAGGGGTTCTGCTGGAGAGGTGTTACTGCTTTGGCTGCCAGGAGAGGAATAAGCCGCGGTTTATTTATTTATTAAATTTTTAAAAATATTTAGCACACATTAGAGGGTGAACAGGTTGCACAGAAACCACCCATTTAGTGGCTACCTTAATGTTAATCTTTGAAAAGGAAAGGAAAGGACAAATTTATTAACTGAACTGTACTAAGTTGAAGTATGAGGAAAATTTGCCTCTTCTTGGATTGACGGTGTGGTCCAATCTTGGCACTTTTAATGGGAGTCGCCAGTCCCTAAAAACGGCTGTGCCCGAGACAGCCGCCCGAGACGGCCGTCAGAAAACCGCCCGCCCACGATGATTAGAAGTCGTGAAGCCCTCCACTGACGTCCTCTTCTGTTCAACGTGACAGGAGCCTCAAATTCTGCTCTGACGCTTTGGCTAAAGTGCCTCGTAACCCGCAAGACACCAGTCGGCCTCGGCTGATACTAGCCGGCCACTCCCCAAACGCAAGGAGAAAGGGGCGAAGAAGGCAGAATCCCAGGAAGGAAGACGGTGAAATGCCTACTCACGTCGAAGAAGAGGCAGCACCAGCAGGAGTCCCAAGAGATCCCACCAATACAGGAAAAGGCGACTTGGCAGCGTGACTTATCTCCCAGCGAATCCCAGGAGGGAAGACGGTGAAATGCCTCCTCACGCCGAGCTATGCAGAGAAAATTATGAGACAAGCAACAGAGAATTTTCAAGGCAGAAATGCGGCAAACCTAAGATATGCAGATGATGTTTTACTTGCCAGATATATTCAAGAACTCCAAGATTTAATCAGTTCAGTAATCAAGAAAAGTGAAGAGGTGGGATTATATTTAAAGGTGAGCTAAACCAAATTAATGAAAGTAGAAAGAGACTATCAGATAATCAGTGATAAAGTTGTGGAAACTGGCGATGAATTAATTTACATAGGGGCAACTACCACTAACAACTATGAAATAAGAAGGAGAATTACCACTGCAAGAAATGCAAGACAAACCCATCTCATTCAAAACAACAACAAAAAAAATCTTCAA
>NC_051412.1:17003844-17004543 GCF_015228065.2 Penaeus monodon
GATGCAAAGGCATTGGCATAGTAATCGCAGTTGCATAAGAAGAAATAGCTCAAGCACTAACCACAGGAAAACAATGCAACATCATACTCAGGGATGTATCAAAAGCATTTGACACAGTATGGTACGATGGCCTGCGAGCACGATTGCTAGAGACCAATCAATCTGACCCGCTCTGCAAACTACTTAGCCGCTTCCTCAGTGAGAGACAAACAAGGATAAAACTTGAAAACACTGTTGGAGGTCCATTTGACATAAGAAGCGGGCTAACACAGGGGAGCGTCATCTCACCCACCCTCTTCTTCATATATACACCTCACATTCCACCACCAACTCACTCAAGCAAATCCAAAAACTTCATGGCAGTACAGACACAAAGAGCAATCGTACCAGTCGACAGATTTGAGTTAGCAAGCACATAAAAAATCCGTATAATAGCAGAGCAAATGAAAGCCTACGCCAATAATAATCAGTCACAATGAAATAAGACCATCACAACGATGCAGCCTCCTCGGCCTCACCTCAACCGACCGAGGGACAATAGCCCATGCCAAACAAAGGGTAATACAAGCAAAAATCGCTCTCACAAAATGTAAACACTTCTCAAGATGCCACGAACAAGGCAAAATACATTTATGCAAAAGTCTAATCAGACCAATTCTAGAGTATCCCCCCATTTCTCTGAATAAACTCCTCAAACTA
>NC_051412.1:17005681-17006638 GCF_015228065.2 Penaeus monodon
CCTTTTAACTATTTTTTACCTGATATTTAATATTTTTCTCGTTTGATCTGTTATTTTTAAAAAGGGAATTTTAATAAAAAAAGGAAATTTCACAGTTAGGGGCAAGACCTCCCTCAGCTCCCTGCGTGATCCCCCTCAGAAAATGATTATCATAGGCACCCCCCACACATGTAGAGAATCTTAAGTTTTTATAGTAAAAATATATTTTCGGTCATGCTGTAAATATATTAAAGGTAAATAATATATGTTCAAACAACTTATACTCACACATTTTCATCGCAGAATTTATGGGTAGAGAGGCTTGTGAGACAAGTGTTTTAGATGCTCACAGGGAACACGTGTGCAATTGACAGGTCTGACAGAAACTATGCTACGTGTATGTGCAGGATAACTTTTGAAAAAATGTTTTCCCAAGAATTAACAGATTTACGGATTGCTCTAGTATTAGATTGCGTCAAGTATTCAGAATACAAAAATAAGTTGTGACAGTTACAAATTGAAATCTGAATAAGAACATTTTAAAAATATTCCGCCGTGTCGACGCTACATTCAGATGGTCCGTGCGACGGAGGTATCGCATGGCGACAGCCACTCTAGCTCCTCCCACTCATTGTCGAAGATATTTCAGTCTGAGACTCAGAGGTCGGGCTGGTTGAGAGACGAGGGGCTTCAACCTCTTCTCTTCGACCAGGCGTGATAAAAATAAGGCTCTCTTATAGCACTTTGCAATATATGCAAAATCGATTTTTCTTCAAACAAAATGCAAAGCAAAACAAAGATGGAGATATTCTACGCATCCATGACCACCCTAGCACATCCATTGGCTCTGTCAGTTAGCAGAAAGGGATTTACAAGAGCCTACAAGAAAGAAAGAAAGGAAAATACCCTCAGTTTGAGGTTAAACGGAGAATTGGAGGCCCTTGAATGTAGCCTGGCAACAATGCCCCATTCAACAAG
>NC_051412.1:17006679-17007313 GCF_015228065.2 Penaeus monodon
CGTATGTGTTTTTTTTCTAATGTTAGCCCTCGAGAGAAAGAAGTGGAATGAGATATGGAAGGTAGAGGGCACTCAACACACCTCCCTTTGATAGAGGCAGCCCACTACCATAGAAAGTCGTCCATTTATGTTTCTTGAGTATATCTAGTATCTTCTGGGTTCGGCATTCAGTGTCAAATATTTACCTTAGATGGTGTGCGCTTTTTCACTTCTCGATGCTCTGAGTATGTTTAATTTATCTATTACCCATTATTATCATTTTATATAATGGTGTTTTATGAGATCGGGGTCCCCTATCTACTCAGAAGCTATGCTTCTTCCACTGGTGCTTGTAACAGACTCACGTTGCTGAAAGGCGCTTCGGTCCCCCTGTAATTACCTGGTCCATTGCTCAGTAGTATATTTTCTATTCTGTTACAGTTTTGACACACACCGCAAGTAATTGTATGAGCGTTTTTCTAAATAATTGTTAGTTTCCTTTTGTCAAAACTGATTCATAACATTCTTGTTACTCATTATTTATTTTCCCATGATATTTGGATGATAGGTACTGATTTTTCTCTTTTTACTAAAGGCGTCATATATTCGCGTGTTTTATTTCTGATGGTATCTAGTATTTTACATCTTCACAGGC
>NC_051412.1:17016016-17017350 GCF_015228065.2 Penaeus monodon
GTGTTTGGATGCCATAGTTAAAACAGTGGCCTTCATTACCCTCCTGTAGTTGTCATGATTTTAGTAAAGATGTAATATCGGAAGGGAAAAAATACATGGTTTGCAGAATCAGGATACTATTAAAATATTTTTTCTGCATTTGAACGGTCACTTTCACTCACCTGCGGGGTTTCCCCCCCCCCCCTTTTTTCAAAAAGGCCCCTTCGACACGGGGAGCCCAGTGACGTCGGAGATCCTTCGTTTACCCCGGCAGTGCTGGATGCGTAGGGTTGTCAAGCCATCCCGTGGGGGACACTCGGATTTTGCTCATTTTCCCCCTTTTTAAAGACGGGGACCGGACAGTGAAAGAGCAGCGTACGTAAAAAAACCCTTCATTTAGGGGCTTTTTTGCGAGCAGGGGGTAGGGGCAAAAAACCTTTGATTGGCTGGTTGAATAGCGCGTTTTCCGGCATCAGAGAGGGGGCTCGTAGTAAATACATTCAGGGTTTGTAATGCAGCTCCTTTTTCCTGATAGGCTGGAGGTAAAAACGGGCTCCCCGCGAGGACACTGGGCGTGCAATTGCGAGGCCTCCTTGCCCGTCGCAAAATCGTTAGGCCATTTGAGAAACACGGTTTTCCCACAATCTAATCCCTTATCTGAAAATTCTACCTCGAAAAAGTAAAATCCTCATTGTATGCCCTTTTTACGAAGTCACGAAAAAAAACTTTGTAAAGTTTTTTTTTAAAGTCGGGACAGTGCCCGCAATTTTGTAAAAGATATTGTTAGCATAAAAAATCTCGAACGCACCAGGTTTCATGCAAAAAAACATAGAACAATTAGAAAAATAAAAAACAATAGTAACAAATGTCTGTAAGTGTTCAATACTATTTAGATTATCTGATCATTCTTCCAGGGCATTCACCGAACCCGAGCACACGAGGGGCCCCAATGGAAGAGGGTGGGAGCCAAATTTGAGGCGGAGAAGATTGCGTGCAAAGACACCTTCAGAAATTTTTTTGGGGAGGGTCAGGTTTTTAATTACAGGCTGTGCCTTTACAAATTGACGTGGTAATTTCTAAAGTTAGATTTGATCTTAATGAAAAGCAAAAAAGTGATAGTTAATTACTTCTCGTGTTCCGCCCGAAGAGCAAGCCTCCATTGAAACGTTTATATTCTTTTTTAATAGATTTTGTCACATAAATCCCAAAAACCCATATTAAATTTGGTACATATTAACCTTTTTCGTTTTGAGTATTAGAAAGACTCAGGTATAAACCCCCCCATTCAAATGCTTTTTAACCATTTTTTAAGATATTCAGATTTCTCCCCTACCCTAAAATAGCAATAATATATA
>NC_051412.1:17017535-17017809 GCF_015228065.2 Penaeus monodon
AGGCATGAAAAAAACACGTACCATCATAAGCTCCCGCCAGAGCTTGAGTAGTCATAGTCCCCAAAAAGGGCTGGTCCGGACTCGTGGAAATCGTCGCCGGAAATAATTGTGGTGATTATTTTTGAATCCGTCGTCGTGCTGGGGAAAACGTACGTTTGGGAAGTCATTCAGTATTGTTATCAGTGTATTTTTTTTTAGCGGTTTTTTGGTATTATTTTTTTATAAAGTAGTGATTTTTACATTATCTTTGATTTGTTTGATGAGGGACGGAGAT
>NC_051412.1:17018123-17019684 GCF_015228065.2 Penaeus monodon
AAAAAATTTGCCCTTTTTGATATAATTGTTTGGAAATGGGTATAATTGTTACTGGTGTGATTTATGTTAATTTGAATTATCTTTTTTATCCTTTTCATGATAACTGTTATCACATGGGGGTTAAAACCCAGTTTTTTTTCGCTTCCTAAAAAAACCCGGTTTTTTTTAACCTTTTTTTGTCACGTTAAAATATAAGCAAAAGGATATGTTTTTTTTCTCAGCAATACTTTCTTTTTCCTTTTATCAGTAAACTGCGCTACTTTCTTAGTATGATCCAAAAATTACTAAAAATCTTCATCAGTTTTTTCGTTAGATAATACCTCTTATCAAAATAATAATGTTATTTTACAGGATTGCCTCCTATTCATTATATTTCCTTATCATATTATTTAATCTCTATAATCAAAGAAAAAATCCATTTTTCAGTCACACATAACACTGATCAGCCCCCCACATCGACCCAGGGGTTTCCCAGAGCATAGAAATGGTGCCTTCAACGAGGTAGAGGCCCCCTAAAGCTGGTGGGTACCCAGCAGGCAGAAGCTAGGTCCCCGGGGTCATAGCAAGCGGGGGCAACCCCTCAGAGTGTCGAACACGGAAAACTCTCAGAGGAGAGGGGTGTGTGAAATTTAGTAAAGACATTTTTTTTTATTGTTATTTTATGATATCTTTCTTTTACTACAAAGGGATAAGAAAGTTGTTTTTTTTAAGCTTTCTATAATTTTAAAAAGTGCTTTCTTGCCGAAAGTGGTTTTGTATGTTTCACGTGAAAAAAGGAAAAAATATAAGAAAGCCCCTTTTTTCGTAGTATACATAATATTAACCCCTACGCCCCGTAGTTTAACGAATCCCGAAACAATTTACTCGTAAGTAAAGAACGGGCGCAAATTCATGTTTTTTTGTTCTTTTTTGTTTTTTGTTCTTTATCCCTTTTTTCTAATCAAGATTCCAAAACAGATTATGAGCACACTTTCTGGGAGCTGACGTGTCAAGTAGGCGACCTTGGGACCAGATTTTTTAGTGCAGTTTTTTTAATTTCCCAAGTCGGGAGAGCGCGATGGTGTGCCCCTGAGGGTTTGTTTTCTGTTGGCAAGACGGTGGTAATCTTGGCTGCCAAAAACTTCCCTCATTCCCCACCAGAAATCTGGAAGAAAGATTTTGGGCTTTGAGTAACAGACAAGAGAGGATTTTTGTTCCAGATCTGGGTTTAACGTATGTTTGTTTTTCCCTTTAAACCACTTGGGGGCTGACCCGGGCTCGGGCAGCCGTCACAGGAATAGCGGGAGTTGCGACGCACCCCGAGGGGGGTTTATCTCACACCCCCCCTTTTGGCCAGTTTGTGCACTGCAGCATTTTCGGTGCACTCGCTATCTGGTACCGTATTGAATGATATTTATATTTCACTCTTCTGAAAATTTTATTTTGCTCCGTGAATTTATTTGGGTTTAATGTAATGATTTTTATGTGCTAAACCCGTCGTTTTTTTCAGAGAATTTTTTCAGTCTTTTTGGCCAGTTTTAGAACCATCTTTCCGGTTTACCCGGAAAAAATTTTCTGTATC
>NC_051412.1:17019716-17020112 GCF_015228065.2 Penaeus monodon
TTGCTATATATGAAAATATACAAAGGGTTTTCCAGTAATAAAAGTCCACGCTTGTATCTAACATTTTTAAAAGATCATAAAAAAATTAACCTTATTTTTGAAAGAAAAGAATTTTTGGTCGATTCGGGCCAGTAGAGCACAAGGGCTTGAAGAGAGCGTAGATGGCAGAGGGTTCCCGTGACGGCGAATCCCGCTCGCCGCCCCGCGCTCTGTCCCCGCCCCCACGCCGGACTCGAGGTACCTTTTCAAGGGCCGTTGTCAGGTGCCGTGCAGTTGTTTTAAAAATTGAAGTTTCCTGCTCGAGGAGTGGAGCTTACTAAAATTTTATTTTGGGGAAATATATGTTCGTGTATCTAATGTACATACACACACACGCCCCCCACAACACCCCAAAAC
>NC_051412.1:17020299-17020532 GCF_015228065.2 Penaeus monodon
CACCTTTCCCCCTCCGGGCTTTTCCGGGGGAGCGACAGAGCAGCGGCCAACAGCTGGTCGAAGGCGAAGAGGTGTCAAAGGGCGGTCAGGGAGGGTACAGGTGCCCCGTTCTGCTTAAGGTGGCCAGCGCGAAGACCCGGAACAGCACGCTCGCCACCCCGTGTAGGCAATGAGGGAGAAAGGTTCGATTTGTTTTTGAGGTGGCATGAAATATATTTCTTCAAATGGAGGTT
>NC_051412.1:17020732-17020805 GCF_015228065.2 Penaeus monodon
GCCATACCTGCTTAATCATTTAAAAACCCCCTTTTTCACAACAATATTAAAAATAAGTAAAAAAAATAATAGA
>NC_051412.1:17023088-17023169 GCF_015228065.2 Penaeus monodon
TCCGATCCCTCACTTACATAGTTATATGTATAATGTAGTAGTACGATTTGTGCCTGGGGTTTTTGGGGTTGTGGTGTTTTG
>NC_051412.1:17023211-17023425 GCF_015228065.2 Penaeus monodon
ATAAGCATATATTAGTATGATGTATATAGTTTTTGCATGTTTGTGTATGTTATAAATATCATATATCGCATAATTTCCCGTAGGAGTATGTAGGTCCCTAAGAAATCTTTTCCCTATTCAAAGGAAATTTTACCGTTTTTTGTTGGTGCCAAAGGTTGTCTAAAAGAAAGCGATTGGGGCAGAACGAAATCGGAAGCGGTTTTAATCATCGTGT
>NC_051412.1:17023868-17024149 GCF_015228065.2 Penaeus monodon
TGATTTAATACACTCTTTCTTAAGGGGGAAACATTTTCTTTAATGTTCGTTTTAGTGGCCCGAAGTTTTTTTTAGAGGGGAAATTTTGGATTGCAAATTTGATAGTAAAAGCACTGGTAGTTTATTAATTTACACTTTTTCAACTATCTCCCAATATTTTTTTGCGAGGCAAGAGATTGATAAAAAAAAACTTATTTTTACTTTGCTTTCCATAAAATCTTTGTTAAATTTTTTCACTGTCAGAAAAGTCAATATAAAACCTAGGACAGTTGACGCACGTG
>NC_051412.1:17025545-17026061 GCF_015228065.2 Penaeus monodon
TGCTAACTCGGGGTATTGAATGACAACAATGCCTCCCCTACATAAAGGGGGACATCAGCCTGCTTTACATTTTTAGACATACTGTACAAACCCTCTGAAGAGATAAACCTTTGAACATGAAAAAATCACTTAAAGCAAGTAATTTTTAGAAGATATCTTTTTGTTAAAATTTTGTTTTAAAATAAAGTATTATCCAACGGCAATTCAACCATGCTAATAGGGTAAGCAATGAGTTCGGATTTTTTTCTCGTGTGAAGGGAAATGCACAGAAAAAATTTCCCCCCGCAGCACTAAACTTGCCACTAAAAACACAGAAACCTTTTGTTTCCCATCCCTTTTCCTTTGTTTCTTTTGTTTATCATTTTTTCTTTGTTGACGTCTTGGTTTCTTCCTTCATCGCATTTCCTGCGCATTTCTGTCGCTCCTTGACGCACCCTTTCCGCGCCCCAAAAAAAAGGTTTCCGCTGCACTCACACTCTGATTTTTTCACATGCGGTTTTCAAAAGGATTTAGCTG
>NC_051412.1:17026637-17027088 GCF_015228065.2 Penaeus monodon
ACATTTAAAATAAAAAGGGGTATTTAGTATGGTAGAAAAAAGAGTTACGGATATGGAAAAAAAAGGGAAGAAGGGCAGAGGAAATCCCCCAAAATGAGAAAGATGGAATCCATACAGATATACATACATATGTAAAAAAAATACTTACGCAGTCTTGCGGGCAGCCCCCCGTATCCGATAGGGCACATATCGGTGGGGGAAACAGCGCTCCAAAATCAGAACAGATGCCCGTGTTTTTGTATCGTCCGAAGAGGTCGGAAACAAGTGTAGTGTAAAAATAGTGTTGAATGACATCTGGTTTTCACTATATCTTTTTAAAAGCTTACAGGGGGGGGGGGGGGAAGTAATGGCGTAGTGTTGTAGGAAAGTATTTTTTTTTTCCATAAGTGTAGGACTTGTGACCTTTTCATGTGCTGGGGGATGCTCTTTGAGGGGTCTGTTGTTGTTTGTT
>NC_051412.1:17027212-17031365 GCF_015228065.2 Penaeus monodon
GGTACTTTTCAGTTTTTTTTTTATACCAGGAAAGGATTAATTAATGCTGTTTAATACTTTTTTGTAGCATCGTAACTCATCTTTTACGTACGTATATTTTACGTCCCGGCAAAAAATCTTTACTTTTTTACGCCCCAAAAAAATTTTTACATGGAAAAAATGTGAAAATTTTTCCTTGTTTTTCCTCCCCAAGAAAAAAGAGGAGTGTAAAAAAAGTATTGGTTTTCCCTTGCCGGTGCCTGTGTTCCGCTCACTCTATTTTTGCTTTTTTTTTTAAGGTGTTATGGAGAACGAAAATTTTGTTACCCGGCCCGGGGTTTTCCTTTTTGACAGTTTGAGGTCCCATAATTTCATTCCCACGCACAATTGGACGGATGAGAACAAATGCAAGAAAAAACCGTCCCTTGATTTAAAAGAGAAGGAGAGCGGGTTTACTGGGAGAGAAGGGGGGGGGAAAAGAGGGATTTTTTATCAACTGAGGCGGCGGCGGCATCATTGTCGCCGGACAGCAGCACAGGGGAAAGGCGGGATCGGCCCCCCCAAGGAAAACGCCCAAGGACGATAATAAAAAGCATAAATGATGTCATGATCTTTTTTTAAAAACGCTTCATACGAAAAGAATAAGTAACTTAGCTTCTCCATATCGTCAATCAGAACATTTTGCATCACCGCAAAAGGGGCCCGGGTCTGCCAAGTCGCCTGTTCTGGAAACAGTGAAGAAAAGGTAAAAACTATAAAAGGAAATAAAAGATTGCACTCAAAAAGGGGGAAGAAGTAATATTTTTTGGTTTGGGGAAACTTTTGGTGGTCAAGGGGGGTTTCAAAAAACCGTAGGGTCCGAGTCCCACTTACGGAGACCCGAATTTACTGTTATGACCGTGAGCACGCCGAGAGTGTGTTTTGGGGTGCACCCCAGGGGAAAAAAAGAAGGGAGGACTGCACTCCCAAAAATGAAACTGTAAAGGAAAGTTTTAATCAGTTTTTCAAAAAATTAAATTTTGCAAACATTTTGGGACTTGAAAGTTGATATGTATGCTGATGCAAAACCCACCCAAAGTCGAAGCCCGTCAAAATTTTAGTGGCCTTACATTGAATTTTGTGAGGGCGAAAATTTCCCCGCCCTTTAACTCCATAGGAAAGCTTGGAAAAAACAGAAAGAAAAGGGAGAGGGAAAAACCCCAACAATACAACGCCCTAAAATAAAGGTGCTGAAAAAAGCTGGGGTTTTATCACGGACCCCCTTTTTCAACGACGGGTTTTGTCCATGCCAAAATGAATGCGGGTATTATTAAAAAGGGAAACATGACAAAGGTTTTGACTAAAGGAAATACCCCAAAATAAAAATCGTGAAGGGTTTAAAATTTTTTATTTTATTATTTTTTTGATTGCGGCGTTTTTATGCCCAGCACATTTTTATCAATAATGCGTCCTTTTTACAAGCCAATTTAAAATCAATTCTCATTTCAGAAGCAAATCTATACAACTACTGGCCTTGTACCAAATTTCCCAACACTGACCCCTTTTAAAATTAATTAAGGTTTAACGTCAAGGGGACGTGTTTTATTGGGCAACTTAGTGGCATTACTCTGTATTATGTTTTAGGCTCGTATTGCTAGACATTACGAGAGTAAATAGAGTTCACGATCACGACTCCGACACGTTGGATCCGAGGGAAGAAAACCCGACGTCGAATGGTGCATTGATAGATACGATAAGTATATTTCCATGATTATAAGGAGGTATAGAATGTGTCATTTATATACTGTAATTATTACATTATTGTTCTTTTTGTAGGTTCTCTCCATTTCACAGCTGGTGAATATTTAATAGTAGATAATATAAACATATATGCCATAATATTAACATTAAGTATGGCCCAAGATGAAATGTGAATAACGAGTGTGTTTTAAATGAAAACATAATAACTTAAATGTACTAATTATATATAGTGCCAAATGATTTCTCCTGTACTAGCATTGCTGTTCATGGTTTTGCTATTAACCTTTGAACTTTCAACATTACCCCAGAAAATCCTTATTCCTGTCAATTGTTAATTAAACTTGCTCGTGTGTCACAAAATTTCCTTTTTATTGTCAGTCAAAGATTTTTATAAACAGAATATTAACTTTGTCAGTCGTAGTAGTTTGGCCCCGACCCTTTGTAAACCCCACATGTTATGATATTTGAATATGCTGATCTATTTCGATGCGGATCGAACACAAAAGTTCCCTTACATTTCGAAGAAGCTTAAACATCGAATCAAGAGTTAATTAGACACATTGAAAAAAGTAATTTCTCTCGTGGCGCAATGGCTCTTTCAAAGGGAGATGTGCTGAGAGCCTAACCTCCTTTTTGCGTCTCTCTCTTCTCCCTTCTCACTTCTTTCTTCTCCTTTTCGCGTCTCTTCTCTCTCTCCCTTTCTCATTCTTTCCTCTCCCTTTTCGCGTTCTCTCTCTTTCCCCTTTCTCACTTCTTTCTTCTCCCTTTTCGCGTCTCTTCTTCTCCCTTTCTCACTTCTTTCTTCTCCCTTTTTGCGTCTCTCTCTTCTCCCCCTCTTTTTTCCCTTTTTTTATCTTTTATGATCTCTTTTTTCTTACCTCTTTGTTCTCCCTTTTTTTACATTCTTTTCCCCTTCGTTCATCCTCTCTTCTCCTTTTTATCTCGTATTTTTATCTTCTTCTCCCTTTTCTTATCTCTTTCTTCCCCTTTTTTTTATTTTTTTTCTTCTCTCTTTTCTTTTCTCTTTCTTCCTCTTTTCATCTCTTTTTATCTCTTTTTATCTCTTTCTTATCTCTTTTTTTCTCTTTTCTTACTCTTTCTTTTTCCTTTCTTATCCTCTATTCTCCTTTTTTCTTACCCTTTTATATCCCTTATTTTAAACTCTCTTTTTTCCCTTCTTATTTGTTGTTTGTTTTTTCGTTTTTTTATCTCTTTTTTCCCCCTTTTCCTATTCTTTTTCTCCCTTTTTTAATTTCTCTTCCCCATTATGTTTTTCTCCGTTTTTTATTCTTTCTTCTCCCTTTTTTTAACTCTCTCTTCCCCCTTTTTCTTATCTTTTTTTCCTTTTTCAATCTCTATACCCTCCTTTTTTCCCCTTTCCCCCCTTTTAAAAATTTCTTCTCCCTTTTGTATATCTTTTTCTCTCTTTCTTATCTCTTTTCCCTTTCTTATTTCTTTCTTCCCCCTTCCTTTTCTTTTTTTTTCCCCTTTTCGTATCTCTTGCTTCCCCCTTTTTTCTCATCCTTCTTCCCCTTTTTTATTTTGTTTTCCCCCTTCTATCATCTCTTCTCCTTTTCTTATCATTTTCTTCTTTTTTTCTTTCCCCCTTTTTATCTCTTCTTCTCCTTTTTTCTTATTTTTATATTTCCCTTTTTTTCCATTTCCCTTTTTATCTCTTCTCACTTTTCTTATCTCTCTGTTCTCCCTTTTTTCCTCACTTTTCTCCCTTCTCTTATCTCTCTCTTCTCCCTTCTCTTATCTCATTATTTTGGGCTTTTCCCTGCTCTCTAAATGGTCTTGTTTTGTTTAAGAACACTGAAATTTTTATGTAAATTGAGGGGTTTTTAATAATTCTTTGACTCATCAGGTCTATTGTTTTGGCCGTTTTTCTCCTCGTTCCCAAAATTATATTGCTCTTTGAGCGGACTTTTCATGGGTCTATATTTTTTCTTTCATTTTTCCACGATTCCATTTCATGAAACTAGAGGACGTAGGAAAATCGAAACATTTCACCAACAGCCTAAAACAGCTCAGTTTTTCTTTTTCAAGGGAAAGGGAAAAAATTTGAAAGCTTTTCTTGTTATTTTTTTGTATGTTTCACCCCCTCTCCCCCTCCCCTCTATGTATTCTGATATGTGGACAAAATATACAATATATGCCGTTGGATATGCATAGCCTCGACCTGCAGCTCCGGCCCAGGTAACCCCCCCCCCACCTCCCTCTGTGTTCTAGGATCTCTGGGAATATACTGTATACTATGAAAATATTTCAATTCTAGGATAAATATCTAACTTCTGAATAACTTCGCATAATATCTTCCCTTTCCCCTTTCCCCTTTCCCATACATGTTAAAATACTATAACGTTTTTTCCGATGTCTGAGTCCTGTTTCCATTGCCACTGAAGGCCTTATCTCTTACAGTTGTTTTAGTAAG
>NC_051412.1:17032275-17032839 GCF_015228065.2 Penaeus monodon
TTGTAGTAACTCAATATGCATGTGATACCAATATGCTAAATTTCTGATATTAGTTCCCCTTTTTTAAAGATATACCTGTTTACACATCACGAAAAAAAGTTTATTTCCCCTACTTCCCATTCGAACAGATACCCGGAAAGAAGTGGTGGAAAACATGACCATTAGTTCTTACAATGCCCCAGTTGAGGTACAGAACTCTTTAAAAATGTTTGTACCTTTTACGACCTACAGATATTCATACGATATTTAGTCATAGTTTTATGGTTTTCTACATGGTGTCATATTTATCTAGTACCACAGTGCCAATTACTTTGGGACGTCTGTGGCTTAGAAAAAACAGCGGTTAAAGTTTTTGCATATTAGCTCTGCTTTCCATTTACACACCGAAATCGCTTTCAAGTAACAGAAAAGAGAAAAAAGTACAAGAGTGTATTACCCTTAGGTGAGGGGTAATTTGCTTTAGCACGTACATGCAGCCAGTACTGAGTATTTTATCATAGTCACTATCGTTGTCATCAGTAAGTTCTTCACTTTTCCATCACTGTTATACGAGTGAGTGAATGA
>NC_051412.1:17032920-17033904 GCF_015228065.2 Penaeus monodon
CTTTTGTGTGTGCATACTCGCTTGACGCACAAAACATTGTATTTTCTCCAAGCAAAAATCATACATTTTTCATTTATGATTTTTTCATCTATATGTGTCCGTAGGATTAACTCACTGTCTGGAGGGACATTGATAATCCATTCAATATACAATATACAGGAGATAGGCAAGTTCTGCAATAGAACCAGTTCAAATGTGATATAAAATATTTTCTACGTTGAAGTTTATCTTCCCCGAGATATCTTATAATTTACAGAACAACAAATATACCTATAAAGTATGCGGGATAAAAAATCCACCTGGGGAGGACTGAAATCCCTGGAGGTGGCATAGTTGAATGTTAACGTTTTATATGAATTTTGATGGGATATCGCCAAAGAAAGTGATACGAGTTTGGCTGAAATCGCATTAAAAAAACTTATAAAGTGGATTTGATAAAATTACACAAGGGAAAATTAGGAGAGTTGCTGAATGTAGATTAGATGAAATCTAAGGAACTTTTACCGGAGAAAATAATGATTTTTTAAGATCAAGTTAGGTATAAAAGTTCATTACCAGTTTTTTTAATTAACACCTGCTGTCCCATATATGTAGCAATAAATTGACTTAAACATATTCCTGAGAAAAATGTATTCTATCTCTTAGTAATTTAGTAGCGAAGCTAACAGTATATATAAAAATCAAAGAGTGAAAACAAACTCAATATATTACATAACATAGATGATATTTTGATATACGGTCTTGAGTGCAAGGATTAGCGCGATAGGTTTGTGTTGCCAAATAAAATAGTAGTCTAAGAGACTCAGAAAACTTTGTATTACGATATAGCTTTTGCACGTGCAGAAGGATGCATCTCGTTATGATGATGCCTTCTTTTACCTTTTCATGAATTCAAGTAAGCATATAGAGAACCAGAGGAAAAATTTTAATTTTGGAATCTTTCTTTTTAAACAATGAAAAAACCTAATGCTAGAACATTTTTCT
>NC_051412.1:17033979-17034805 GCF_015228065.2 Penaeus monodon
CAGATACGACAACATAAACATTGAAATCACTTTGAAAATATTGAAACCCAGTCTCAATTTTGTAAGAGATCAGGAAAGGCATTTACCCCATAATCTTTACTAAAAAGTCATCGACAATGCCACTCTATATGCGTCAAAAAATACCGTTAACATCACAAAAGGCACAGCGAACTGTACCTTTTCATAAAAAATAAACAATATGTAGAAAGTAATAACATTAATAGCAGTAACTATCTCTTTATGAGTCAGCAATATACATATAACTTAACTCGAGATTTTTCCAAGGCAATGTACTGAACGCGTGAACCTCCTTCCAATGATAGGGTTGAGAAAAATGCCGTTGCAAAGTCACCTCCATGAAAAAGAACCTGGGAGGGAAAGGCCATAATTCAAGTTAGGAATAACAAGCATCCCCCTTTACGAAAACGACGTGTTGTTTGGATAAATGGACTTGATAAGGAATTTGTCCAGTTATAAAAAACTACCCAATAGGGAAAAAAATATGACATTCGGGTGTTCTCCAGGGTTTTGATCTAGTTGCCAGTTTGTTATTTCCTGAGATTGGACATGACCATTACATGAACAACATACATTCGCGTATTGTCTTGAGTTTCGTGTTTCGCGTTTCGTAGTCCCAAGGAAGTTGGTCCTGGATCTTCGGGAAATAGAGTTTAAGGTTTTTCTTTGAACATGACATCATGCACAGAAAAGATGCGTGTTTTGAGAGATCCACGAACTGTTGCCCCCATTTTTTCTCCTTTTTTCTTACTAGAGGAGGCAATTAAAATGGAGCATAAAGATGCTGATATACAAGTTCAAGCTCTAT
>NC_051412.1:17034906-17035111 GCF_015228065.2 Penaeus monodon
ACACAAAGCAGTCAGTCACCCACCATCTGAGCAATGGATTCCATGAGTATCTAATCGAGGACATAGGCCATGCTCCAGCTGAGTCAGAACTACATCCTGGCAGAGCAGGTCACCGTCAGTATAGCTCGCATCGCTACTCACGCGTGCGAGTCCAGTGCCGTTGTCAGGGTGAGTCCCGTGTGCTGTCGACTTTTATTGCATTGAG
>NC_051412.1:17036372-17036688 GCF_015228065.2 Penaeus monodon
CCCATCACCTTTTCGCCTACGAGCTCTTCTCCGGGTGAGCGGCGGAGCAACAGAAGCTGATCGAAGGCGAAGAGGTCGACGGCCGCGGTCATGGAGCTGCAGAAGTGCCAGGTATATAATGAGATAAATATGTATCAATATGTTTATTTTATGTCAGTGTCAATATATCTATTTTAAGCATTCTTATTTATAAAAAGAATGAAGATGAGATATCGGGAGTAGAATACTTTTGTATAGTTCATTTTCTGGTGTATTTAATTTGGCTTGATTTAAAAATAAATGTTATTCCCATGCTGTTTCAAAGTTGTTTGTTTTT
>NC_051412.1:17036760-17037280 GCF_015228065.2 Penaeus monodon
GGCGTTAGGGCAAGTTTTGGTACACACAATGTAATATTTCTTTCGCCTCAAAATCCAACCTGTCAATATATATATTCTGCCAATAAATTTAGTTTTAGTTGTTGGTTCCCTTAGGCCTAAAACTTTGCCCGAAGCATTTAAAGTGACGTGTCTGGAAACTGCTACATTCACGCTCCTAAAACAAGCCACAGGCATATTATTAAACCTGACGCGTGATGGTAGCAAGTGACTGTCCCGATAACTAGAGATGTTTCCCGTTTCCAAATATTTATATATCAATTTATATGTAGTACTTTTTTCTTTCCTTCCCTCTTCTCTCTGAGTACGTGTGTCTATGTATTCATGCTTGATTATCTACACTCTCGCAACACTTGTTTCCTGCAAAGACACAACTTTACAAACAAAACCTCACTATTTATAGACACAAAGGCACACCCTCTGTTCGCCTAGGGCACATGTGTGGGGCTCTGACTTCAGGTGTTTTTATATCCCCAGCCATAAGTTCCTCTCACGTGTCGTT
>NC_051412.1:17038793-17038891 GCF_015228065.2 Penaeus monodon
TTTTGTTATTATTCGTGTTTTTAAAACGACCATTCGGAAGTGGAGGCGTAAAGGAACATATAACCCACGAATTTTAAATTCCTTCTTTTGTGCAAGAC
>NC_051412.1:17045219-17045301 GCF_015228065.2 Penaeus monodon
TTTGTTTAGGTGTGCGTTTTGTGGTGCGGCGTGCGGGGTGTTTTTGCCCCTTTTGTGTTTTTGTGGTGTGTGTAGTGGTGTG
>NC_051412.1:17045627-17045693 GCF_015228065.2 Penaeus monodon
GTTCTGTGGTCTTGTTAAATGTATACTTAATAAAGCATTGGTTTCGGAACTAACGCATGAAATTCC
>NC_051412.1:17045726-17047222 GCF_015228065.2 Penaeus monodon
AAAAGCCTGTGAAGTGTAAAAAACTAGATACCCTCAGAATAAATCACGCTGAAAATATGAGCCTTTAGAAAAAAAGAAAAATCATACCTACTCCAAATTCATGGAAAATAAATAATGAGTAACAAGAAAGTTTTGAAACAGTATGACAAAAAGGAAAAATAAAAATTATTTTGAAAAACGCTATCAATTACTTGCGGTTTGTGTCAAAAATGTACAGAAAGAAAAAAATATTACTGGCAAGGACCAGGGAAATTTAAAGGGGGCCGAAGCGCCCTTTTGAACCCTGAGTTGTTACAAAGCACCAGTGGAGAAGCATAGTTCTGAGTGATAGGGGGCCACGACTCATAAAAAACCTTTATAAAATGTAAAATGATAAAGAAAAATTAAAAAATACTCAGAGCATCGAGAAATGAAAAAAGCGCACACCCTCTAAAGGGAAATATTTGAACTGAATGCCGAACCCAGAAGATACTAGATTACTCAAGAAAATAAATGGACGACTTTCTGGGGTAGTGGGTCCCTTACAAAGGGGGGTGTTGAGTCCCCTCTCCCTTCCATATCTAATTCCCTTCTTTCTCTCGGGGGCTAACATTAAAAAAAAAAACACATACCGCCTTTTCCTTACCCTTCCCTTTCTTATTCTCTCTTGTGAAGGGGGCTTTGTTGCCGGACTTCAAGGGCCCCCCTTTCTCCTTTTAACCCTAAACGAGGGTTTTTTCCCTTTTCTTTTTTCTTGTAGCTCTTGTAAACCCCTTTCTGCTAACTGACAGACAATGGATGTGCTAGGGTGGTCAGGATGCGTAAAATATCTCCATTTTGTTTGCTTTGCATTTTTTTGAAAAAAAATCGATTTGATATATTGCAAAGTGCTATAAAGAGCCTTATTTTTTCACGCCTGGCAAAGAGAGGGGTTTAAAGCCCGTCGTCTCTCAACCACCCCGCCCTCGAGTCTCGACTGAAATATTTTCGACAATGAGTGGGGGGAGCAGGTGGCTGCGCCATGCGATACCTCCGTCGAGGGGCCATTGAATGTAGCGTCGACACGGGGGAATATTTTTTAAATTTTCTTATTCGATTTAATTTGTAACGTCCAACTTATTTTGTTTTTCTGAATACTTGACGAAATCAAATATAAGCAACCCGTAAATCGTTAATTCTTGGGAAAAAACTTTTTTAAAAAAGTATCCGCACATACACTACATTTTTTGCTGTCGGACCTGTCAAGCCCCCTGTTCCTGTGAGATCAAAAATTTGTCTCACAAGCCTTTACCCAAAAAAATTTGGATGAAAAATGTGTGATTAAAATTTTGTTTGAACATAATTTTTTCCCTTTTTAATATTTTTACAGAAACCAAAAATATATTTTATAAAAAACTTAAGATTTACATTGGTGGTGCCTTATAATCATTTCTGAGGGGGGGGGGGTGAGGGGGTTGCCCCTAAATGTGAAATTTCTTTTTTATTAAATTCCCTTTTTAAAAAAAAATCAAACGAAA
>NC_051412.1:17047841-17047929 GCF_015228065.2 Penaeus monodon
GTATGTTAATATGCATATTTTTCAAATATGCTATACAATATATATGTGTATATTCATATATGTAATATACATATTGGGATAAAAATAA
>NC_051412.1:17048004-17048155 GCF_015228065.2 Penaeus monodon
GTTGATAAGAAAAAATAAATAAAACAGTAAGAGAAAAAATTTTTGGTATTAAAACAATTTACATATATAGTTATACACATAATAGTGTATATAAATTTGATATATACAATTGTATTATTTTTAAATATATTATAATAATATATATATAAAT
>NC_051412.1:17048201-17048965 GCF_015228065.2 Penaeus monodon
TAAATATATAGTGTAAATGCATTATAATATATAATATATTATATATTTATATAATATTAATTATATATATAATTTTTAATAAATTCAGTGCTTTTTTTGGGGATGTTGAGTTGAGGATTTTATTCAAAAAAATGGGGGGATACTCTAAAAATTGGTCGTTTAACTTTTGCAAACTGTTTTTTTCCCTTTGTTGGGGCATTTTGAGAAGGTTTACTTTGTGAGAGCGATTTTTGCTTGTTTTCCCCTTTTGTTTGGCAGGGCTATGTCCCTCGGTCGGTTGAGGTGAGGCCGAGGAGGCTGCATCTTTGTGAGGGTTTTATTTTCATTGTGACTGATTATTATGGCGTAGGCTTTCATTTGCTCCTGTTTTTATACGGATTTTTATGTGTTGCTAACTCAAATCTGTCGACGGGTACGATTGCTCTTTGGTCTGTACTGCCATGAAGTTTTTGGATTTGCTTGAGGAGTGGTGGGGAATGGAGGTGTAATATAAGAAGAGGGGGGTGGATGACCCCCCCCCGGGTTTTAGCCCTTTTATGCAAAGGCCCCCCCAACTGTTTTAAGTTTTATCCTGTTTGTCCTCATGGGAAGGGGCTAAGTAGTTTGCAGAGGGGCAGTTTTGATTGGTCTCTAGCAATCGTGCCGCGGGCCCGACCATACTGTGCAAATGCTTTTGATACCCCCTGAGATGATTTTGCATGTTTTCCTGGGTTAGTGCTGAGCTTTTTTCTTGCACTGCGATTACTATCCCAAATGCCTTCATC
>NC_051412.1:17049302-17051320 GCF_015228065.2 Penaeus monodon
AAAGAAAACCCGAAGTCACCCGCGAATCCCCAGGTACAATCAACAAGAAAAAAATATCTTTGGGGTGTCAGCGTGGCACCCCAAAAAATTTCTCCCAAAAGAAAGTTCCTGTGTTTTTCTAACTAACGAATCATGCTCATTCCTGTCAATTTTTATATTATTTTAGTATCAAGTCATGGGTCCCCTCTTTTTTTTTTATCATAAACCTGTATCTTAGATCTTTACTCAAACTATCACTTCTTCCCACGGAAAACATGTTTCATTTTTTGTTGTCGTTTGGTTTAATATTTTCATGATGAGTTTGTTTTTATCTAAACCCAACTTTTGTCCTGTGATCGGTCTAAGCCCCCAATTTCAAAAGTTTATTTTTTTTTCTAGCATTTTCATTACCACCGTGATCCGAAAATGGCAAGGGGGAAAACCCCTTGTTTGAAGTTTTTTTTTGTTGTTGTTTTGAATGAGAGGGGTTTTGTTTTGCATTTCTTGCAGTGGTAATTCTCCTCTATTTCATAGTTGTTATGGTAGTTCCCCCTTTTAAAAATTAATTCATCGCCAGTTTCCACAACTTTATCACGATTTTTGTATCTCTTCTATTTTCATTAATTTTGGGTTTTTTTCTCCCCTTTAAAAATATAATCCCCCCTTTCACTTTTCTTATTCTGAACGATTAAATCTTGGAGTTTTAAATATTTTGGGCAATAAAAATCATCTGCATATTTTAGGTTTGCCGATTTCTGCCTTAAAAATTCTTGTTTTTTGTCTAAATTTTCTCTGATAGCTGGGCGTGAGGAGGCATTTCCCCTCTTCCCCCCGGGGATTCGTGGGAGATAAGTCACGCTGCCAAGTCCCCTTTTCCTTATTGGGGGATTCTTGGGACCCGTGGTGCTCCCCTTTTCTTCGACTGAGTAGGCATTTCCCGTCTTCCTTCCTGGGTTCTCCCTTCTTCCCCCCTTTCTCTTGCTTTTGGGAGTGGCCGGCTAGTATCAGCCGGGGCCCCGACTGGTGTCTTGCGGGTTACGAGGCATTTACCCAAAAGCGCAGAGCAGATTTGAGGCCCTTTCCTTTGGAAAGAAGAGGACGTCAGTGGAGGGTTTCACGATTTAATATTTGGGGGGGGTTTTTTCTGACGGCCGTTTCGGGCGGCTGTCTGGGGCACAGCCGTTTTTAGGGACTGGCGACCCCCTTTAAAAAGTGCCAAGTTTGGGGCCAAACCCCTAAAACCCAAAGAAGAGGCAAATTTTCCTCATACTTAACTGTAAAGTTCAGTTAAAAATTTGTTTTTTCCTTTCCTTTTCAAAGATTAACTTTAAAGGTAGCCACAAAATGGGGGGTTTCTTGCAACCGTTCACCCTCTAATGTGTGCTAAATTTTTTTTAAAAATTTAATAAATAAATAAACCGCGGTTTACCCTCTCCTGGCAGCCAAAGCAGTAACACCTCTCCAGCAGAACCCCTAAAGTGAAAAGGAAAGGAGCCACCCTACGAGAAAGCACCCCCAACCTTTCCACGTTTCCCCCAGACCCCTACACAAAAAATTCCCTCAATCCCAAAATTTTGCTTCGGTGCGGGGAGTTTTCCACCAGTGGCGCGGTGGTGGGCTAACGGCAGCTGGCCCTTTCCCCGGGGGGCCCCAACCTCGCGTCGGACGGCGGAGTGTAGGGAGTTGCCTGCCAACGGACCCCTAGTTAGCCTCTTTTTTTTTGCCGCCTTCTGGCCTCCCGGGCCTTTTGAGGGGCCAACCCTCTTTGCTCGGGGGGAGTGACTAGCTCCCCGGCCTCCCCGCCCCTGTTTCCGCTTAGCGGAGGGACAGTAGCGGGAAACGCCCAAAGCGTTACCGGGGGGCAGCGGCGACTTGTGGGGGAGGAGTGTGGGGGGGGTTCCCGACGTTTTGGGTTTGGGGGTTCCCCGGAGGGGGGGGAAAGGGGTTCCGGGGGGTGCAGCCAGATGTCGGGTGGGCAAAAATGGGATGGACGCGGGCCCTACTTTGTCCCCGGAGGGACAATGCCTTGGCCTTTTAGC
>NC_051412.1:17051392-17051504 GCF_015228065.2 Penaeus monodon
TGTTCAATTTTAAAAATTTTATGTTCTATTTTATATCTATGCCATGTTCGTTTAATACCTTTCAGCCTCGCTTTTAAGATTTTATTTCTCTGTATTTTTCATGTTTACATTA
>NC_051412.1:17051558-17051789 GCF_015228065.2 Penaeus monodon
ATCCTTGTTTATCCCCCATTTTTTTCATTGAATTTCCCGTTTTAACTTTTGCCCCCCCCCTTCCCAACTGATAAAAAAACTTATACACTTTTTTCGGTTCAAAATTTAAAAACTGCATTTTAACCCAAACGCCTCATTCTTCAATTCTTTATTCCCTTTTTCCCCTTCACCATTCATTTTTTGCACATTTTTATGGTTTGTTTCAACTTAAATTGAAAAAAAAGGGGATGT
>NC_051412.1:17051914-17052832 GCF_015228065.2 Penaeus monodon
TTTCGTGTTTTGTTTTAAATAAATGAAAAGAAAAAAGGTCTTGTTCACTGTTTTTCCAGCATAAAATAGAAATATAAAGTAAAAATAGAATCCAAAAACGGTTTTATCCCCCTTTTCTTGAGTTTTATAATTTATTTACAGAGTTGCCCTACCTCTCCCAACCCCGTATAACAAAAACAAAAAAAGACATGAAGGGGTGTCCCCCTTGATGTTAAAATACACTGCCTTTTCCCGCTTTCTTCACCTCTTTACTTCTTTTGTTTATTTGTTCCCCACTTTTCACCAGACCAATATATCAGCGATTACCACCCCGGCCGAAGGGAGGAAGGGAAAGGAAAGCCGTCGTCCCGCAAAGCCGACCCTTGGGGGCTCGGGCTAGGAAAACAAAAGCCGACTTCGAGCCCGAAACCGCCAACAAAATGTCCCTCGGGGAAAGAACGCTCCAGTTGAGAAATTCCCGTGGAAAAAGGTCGACAACCTCTAAATAAAGTCAAAAACCCCCGGTTTTTGCTAAGTACAGTACTTGTAATCATATTTATTTTTGTTATATTTCTGAATGTAAAAACCCCGTACCCTTTTATTTTTCTCCATATCCCCATCCCTTTTGGTTTTTGTCTGACTCGAAAAAGGGCGTGGGCGCCTGGTTCATTTATCTTGTCACGTTTATTTTTTTTTGGGGCTTTTCGTTGCAAGTTTTCACAGGAAAAGTGTAATATTTTTATGGTTCGGGATTTGCTTTTTTTTTCCTTTCAAAAGCTTTTTCCCCATACTGAATGGTGAGTTTTAAGGGAAAGAAACGGAAGATAAGAGGGAAAGGAAGCAAAAACGCGTGTGTTTGATACAGGCAAAAAAGGTTTTTTTCAGTTCAAAGGATGCATGGGCTGAATTTTCCCTTATTTGATTTTTCTTGCACAGTTT
>NC_051412.1:17052932-17053602 GCF_015228065.2 Penaeus monodon
AGTTGCAAACATAACTAAAACTCGCAACATCATACTCAGGGATGTATCAAAAGCATTTGACACAGTATGGTACGATGGCCTGCGAGCACGATTGCTAGAGACCAATCAATCTGACCCGCTCTGCAAACTACTTAGCCGCTTCCTCAGTGAGAGACAAACAAGGATAAAACTTGAAAACACTGTTGGAGGTCCATTTGACATAAGAAGCGGGCTAACACAGGGGAGCGTCATCTCACCCACCCTCTTCTTCATATATACACCTCACATTCCACCACCAACTCACTCAAGCAAATCCAAAAACTTCATGGCAGTACAGACACAAAGAGCAATCGTACCAGTCGACAGATTTGAGTTAGCAAGCACATAAAAAATCCGTATAATAGCAGGAGCAAAATGAAAGCCTACGCCAATAATAATCAGTCACAATGAAATAAGACCATCACAACGATGCAGCCTCCTCGGCCTCACCTCAACCGACCGAGGGACAATAGCCCATGCCAAACAAAGGGTAATACAAGCAAAAATCGCTCTCACAAAATGTAAACACTTCTCAAGATGCCACGAACAAGGCAAAATACAGTTATGCAAAAGTCTAATCAGACCAATTCTAGAGTATCCACCCATTTCTCTGAATAAACTCCTCAAACTACAAGCAGTCCAGAATCAAGCA
>NC_051412.1:17054578-17055534 GCF_015228065.2 Penaeus monodon
CCTTTTAACTATTTTTTACCTGATATTTAATATTTTCTCGTTTGATCTGTTATTTTAAAAAGGGAATTTTAATAAAAAAGGAAATTTCACAGTTAGGGGCAAGACCTCCCTCAGCTCCCCTGCGTGATCCCCCTCAGAAAATGATTATCATAGGCACCACCACACATGTAGAGAATCTTAAGTTTTTATAGTAAAAATATATTTTCGGTCATGCTGTAAATATATTAAAGGTAAATAAATATATGTTCAAACAAACTTATACTCACACATTTTCATCGCAGAATTTATGGGTAGAGAGGCTTGTGAGACAAGTGTTTTAGATGCTCACAGGGAACACGTGTGCAATTGACAGGTCTGACAGCAACTATGCTACGTGTATGTGCAGGATAACTTTTGAAAAAATGTTTTCCCAAGAATTAACAGATTTACGGATTGCTCTAGTATTAGATTGCGTCAAGTATTCAGAAATACAAAAATAAGTTGTGACAGTTACAAATTGAAATCTGAATAAGAACATTTTAAAAATATTCCGCCGTGTCGACGCTACATTCAGATGGTCCGTGCGACGGAGGTATCGCATGGCGACAGCCACTCTAGCTCCTCCCACTCATTGTCGAAGATATTTCAGTCTGAGACTCAGAGGTCGGGCTGGTTGAGAGACGACGGGCTTCAACCTCTTCTCTTCGACCAGGCGTGATAAAAATAAGGCTCTCTTATAGCACTTTGCAATATATGCAAAATCGATTTTTCTTCAAACAAAATGCAAAGCAAAACAAAGATGGAGATATTCTACGCATCCATGACCACCCTAGCACATCCATTGGCTCTGTCAGTTAGCAGAAAGGGATTTACAAGAGCCTACAAGAAAGAAAGAAAGGAAAATACCCTCAGTTGAGGTTAAACGGAGAATTGGAGGCCCTTGAATGTAGCCTGGCAACAATGCCCCATTCAACAAG
>NC_051412.1:17055575-17055810 GCF_015228065.2 Penaeus monodon
CGTATGTGTTTTTTTTCTAATGTTAGCCCTCGAGAGAAAGAAGTGGAATGAGATATGGAAGGTAGAGGGCACTCAACACACCTCCCTTTGATAGAGGCAGCCCACTACCATAGAAAGTCGTCCATTTATGTTTCTTGAGTATATCTAGTATCTTCTCGGTTCGGCATTCAGTGTCAAATATTTACCTTAGATGGTGTGCGCTGTTTCACTTCTCGATGCTCTGAGTATGTTTAAT
>NC_051412.1:17055838-17056209 GCF_015228065.2 Penaeus monodon
ATAATGGTGTTTTATGAGATCGTGGTCCCCTATCTACTCAGAAGCTATGCTTCTTCCACTGGTGCTTTGTAACAGACTCACGTTGCTGAAAGGGCGCTTCGGTCCCCTGTAATTACCTGGTCCATTGCTCAGTAGTATATTTTCTATTCTGTTACAGTTTTGACACACACCGCAAGTAATTGTATGAGCGTTTTTCTAAATAATTGTTAGTTTCCTTTTGTCATACTGATTCATAACATTCTTGTTACTCATTATTTATTTTCCCATGATATTTGGATGATAGGTACTGATTTTTCTCTTTTTACTAAAGGCGTCATATATTCAGCGTGATTTATTTCTGATGGTATCTAGTATTTTACATCTTCACAGGC
>NC_051412.1:17064612-17064767 GCF_015228065.2 Penaeus monodon
TATAAATAGTGAGTGTGTTTGTAAAGTTGTGTCTTTGCAGGAAACAAGTGTTGCGAGAGTGTAGATAATCAAGCATGAATACATAGACACACGTACTCAGAGAGAAGAGGGAAGGAAAGAAAAAAGTACTACATATAAATTGATATATAAATATT
>NC_051412.1:17064867-17064968 GCF_015228065.2 Penaeus monodon
CATGGACTCCACGCGTGAGTGGTGGGTGACTGACTTTTGTGTATGCTAATATTAAACTAAAGAAATTATGTAATTTACTAAGAAAATTATGTTGAAGAAAG
>NC_051412.1:17065033-17065860 GCF_015228065.2 Penaeus monodon
ATAGAGCTTGAACTTGTATATCAGCATCTTTATGCTCCATTTTAATTGCCTCCTCTAGTAAGAAAAAAGGAGAAAAAAATGGGAGCAACAGTTCGTGGATCTCTTCAAACACGCATCTTTTCTGTGCATGATGTCATGTTCAAAGACAACCTTAAACTCTATTTCCCGAAGATCCAGGACCAACTTCCTTGGGACTACGAAACGCGAAACACGAAACTCAAGACAATACGCGAATGTATGTTGTTCATGTAATGGTCATGTCCAATCTCAGGAAATAACAAACTGGCAACTAGATCAAAACCCTGGAGAACACCCGAATGTCATATTTTGTTCCTATTGGGTAGTTGTTATAACTGGACAAAATTCATTATCAAGTCCAATTTATCCAAACAACACGTCGTTTTCTGTTAAAGGGAGATGCTTGTTATTCCTAACTTGAATTATGGCCATTCTCCCAGGTTCTGTTCATGGAGGTGACTTTGCACGGCAGTTTCTCAACCTATCATTGGAAGGAGGTTCACGCGTTCAGTACATTGCCTTGGAAAAATCTCGAGTTAAGTTATATGTATATTGCTGACTCATAAAGAGATAGTTACTGCTATTAATGTTATTACTTTCTACATATTGTTTATTTTTTATGAAAAGAAGGTACAGTTCGCTGTGCCTTTTGTGATGTTAACGGTATTTTTTGACGCATATAGAGTGGCATTGTCGATGACTTTTTAGTAAAGATTATGTGGTAAAATGCCTTTCCTGATCTCTTACTAAAATTGAGACTGGGTTTCAATATTTTCAAAGTGATTTCAATGTTTATGTTGTCGTATCTG
>NC_051412.1:17065936-17066932 GCF_015228065.2 Penaeus monodon
AGAATAATGTTCTAGCATTATAGGTTTGTTCATTGTTTGAAAGAAAGATTCCAAAATTATAATTTCCTCTGGTTCTCTATATGCTTACTTTGAATATCAGTGAAAAGGTACAAGAAAGGCATCATCATAACGAGATGCATCCTTCTGCACGTGCAAAAGCTATATCGTAATACAAAGTTTTCTGAGTCTCTTAGACTACTATTTTATTTGGCAACACAAACCTATCGCGCTAATCCTTGCACTCAAGACCGTATATCAAAATATCATCTATGTTATGTAATATATTGAGTTTGTTTTCACTCTTTGATTTTTATATATACTGTTAGCTTCGCTACTAACATTACTAAGAGATAGAATACATTTTTCTCAGGAATATGTTTAAGTCAATTTATTGCTACATATATGGGACAGCAGGTGTTAATTATAAAAACTGGTAATGAACTTTTTATACCTAACTTGATCTTAAAAAATCATTATTTTCTCCGGTAAAAGTTCCTTAGATTTCATCTAATCTACATTCAGCAACTCTCCTAATTTTCCCTTGTGTAATTTTATCAAATCCACTTTATAAGTTTCTTTAATGCGATTTCAGCCAAACTCGTAATCAACTTTCTTTGGCGATATACCATCAAAATTCATATAAAACGTTAAACATTCAACTATGCCACACTCCAGGGATTTCAGTCCTCTCCAGGTGGATTTTTTTATCCCGCATACTTTATAGGTATATTTGTTGTTCTGTAAATTATAAGACTATCTCGGGGAAGATAAACTTCAACGTAGAAAATATTTTATATCACATTTGAACTGGTTCTATTGCAGAACTTGCCTATCTCCTGTATATTGTATATTGAATGGATTATCAATGTCAGCCTCCAGACAGTGAGTTAATCCTACGGACACATATAGATGAAAAATCATAAGTGAAAAATGTATTGATTTTTGCTTGGAGAAAATCCAATGTTTGTGCGTCAAGTGAGTATGCACACACAAAAG
>NC_051412.1:17067017-17067587 GCF_015228065.2 Penaeus monodon
TCATTCACTCACTCGTATAACAGTGATGGAAAAGTGAAGAACTTACTGATGACAACGATAGTGACTATGATAATATACTCAGTACTGGCTGCATGTACGTGCTAAAGCAAATTACCCTCACCTAAGGCTAATACACTCTTGTACTTTTTTCTCTTTTCTGTTACTTGAAAGCGATTTCGGTGTGTAAATGGAAAGCAGAGCTAATATGCAAATCTTTAACCGCTGTTTTTTCTAAGCCACAGAACGTCCCAAAGTATATTGGCACTGTGGTACTAGATAAATATGACACCATGTAGAAAACCATAAAACTATGACTAAATATCGTATGAATATCTGTAGGTCGTAAAAGGTACAAACATTTTTAAAGAGTTCTGTACCTCAACTGGGTCATTGTAAGAACTAATGGTCATGTTTTCCACCACTTCTTTCCGGGTATCTGTTCGAAATGGGAAGTAGGGAAGTAAACTTTTTTTCGTGAATGTGTAAACAGGTATATCTTAAAAATGGGGAAGCATAGATATACAGAAATTATAGCATATTGGTATCACATGCATATTGAGTTACTACAAG
>NC_051412.1:17068455-17070057 GCF_015228065.2 Penaeus monodon
ACTGAAACAACTGTAGAGAGATAAGGACTTCAGTGGCAATGGAAACAGGACTCAGACATCGGAAAAAAACGCTTATAGTATTTTAACATGTATGAGGAAAGGGAAGGGAAGGCAAGATATTTATGCAGAAGTTATTCAGAAGTTAGATATTTATCCTAGAATTGAAATATTTTCATAGTATACAGTATATTCCCAGGAGATCCTAGAACACAGAGGGAGGTGGGGGGTGGGTTACCTGCCGGAGCTGCAGGTCGAGGCTATGCATAATCCAACGGCATATATTGTATATTTTGTCACATATCAGAATACATAGAGGGGAGGGGGAGAGGGGGTGAAACATACAAAAAATAACAAGAAATGCTTTCAAATTTTCCTTCCGTTGAAAAAGAAAAACTGAGCTGTTGAGGCTGTTGAGTGAAATGTTTCAGAATTTTCCTACGTCTCTAGTTTCATGAAATGGAATCGTGGAAAATGAAAGAAATAATATAGACCCATGAAAAGTCCGCTCAACGAGCAATATAATTTTGGGAACGAGGAGAAAAACGGCCAAAACAATAGACCTGATGATGTCAAAGAATTTATTAAATACCCATCAATTTACATAAAAATTTTCAGTGTTCTTAAACAAAACAAGACCATTTAGAGAGCAGGGAAAAGCGAAAATAATGAGATAAGAGAAGGGAGAAGAGAGAGATAAGAGAAGGGAGAAAAGTGAGGATAAAAGGGAGAATAGAAAAAGGGAGAAGAAAGTGATAAGAAAAGGGAGAAGAGATGATAAGAAAGGGAGAAGACAAGATAAGAAAGGGAGAAGAGAGAGATAAGAAAAGAGAGAAGAAAGATATAACAAAAGGGAGAAGAAATTTAAAAGGGGGGAAGGAGAGAAAAGGGAGGATATAGAGATAAGAAAAGGGAAAAAGAGATAAGAAAGGGAGAAGAGAAAGTTAAGAAAAGGGAGAAAAAGAGATAGGAAAGGGAGAAGAAAGAGATAAGAAAACGAAAAAACAAACAAACAAATAAGAAAGGGAAAAGAGAGAGTTAAAATAAGGGATATAAAAGAGATAAGAAAATGGAGAATAGAGAGATAAGAAAAGGAAGAAGAAAGAGATAAGAAAGAGAGAAGAAAGAGATAAGAAAGAGATAAAAAAGGGAGAAGAGAGAGATGAACGAAGGGAGAAAAGAGATGTAACAAAAGGTAGAACAAAGAGGTAAGAAAAGAGAGATCATAAAGAGATAAAAGAAGGGAAAAAAGAAAGGGAGAAGAGAGAGACGCGAAAACGGAGAAGAAAGAAGTGAGAAAGGGAGAAGAGAGAGACGCGAAAAGGGAGAAGAAAGAAGTGAGAAAGGGAGAAGAGAGAGACGCGAAAAGGGAGAGGAAAGAAGTGAGAAAGGGAGAAGAGAGAGACGCGAAAAGGGAGAAGAAAGAAGTGAGAAAGGGAGAAGAGAGAGACGCAAAAAGGGAGGTATAGGGCTCTCAGCACATCTCCCTTTGAAAGAGCCATTGCGCCACGAGAGAAATTACTTTTTTCAATGTGTCTAATTAACTCTTGATTCGATGTTTAAGCTTCTTCGAAATGTAATGGAACTTTTGTGTTCGATCCGCAT
>NC_051412.1:17070235-17070388 GCF_015228065.2 Penaeus monodon
CTGAGTATATGTTGAAAAGTTCAAAGGTTAATAGCACACCATGAACAGCAATGCTAGTACAGGAGAAATCATTGGCACTATATATAATTAGTACATTTAAGTTATTATGTTTTCATTGTAAATCACACTCGTTATTCACATTTCATCTTGGTC
>NC_051412.1:17070444-17072350 GCF_015228065.2 Penaeus monodon
CACCAGCTGTGAAATGGAGAGAACAATACAAAAAAGAAAACAAATAATGTAATAATTTACAGTATATAAAATAGACACATTCTATACCTCCTTATAAATCATGGAAATATACTTATCGTATCTATCAATGCACCATGCGACGTCGGGTTTCTTCCTCGCGAATCCAACGTGTCGGAGTCGTGATCGTGACTCTATTTACTCTCGTAATGTCTAGCAATACGAGCCTAAAACATAATACAGAGTAATGCCACTAAGTTGCCCAATAAAACCACGTCCCCTTGACGTTAAACCTTAATTAATTTTAAAGGTGTACAGTGTTGGGAAATTTGGTGACAAGGCAGTAGGTTGTATAGATTTGGCTTCTGAAAATGAGAATTGATTTTAAATTGGCTTGTAAAAAGGACGCATTATTGATAAAAAGATGATGCTGAGGCTATACAGCGCCGACAATCAAAAGAATAATAAAATAAAACATTTAACCATTCACGATTTTCATTTTGGATATTTTCCTTTAGTCAATACTTTGTCATGTTGCCCTTATACTTAATAACTACCTGCATTCATTTAGGCATGGATTCAACACTGTCGTTGAAGCAAGTGGGGTCCGTGATACACCACAGCTTCTTCAGCACCTCATTTAGGGCGTTGGTATTGTTGGGTTTTCCCTCTTCAGCCTTGTCTTTCATGTTATTCCAAGCATTGCCTATGGAGTTAAGGTCAGGGGAATTATCAGGCCCATCACAAGATATCAATGTAATGGCCACTGAAAATTTGTGACGGTCTTCGACTTGTGGGTAGGGTTAGCATCATGCATAACAATATCACACTTACGAATGTCCCAAAATGTTTGCAAATAATTTTCTGAAACACTGATATAATAACTTTCCTTTACAGTTACATTCTTGGGAAGTGCAGTCCTCCCCTGCTCTTGTTTCCTCTGGCTGCAGCCTACAAAATCACACTCTCGGCGTGCGTCACGGTCATAACAGTAAATTTCGGGTCATACCGTGAAGTGGTACTCGGACCACGTACGGTTCTTGAACCTCCACTGACCACACTAAATGTTCCCGAACCAATAAATATTACCTTCTTCCACTTTTTTGACGTGCAATCTTTATATTTCCTTCAATAGTTATACCTTTTCTTCACTGTTTCCTAGAAGCATGGCGACTTGGCAGACCCAGGTCCTTCTGCAGGTGATGGCAAAGTGTTCTGATTACGACGATATGGAGAAGCTAAGTCTACTTATTCTTTCGTGATGAAGCGGTTAAAGCAAGATCATGACATCATTTCATGCTTTAGTATCTTATCAGTCCTTGGTGGCGTTTTCTTGGGCGCGCCAGATCCCGCCTTCCTCTGTGCTGCTGTCCCGGCTGACAATGATGCCGCCGCCCGCCTCAGTTGATAAATATCCTCTTCTGACACCCCTGGATCTCTGGCCACAGTAATCACCGACTCTCCATTCTCTTACAAAGTCAAGGCACGGATTTTATCTTGCATTTGTATCATCATCCGATCCAATGTGTGCAGTGGGAATGAAATTATAGGACCTCAAACTTGTCAAAGATGTGAAAACCCCGGGCCGGGTAACATAAATTTAACGTTCTCCATAACACCTTAAAAAAAACGCCAAAAATAGAGTGAGCGGTGAACACAGGCGACAGGCAAGCGGAAGCCAATACGTTATTACTAGCTCCTCTTATTTTCTAGGGCAGGAACAACAAGTGAAACATTTTCACATATTTTCCATGTAAAGATTTTTTGTCGTAAAAGTGTAAAGATTTTTTGCCGGTACTGTAAGTATGACGTACGTAATATGATGAGATATACGATGCTAGCAAAATAAGTATATATCAGCATTAATTAATCCAGTTTCCTGGTATAAAAAAAAATCTGAATAGTACTC
>NC_051412.1:17072503-17072938 GCF_015228065.2 Penaeus monodon
CCCTCAAAGAGCATCCCCGAGCACATGAGAAAGGTCACAAGTCCTACACTTATGCGAAAAAGAAATACTTGCCTACAGACACGTACGCACATATACTCCCCCCCCCCCCATGTAAGCTTTTAAAAGATATAGTGAAAACACAGATGTCATTCATACACATATGTTTTACACTAGCACTTGTTTCCGCACCTGCTTCAGACGATACAAAACACATGGCAGTCTGTTCTGAGTTGGAGCGCTGCTTCCCTACCGATATGTGCCTATCTGGATACTGGGCGATGGTCGCAAGACTGCGTAAGTATATTTTACATATGTATGTAGTATCTGTATGTGATTCCATCTTTCTCATTTTGGGACTTCCTCTGCTCCTTCTTCCCTCTATTTCCATATCCGTAACTCTTTTTCTACCATACTCAATATCCCTTCTTAGTTTAA
>NC_051412.1:17073484-17073997 GCF_015228065.2 Penaeus monodon
TTGAAACCGCAGTGTAGAAAGGTCAGAGTGTGAGTGACAGCGGAAACCGTATTCTTGGGGCGCGGAAAGGGTGCGTCAAGGAGCGACAGAAATGCAGCAGGAATGCGATGAAAGGAGAGAACACCAAGACAGTCAACAAAGAAAAGATGATAAAACAAGAGAAACAAGGAAGGGATGGGAAACAAGGGTTGCTGTGGTTGAGTGGCAAGTTTAAGTGCTGCGGGCAAATTTATCTGTGCATTTCCTTCACACGAGAACAAGTCCGAATCTCATAGTGCTTACCCTATTAGCATGGTTGAATTGCCGTTGGATAATACTTGGATTAAATCAAAATTTTAACAAACGATATACATTCTAAATATTACATTGCTTTAAGTGATTTTTTACATGTTCTAAAAGTGTTCATCTCTTCAGAGGTTCGTACAGTATGTCTAAAAATGTAACGACAGGCTGATGTCTCTTTATGTAGGGCAGGCATTAGGTTGTCATTCAAATACCCGCGAGTATAGCATT
>NC_051412.1:17075434-17075676 GCF_015228065.2 Penaeus monodon
CCCACACGTGCGTCTAACTGATCCTAGGTTTTATATTGATCTTGCTAGACAGTGAAACATTTAACAAAGAGTTTTATGGAAAGCATAAGTAAAAATAAGTTCTTTTTTTATCAATCTCTTGGACCTCTGCAATAAATATTGGCAGATAGTTGAAAAATGTGTAGATTAATAAACGTACCAGTGCTTTTACTATCATGAATTTGCAGCATCCAAATTCACTCTCTAAAGAAACATTCGGAGCC
>NC_051412.1:17076022-17076124 GCF_015228065.2 Penaeus monodon
CCGATTTCGTTCATGCCCTAATCGCTTTCTTCAGACAACACTTTGGCACCAACAGAAACGGGTAATATTTACCTTTGAATAGGCAAGCAGATTTCTTAGAGG
>NC_051412.1:17078617-17078722 GCF_015228065.2 Penaeus monodon
GTCTGGTAGTAAATAGTGTTTTTGAAATGATTAAGCAGGTATGGCTCTTTACCTTTTATTTTTTCTTATTTTTTGTATCACTCTCTCTCATTTCTCTCTCTGTTT
>NC_051412.1:17078821-17079071 GCF_015228065.2 Penaeus monodon
AACCTCCATTTGAAGAAATATATTTCATGCCAACCTCAAAAACAATAACTCAAGAACCTTTCTCCCTCATTGCCTACACAGGGCTGGCGAGCGTGCTGTTCCTGGTCCTGTTCGCGCTGGCCACCTGTAAGCAGCAATCGGGGCACCTGTACACCTCCCTGACCGCCGTTGACGACCTCTTCGCCTTCGACCAGCTGTTGGCCGCTGCTCTGTCGCTCGCCCCGGAGAAGAGCCCGGAGGCGGAAAGGTG
>NC_051412.1:17079255-17079635 GCF_015228065.2 Penaeus monodon
ACGTGTACATTAGATACACGAACATATATTCCAATATAAAATTTCAGTACAGACTCCACTGCCTCGATGCAAGGAAAACATTCCAATTTCAATACAACTGCACGGCACCTGACAACGGCCCTTGAACAGGTACCTCGAGTCGCAGGCGTGGGTGGCGGCGGACAGAGCGCGGGGCGGCGAGCGGGAATTCGCCGTCACAGGGAACCCTCTGCACATCTACGCTCTCTTCAAGCGCCTTGTGCTCTACTGGCCCGAAATCGACCAACAATTCGTTTCTTTCAATAATGAAGGTTAATTTTTTTATGATCTCTTAAATGTTAGATACAAGCGTAGGACTTTTATTCACTGGACAAGCACTTGTATACTTTCATATATAGCAA
>NC_051412.1:17079664-17080313 GCF_015228065.2 Penaeus monodon
GATACAGTAAATTATTTCCGAGTAAAACCGGTAAGAGTGGTTCTGAAACTGGTCCAAGAAGACTGTAAAATTCTCTGCAAAAACGACTGGTTTAGCACATGACAATCAGTTACAGTTAACCAATAAATAGTCACGGAGCAACAATAAGAGATTTTCAGAAGAGTGCAATATAATATGATACATTACAATACGGTATCAGCAGATAGCGAGTGCACCGACAAAATGCTGCAGTGCACGAACTGGGCCGAAAGGGGGGAGTGTGAGATCAACCCCTCGTGGATGCGTCGCAACTGCCGCTATTCCTGTGACGGCTGTCCGAGCCCAGGTCAGTCCCAAGTAGGTTTAAAATGGACAAACGAAAGCATACGTTAAACCCAGAATCTGGAACAAAAAATCCTCTCATTGTCTGTGTACTCAAAGCCCAAATCTTTCTTCCAGAGTTTCTGGTCGGAATGAGGGAAGTGTTGGCAGCCAAGATTACCACCGTCTTGCCAACAGACAACGACCTCAGAGGCACAGCCATCGCGCTCTCCCGACTTCGGAAAGTCTATAAACTGCACATAAGAGATCTGGTGCAAGGTCGCCTACTTGACACTGTCAGCTCCGTCAGTAAGTGTGCTCAATAATCTCGTTTTGGAATCTTGATTAG
>NC_051412.1:17080361-17081172 GCF_015228065.2 Penaeus monodon
TTTGCGCCCCGTTCTTTACATTACGAGTACAATTGTTTCAGGATTCGATTAACTACTGGCGATAGTGTATAATATATACTGTATACATACGATACAATGGGCATATCATTATATATTACTTCCTATATTCACGTGAAACAGTACACACCATCTTTCGGCAAGACAAGCAACTCTCTACTAATTATAGAGAAGCTTAAAAAAAACAACTTTCTTATCGCCTTTGTAGGACTAAAAGAAAGATATCATGATAATAACAATAAAAAAAAGAATGTCGTTTACTAAATTTCACACACTCCTCTCCTCTGAAGAGTTGTCCGTGTTCGACACTCTGAGGGTTGCCACCGCTTGCTATGACACCGGTGACCTAGCTTCTGCCTGGCTGTGGTACCGACACAGCTTGAGGATGGCCTCTGACCTCGACTTGAAGGCACACATTTCTATGCTCATGGAACCCGTGGCTCAGATGGTGGGTGGCTGATCAGTGTGTATGTGTGACTGACATGGATTTGCTTAGTGATTATAGAGATGAGAATAATATGATAAGGAAGTATAATGAATGAGGAGGCAATCCTGATAAGAATAACATTATTATTTTGATAAGAGGTATTATCATAACTGAAGATACTGATGAAGATTATAGTAATTTGGATCATACTAAGAAAGTAGCAGCAGTTATACTGATAAAAGGAGAATACCGATAAGAGTATTGCTGATGAAAACAAACATATCACTTTTGCTTATATTGAGACAGTGACAAAAAAGGTTAAACAAAACCGGTTTATTAGGAAGCGAAAAAAACTGGTTTGAACCC
>NC_051412.1:17081765-17081893 GCF_015228065.2 Penaeus monodon
CCCAAACGTACGTTTTCTCAGCACGACGACGGATTCAAAAGTAATCACCACAATTATTTCCCGGCGACGATTTCCACGAGTCCGGACCAGCTCTCTTGGGACTATGACTACTCGAAGCTCTGTCGCGG
>NC_051412.1:17082129-17083506 GCF_015228065.2 Penaeus monodon
TATCAGTGCTATTTTATGGTATGGGAGAAAATCTGAATATCTTAAGATAATGGTTATAAAGCATTTGAATGGTAGGGGTTATACCTGAGATCTTTCCTTAATACTCACAACGTATAGGTCTAATATGTACCGAGATATATATCGGTTTAGGGATTTAGTGTGACAAAATCTATTAAAGTAAGAATATCAACGTTTCAGATGGAGGACATTGCTCTTCAGGCAGGAACACGAGAAGTAATAATGAACATATCACTTTTTTGCGTTTCATTTAAGATCAAATCTAACTTTAAGCAATTACCACGTCATAGTTTGTGAAGGGCACATGCCTGTAATTCTGAACCTGATCCACTCTCCCAAAATATGTTCATGAAGGTGTCTTTGCACGGCAATCTTCTCCGCCTCAAAGAAGTTGGCTCCCACCCTCTTCCAGTTGGGTCCTCGGTGTGCTCGGGTTCGGTAGAATGCCCTGGAAGAATGATCAGATATCTGAATAGTATTGAACACTTACGAGACATTTGTTACTATTAGTTATTTATTATTCTAATTGTTCTATGTTTCTGCATGAAGACCTGGTGCAGTTCGTAGATTTTTTATGACTGAACAATATCTTTTACACAAATTGTCAGGCACTGTCGCCGACATATAAAAAACGTTAACGAAGTGCTTTTCGTGACTTCGTAACAAGGGCGAGTATCAAATGAGGATTTTACATTTTTCGAGGTCAGAATTTATCAGATAATGGATTAGATTCGTCGGAAAAACCGTGCTTCTCAAATGGCCTAACTGATTTTGCAGACGGCAGAGGAGGCCTCGCAATTGCACTGCCACGTGTCCTCGCGAGGGAGTCCGTATCTTACACTCCAGCCTATCAGGTATGAGGAGCTGCATTACGACCCTGAGATGTATATGTACTACGACGTCCTCTCTGATGCCGAGATACGCGCTATTCAGGACACAGCCAAATCAAAGGTGGGTTGCACGCCTACACCCTGCTCGCACACACGCGCCTAAATGAAAGGGTTTTATTACAGTACGCTGCATCTTTCAGCTGTCTCGGTCCCACGTCTTATCAAAGGAGAGAATGAGCGAAATCCGAGTGTCCCAGACGGCATGGCTTGACAACTCTACGCATCCAGCACTGCCGAGGATCAATCGAAGGATCTCCGACGTCACTGGACTCCACGTGTTCGAAGGACCTTTCGAAAACAGGGGCGGAGAACCGCTGCAGGTGAGTGAAAGTGACCGTGTCAACTGCAGAAAAAAATATGAATGAGTATCCATGATTCTGCAAACCATGATATTTTCCATTCCGATATTACATCTTTACTAAAATCATAGACAACTACAGGTAGGGTGAATGAAGGCCACTGTTTTAAC
>NC_051412.1:17084081-17084510 GCF_015228065.2 Penaeus monodon
GTCTTTCAATATCATTCGTCGAGAATGTAACTGAAAGGAGTTTGGATCTTTCCGAGATAAGCTTCAGCAAATTAATGTAATACTTGAACATCACCGAAGCCAAAATACTACATAGAAACCTCTGAAGAGCAAATATGTAAAAAAAAAAATCTTATCGATTCCTGCGCCATTATTAATAATCAAAATAAAGGTCTATAAACACTTAAAGACACACTACATTCATCACCTTACAGAATCAAACAATAGGCCTACTCCACAGAAATCAAATGTTGCGTTAACTCATGGAAAATGTAGGGATAAACACTCACAAAGAGACTAATAATTGTTTCCTGTAATAGAACGTTTCAGAGGCAGACCCACCTTCAAAGCGAAGGTGGTGTATAAACTGCAGTCTCTATTTTGTTGATTTTGTCTTCGTGAATGATGCTC
>NC_051412.1:17085177-17086590 GCF_015228065.2 Penaeus monodon
ATTCCAAAAAGTGATATTTAAAAAAAATCCCTACTGTATGTGTTGATCAAATGTTTAATTTGCATGACTTACAGTAAATCAATTACACATTTTGGCAAATAAGGGTCGATAACCATAATTATGACAAAAAAAAATCATAAACGCAAATGACACAACATATGCTAAGAGTATCTAACCACAGGTTCTTAGTTATGGCGTCGGTGGACACTACCAGTATCACATGGACCACTTCTTTAAAATCTTCTCTCCTGAAAAAGTAAGTTCTGGGGATGTACTAGGTTAATAAGTTTTCTCTCTGAATGACCATTTATGCCTTTATTCATACCTACGAATACAATACATGCAACAGAAGCACAGGTTCATATGTGTGCATAACTATAGGGTTTATAGACTCGGAAACCATAAGCTTTGTAAATCCATTGTTTTTTTGTAATATCCCCCAAAACTCACGTAGTCTTATCCTAGTACCCCTTTGTTTGATTGCCAAGCATACCCTTCATTAGTTGTCATGCCCAAAACATTTGCTAATGATAAACAGCATGGCATCTTCTAATGCCCAATCTGACATCCATCTTTTCCTTAAGCTTCTATTCTGTCCTTCGTTTCAATTTTCCCTATGTTCCTCCCATTCATACCTGCAACACTCCAATTCTAATCCTTCCCTTTGTCTTCAGTCACATCCTAACCATTTGCCTAATCCATATTTCCTTTCTTTGTGTTACTTTCTCTAAGCATCATTTCTCCTGACCTACCTTTAGAACTCACTGTTTTTCCTTTCTGTCTAACTCACTCTCTTCACACCTCAGTAAATTCCATAGATCCTTCGAAATTATAAAACATTCAAATGACGGGTCCGTTCTGGGAGTTTTTACGGCATTTTCCCATGAACCCATGCTATGGTTGAAATAAATACGCATGTGAACCAATCCATTTATTCGAATAATGAGAGGGTATCAACCCCGAGTATGAGGCAGGAGAGTAAAATTTAGTTTCCTTCAAAAGACCTATTGTTAAAAAAACTCAAATTCAATCAAGGGTGTTAAATAAAACAAAATAATAGTAATAGAGTAAAAGACACCTCGGGAATGATACATTAAGAAGGACTTTTTCCACAGCCTTCCTCGAGAAAACGCGGACCAACCAACTCGACATCTTAGTCACTTAAAAAAAAATTCCTAGTTTCCATCTCATTAGTTTTAAATTGCGGTATTAATATATAATGAGGCTCATTAATTACCCCATTGTAAAAACATGGATTGCTGTCCCATTTTTATTTGTTTAGTTAGTTCAACCCTAACATTACAGGATAAAGTGTATTCAGATATAACATGTTTCTATCTAGGAATGCATTCTTTTATTAAACGAGGTAAATGTAACCTTGTTTATTAGGGGAGGAGTGAATGTTGTGGCAAG
>NC_051412.1:17086837-17087056 GCF_015228065.2 Penaeus monodon
CTGCTGTAGTTATTGAATTCTTTTATAATTTATTTTTACGAAGAAGAATCAGATTGTGAGATATCAAACTCTAAAACTTTAACACGTAAATGCCTTTACGGTAAACCCAAGAAAAGTTTAAGCAACAAAATTTTATAGATTGTAGTAAATATTTGTTTCCATCTAAATACATTATTTTATCAAACGAGGTAAATCTAACTTTGTTTATTAGAGGATGAG
>NC_051412.1:17089318-17090285 GCF_015228065.2 Penaeus monodon
TTATTTTTGCAAATGACTATTACTATTTGTTATTTTTCACCACTTATTTGCCTATCCTTTCAGTTGCCAACAAGTGGATCAGTGAGCACATAAACTTCTTGACTAGACCCTGCAGCTTAGATCCTGACAAATGAATCTTACCCATTTAAATACAGCAAACAATACCTGACCTGACTTCAAAATGAGTCAGAATGCAAAATATTGTGTATTTGCGAAGGACTGTTAACTATGTAAAACGTATGTGAATCAATCGCAGGGGAAGATATATATGTGGTATTGTGTTTCTCTTTTGTTTGTCGCTTTGAATAAATTGTTACGCGGGTGAATGCGTAATGCATTTTATAACTACAAAAATTTGTCTTTCGTCTTAAATATCTGTGCCTTTTCTTGTCTGATAAACTAGAATATTAATGATATTATAATGAACTGTGTAACTGGATCTGAATATGCTAATATCTTACTCTGATATCAGGTATTGATTTGTTTACACGCATATTAAAGCATTTTTGAGATTCGTTTTATATTCGGCTTTTTTAAAGGTTTAATTACATGTATTTTATCAGTTCCTTAATTTATTTTCATTTTAATTATTAGTTTGTCGTTCTTTTTCACGGAAAGGAAGATTCTACAGTGATAATTTCCTGATATTATTTTTGTTATCTGCATAAGTGGCTTGAATTTGATAAGGCAGGTTAACATTTTATGAACATGTAAAAGTGTATCTTAATATTATTTTATCTGGATCTCTTGGACAATACTAGTAATAAAATGCATCATGAAAACTCACTACACTATTACTTGTATCGTTATTCATATAATTAAAAACACGACGTTTTCCTAACTATATGTTCAAGAATGTTGATCGTTCACTTGTCGCTGAATGTATTGAAACAAAACAGGTATTCTTCCTCATGATTTTTTTTATCTCGTCGTCTGTAATAAATAAAATTTTTACTGATCCGTTAGA
>NC_051412.1:17090402-17090743 GCF_015228065.2 Penaeus monodon
GAGCTTATAATTCTATTCGACGTAATTTCATCGACAGATTTATAATATATTTCTATTAAAACCACTATCCTCAGGGTGTTTCTTCAAAACCTTTATACATATGAATACCACCTTGGGCATCACTCACCAGAACACTTATGCAATGTTCTATGGTCACCTATGTTACAATAATCAATATTACGGGCCATGATACAAAGTACTACCAGTGTGTATCTGCACCCATGCTTTATTTATAACAACTGGAATTGCCACGATGCTATGTAACCTTTGAGATTTATCTGGGAAGGATAATAATAAAGTAATAGGAGAGATGTGCACGATTTTAAGACTGTTAATCAATG
>NC_051412.1:17091143-17091355 GCF_015228065.2 Penaeus monodon
AGCGGTTATAGTGCGAGCTTTCCCAAGTTTTAAGCTACCAGGGAATTAACTTAAAACTTGTGCACACTCATTGGGTCATTATTGTCATCTATGACTTTAGATAGTACACATATTGCTATGACAACATGTAGGACAGTATTACTTACAGAAAAATACGAGGTCTGACCATCGGGTTAGCACACTCACACAGTTACTCTCACTCATTTCCTTAT
>NC_051412.1:17091563-17092460 GCF_015228065.2 Penaeus monodon
TTTTAGATATAGATGAAAAAGATACATACACGATCTATGTGCATTACGCACTGTATGTCAGTCACTGCATGGTCTGTCATTTTCCACTTGTAAAGGTCATGTATTTCATTAATTATATTTAATTAATTTTACTGTGATCCATCCCGCTTGCTTTCACCCGCTATAAAGAGTCAACTACTTTTTTTGTAGCCAAGAAGTTAATTTAAGTTTTGTGTTGTTTAGGTCTTGTGTTATTTCTATTGCTTCGAGAAAATGGGCATCAAATTTAGTCTTGTGCTTAGTTGGAATATTTGATGACAAACTACTGAATTTGCTTTTCAATTAGTCTGACAGTTTTCCCGCCAATGTTTTATTTTCTTTCGTTTAACCTGACTTCCCATGCCTATAAATGCATTCAATACACCGATTTTTCAATCTAGTTGTGCATTTGGAGCGTTGCAGGAATGTAAGAAATTCAGAAATAAATTAAGGTGCAAAGCCATTCAGATTTTTTTTTTCTAGTTACCACTTTTCGAAGGAGGTATGTAGTCTTTTCAAAATTTCCCCCATCTCCATAAGTGATGGGTTATAGCACCAACGTCTACGCAGCCAAACTTTAGCGATAACCTATAGCGTCTTTAATAGAATATCGCTGACGTAGTTATTGAAAGGGGTTTGTACCAAAATGGATCTTTAGGAAACTAGTTTCTTTTTTTACTTAAGACTTCGTAAATATGCGTGGAAATTTGGATTTCTGTCCTGAAGTTTAGGCGTAGGACTTTTTATTAAAGCGCATTCTTGGTTTTAGTCAGATGCATTTATTCTAACGACCTAGGAAATTATATTTTTATGCTCTGTTTTTTGCGCGAAAGGTCAAGAGTTAAGACAAGGAATATAGTATAGATTTCCTGTTTTGTG
>NC_051412.1:17092714-17093065 GCF_015228065.2 Penaeus monodon
TCATATGCAAATCTACTCGTATGTATGGATGCACTCCCTGACAAAGCCATTCACTATATGTGACTTCCAAAAGATAAACGGAACTAAGCCACCAAAACAAACGAGTGGCTTTCCGTGGAACTATTTGGTTAAAACAACATTTCTCAAGCCTTTTCCACCCAGCGTCTCCTTAGGATACCTCGTCGCGAGTCAAGGCTTCCCTGTATTTTGAGTGGGCGAGGTAGTCGACAATAGTTTGAGAAATGTGGTGGTTTTGTTTTTGTGTTAATAAGAAAATAACATTAATTTAAATAGTTTTATTTTTCATTTGCGTATCTATATTTAGGAAGTATTTTTTTCTATCAAAAACAT
>NC_051412.1:17093595-17093737 GCF_015228065.2 Penaeus monodon
TCCACAACGTCCACTCTAGAAGCTTAGACGCCCACTGAAAGCTGGGTTAGACTGTTCTCTTCAGTGTATTAGTTCCTTTCTCTATGCATGTTCCCTGGAGTGAACGGATTCTGGTTCTTGCAGTTATTTACATAACGCTAAG
>NC_051412.1:17097663-17098247 GCF_015228065.2 Penaeus monodon
TAAAATCCTTTTTTAAAAGACTATAACAAATGGTTACATGCAGACAGTATTTCCCACAAAAATAGCAGCTGACAGAGTGGACCGAATTCATGTACCTTGGGAAATAAACAGACAAAAAGAAAAGGAAGAAAGAAAACGAAGCCAAAACAATTATATTATTAATTAGCGATATGAATAAACAAATTAAAAAGCTGCAATCAAAGTTTATTTGCCTTAGGCTTCGTTAGGTCTATCTGAATAACAAACTATGCAATGATGAACCAAATGATGCTCTTGATAAAAAAAAAAAAACTAAATTAATAAACACTTTAACATTAGATATCCCCCGCCCCCCTTTTATAAAAATTATACCTAACCCCTAGAAGGAACGCTATATATAACCCATTTTAATATTTACAAAAATGTGAGAGTAAGAAAGGAAAATGATGGAGTCATTCTCTCCTAAAAGCCCAATTTATATTCAGTGGCGATCAATTGCAGCGTCACCGCCTCATCCCCACTCTGTTTCCCCTTATACTTTCTGCCCCTCGTGCTGCACGCCGGGCTTTTTATTCGTGTGTACGTACAAACCAAGTATTAGGCTG
>NC_051412.1:17098766-17098960 GCF_015228065.2 Penaeus monodon
ATAATCAGAATTATGCAAAATCTAATTAAAGTCTTGAATAACAGTAGCTGTGAAGATTAAGTAACCAGTTCCCAGACAATGTTTTTCCAACACTTTTCTTGGCACGAAAACCTTATAAGATATATGCAAAAATTTCAGGAGAGTGGTCTTCACTATATATCATCTGCTGTTTCGTTCCCTGCGGTTTATGTATG
>NC_051412.1:17106014-17107626 GCF_015228065.2 Penaeus monodon
ATATCTGTGTTCCCGGGAGCCAACACCGAGGTAACTTTCATCGAATTAAAAATACTAGAACGTACATATAGCCATTTAAATGAAGGATTGAGTACTAATGGAAATGAGGCGGTTTGTATGCATCATCAGCAACGGAAGATTACTTGCATAAATATTTCTCCGTGGAGTGTGGATATACAGAGACCCGGTTATGAAAAGGAAGGAGAAATGTTATGGGTAAATATCTATATTGAATTATATGCTATAACTACTTATACTTAACTACGCTTACGTCTACATATACCGAAAATGTGAATTTGCATGTATTGTGGATGTTACATTGAGAAGCACTTTCGGAGTGAAATTTACCACTAGACTGAACACTTCGATATATATTGACTTTATCTATTTCAAGAGAAATGATATATTATTGTTCCTGGAAGTTAAGCTGAATGAGCAAATTAATTAAGGATACAGTTCACCGGGATAAATGTTGCAAAAAGCCTGACTAACCATGGACAACTTTTCATTCACATTCATGTATATTTTCAGCACATACACAAACAGAAATATCATACAATCTTACACATACAGGATGGGTATATGTGTGTATGAAATCTATTTAGAGTTTTCTTGTATCTACCCTCGAATTTAATTCCAGTCTTTTCCAATTTCGCTGTCAAATATTTACCATTAGATTTTTTTTTACAGCCATGGGAAGTTATTTATGTTTCTCTCTTGCAACGTCAACCCTTTCTTCAAGTTAATCACTCAGCGTTGTCAATGTATGATTCGCTGTGTTCGACTCTTGAATCCGAAACAACTATTAATAGAGCAGGGACGAAACCGGCGGTTCACACATGGCCACATTGTGTGATGATTAAAAATACACAGAAAAGGAGGAAATACATGTAGAGAACTAGTTTCCATATCTAAAAACAAATAATACAACGCCTATTACTTTGCCTTTCTATGTCTTTCTATGGTTTATGTGCTGTTTTGTTTAATATTCTCTTGTTGCATACTCATTTGACCCTCCGACAACAACGATAGATACATGTACCAACTTTCTTTTGATTTTCCAACCGCAAATCATATATTGCATCCAGTACCCAAACCTATTACTTCATGTTATTCATAGTTCATGTCTTTTTCAGTTTAAAAGCCTTTCTTACCCGGTAAATGGAGTACCTGAGTTGTATAAAAACTTTTTTTTTCCATTTCCTCCCTATTCGAGTTACTCCAACTCCATCCCATCACGAAGCTAAACCAACCTTGATCTAAAGAAGGAGTGATAATCTCCTTTCTCCTCAGTAAAAAATTCTGCTTTTTACTGGGGTCCAGAAATATTATCGCCGATTACTGTCAGTCTAAATTTTCTTTCCTTTTTCCCCCTTGACCATTACATAGTTCTTTCACCTGCTGATAAGACTCCTATCTCTGAGTCCCCTTTCCTCCTGTAAGTAGACCCTGAATGAGTGAGGCATTTCAGCACCCAAGAAGCGTCCGTTATTCTCCAGCCTTTTATTGCGTAAGAGGCTCAGCAAAACTGAAAAAAATGGAAATAAGAAAATATAAGATATAAAGAGAAAAATGAGAGATTCAAATGGATTCAGGAAATGGGAGAAGATTG
>NC_051412.1:17107761-17108246 GCF_015228065.2 Penaeus monodon
GATTAGGAAGAAGAAAGACATCCCTCTTAATCATTCCTAGTATCATTCTTTGCCTTTTACTATGGAAATTTTTTCGAATCTTTCCTCGACTTCTTCTCCCTTTAGCGTCTTAGAATTTTCTCCAGGAAAGGTCCAGTAGTGATAACCCTCCCCGTGTTACTAATCTTTGGTCTCCTGTTCGAGAGTTTCGAATTCTGTATTATCAGGGTCGCGTTTTCGTTATTTTCTTTATTTTTTCCCTCTATGTTTCCCTCTTACATCGTTTTGAAATATGAGTATTTATAAGATTGTTTTCTTTTGTTGTCTAAAAAGGAATTGACACTAATGTTTGTTTTCCAGCTTTAATTCCTTTTTTTTATTTAATATTCTCTCGATTCCTTTATGCCTTGCTTATCCTCTTTTACGTGAATGGTATGCAACTTGGAAAGAAAGTAAGTAATAAGAGAAAATATTCGATTGCAGTTACCACCTCTTTCTCCCCCCTC
>NC_051412.1:17108859-17108968 GCF_015228065.2 Penaeus monodon
CTACAATAAACTCTTCCTCCCGTTCTATCCATTACTGTGCCTTCTGCTCCCCTGATAAAGCTATGTAATTTACGAATGTAAGTAGAGAAATGCTTCCCAAACTCTCTCT
>NC_051412.1:17115533-17115811 GCF_015228065.2 Penaeus monodon
AAATCTTTTTGTCCATTTCCTTTTCATATACATGCACTCGTTAAATAACTGAATTAACATGATTGTGACTAACATAACCTGAATAAGATAACTATCATGACTGAGGAAGAATGCAAAAGAAACGATAAAAAATGATGAAAAAAGAAACGAAAGAGAAAAAAGAAGCTTTTACGTTTTTTTTTTATTTTTTTAATGCCACCTAACTTTTATTCCTTTTATTTTCTGCTCTATGTCTTCCACATTTTTCCTCTCGTCGTCCACATACTCTTCCTTAAAGA
>NC_051412.1:17115847-17116154 GCF_015228065.2 Penaeus monodon
GATGAATGGCCAGAGAGGCCCTTTATTGGCATCATTATCGTCTTTTGTAACGGAACTATTTGAGATAATAAAATATTAATAAATCTGGAAAGAGAAGGAAGTGTCAGACAAAATCGCAACGGTATTTCAGTTTCAGCTATGCACGTTTCGTCCCTTTTATTTCTACAAAATGAACTTCTTGGGCGAATACACCAAAATTATATAGTGCACAGATCTGTAGGATGAGCACATACATATTCGTACAGAGATGCATAAACAGAAGGGTAAAATGGGAAATATTTACTATCTGTCTTTTTGTTATTCAGTA
>NC_051412.1:17116277-17116395 GCF_015228065.2 Penaeus monodon
AGGAAAATATCTATTTGCAATCTGTCTTTCTGTCTGTCAATATTTGCAGTTGGAAATGTTTATATGTGTTTTTTCGAATTGGTACCCTGTACATTGCTATGCTAATCTGAGAAGCCTA
>NC_051412.1:17117135-17117388 GCF_015228065.2 Penaeus monodon
ACAGTATCCGATACCGCGTCAGCTGCAATAGACGTAAATGATAAGTGGCTTTGTTGTCTCTCGGTGTATGTTGCAATTGTTGTTTTGTTGCAGTCACAAATTGCTGGAAATTACCTTCCCACCCAGCATGTTCCTCCAAGAATCTCCAATTTATAAATATTGTATATAAAGGAAAATAATAAATTTCGAACGAGCGATGCATTGGTTAGTTTTATGGTTACTTTCTGTTCATCTATTATTGTTTCACAGACCC
>NC_051412.1:17118200-17118277 GCF_015228065.2 Penaeus monodon
CGATTAGGTAGATTGCTATTATAAACGTATACACTCTCTCTCTCTGTCTTTATGTGTCTGCCTGTCTAAAGTTACAT
>NC_051412.1:17118636-17119465 GCF_015228065.2 Penaeus monodon
TTAGGTATATACTGGTCAGCCTATGCTATATTTCGTCATCTTTCCTCTCGCAAGGTATTCAAAGATAAACCTTTCACACATTTCGAATCTAATCTCATATGCGACTCAGTTTAGTAAACCATGGAAAACAATGCTTAAAGAGAGATCAAACATCCAAATACATCTGGTAAGAATGTCATACCTGTCGTTCTGCTTGCATCATTAAGGGCCATATAACCAGTGGTTAAAATAGATTCTTCATCCAAGCCGTTACCAAATGGATACCCACTAGGCAACTTCGAAACCGGGCTGCAGTAATAACCATCAAGCGAGGAAATGTCGGCGAGATACACCGTTTACCTCAAAATCCTCACAGTTTGGAAAAGCCTGATGCTTTCCTCACCGCTAATCTAAATTGATGTGGGATTCAGAAACAGTGCTACGTTAAAACGAGTGCTTCAAAGTGTATGTCAGCCTGTTAAGCATAAGTTACATAATATCCTGTTAAAAGAAAACACAGTTTTACTGTAAATTTCGTATTGACTCTCTGTTAACAGGGTTGTTTAAAAAAGACTAGAGGAACTTTCAAAGCTTCTGTTATTACTTAATTGCACGTAGAATATGTGCGTATATGTGTGCGTCATACGTGAAGTCATTTCGCCACTAAAGGCACCTCTGAAGGACGTTATGATATACGGTTTTGCCCGCTTAGCATAACGCAACGCCTCGCTTGAGAATTGCAAGCTGCAGACTCACACTTTGCTCTCATAAAGACCAGTTATGATTTAAATGTCAGTTAGAAATAGAAATATATGTGATAACTGTTTACCGACATTTTCGTTATATAATT
>NC_051412.1:17119783-17119925 GCF_015228065.2 Penaeus monodon
TAAGTTGGGAAAAAACGTCCTATTAATGTAATGGAGAAGGTACAGTAGAAATAACTTTAGGGTAATAGGAATATACTGTAGGGTGTCAAGAAGCCTTTATCTGTGTTGATGTAATAAACTCTTTGGTGTGGGAATCATGAGG
>NC_051412.1:17121084-17121968 GCF_015228065.2 Penaeus monodon
CTTCACCACCCAGTAGACTAAGATCTCACAGCATTTCATATGATGGGCCATTACAGGTGACACAGGCAAAGACAGCGAGATGAAAAGATCCACCAACATCTGGCTTTCAGGTGTTCGCAGTGTCTCTTTGAGTGATCTCCCGTTCAAAGCCGCGAGTGTGTGTCATAGCACCGAAAATGCATATTTTTCCACACGTAATTCAGAGGAAGTTATTTTGAGGTGCTCTCAGTGCCGTTGCTCTTCTTTGGCTTCAGACCGTGCGTGATTTAAGTGCAGTGTTTATGGCCACGTGTGTTTGCAGAGTGCTTTTAGCTCATAAGGCAAGGATAAAAGCGTAAGAAGAAAGGTGTGAAAAAAATAAGGAAAGTTTGCTTTAAAGAAAAAAGATGCAGAGAGAAACGAAGCAGAAAATAATATGTCAAATTTAAAATCTTAATATAATCCGCACAAATTTTGTCTAAAGACATTCTTTACATAAAACCAACTTCGTAAATATCCAAATATTCCGCACTTCCGTTCAGTAGTACTAGTGTACATTTACAGCAATATTACACTACAGGGGAAAAACAGAAGTATTATGTTGCAGGGAAAGTAGGAGAAAAATGGCATAAAAACAGGGGAAAACGGCAATAAAAAAGCAACATTATACTACAGGGAAAAGCAGCAATATTATGTTAGAAGGAAAAAATGTGATATCATACTACAGGCAAATAGGGGAAAACGGCAGTATTATGCTGCAGGAAAAACAGGGAAAAACAGCAATGTTATGCTAGAAGGAAATACGGGAAAAACGGCAATATTATGCTACAAGGGAAAATGGTATGCAGAGCACGGAATAGTTGAAGGTACGCAAAGAGCCTCTTTGTGTTTCGTCCTTTATCAGG
>NC_051412.1:17122141-17123226 GCF_015228065.2 Penaeus monodon
GCCATAAAACCCTCTTGAATACACTTCTTCCGTCGAGGATCCACCTTCGTCCTCGAGATCTCATCGTGGCCAAAGTTTTCCTGAAGGGTACTGAGCGTTAATGCAACTTCTTCCCTTCGAGCGAAGACGTGCTGTAAATTGCAGCATGAAATTAATTCAGCATAAAATGTATATGCTATTTACCGCACAGTCCTCGGGGTTCTCAAAAAAACAAAAAAAACAAACAGGCGTCATTAACTGAAAGAACTCAGGTTTCCGGGAAGCATCGGGTTTCATTAGTTGATAGGAATTCGAATTTCCTTCCAAAAATATCAGTCTTTCAAGAAATAACAGGAGCCACACGAGAGAGAAACTCGGGATTTCAGGAGATTTTAGGAAGAGGAACTCGTCTTTCAGAAATTACTGGATGTCACAGCTGCAAGGACTTAGGGCTTTCAGAAAACATTCGATGTAAATCACGAGATTCCCGACTAGATTCTACTCATGGCTTATCACATCCTTAACGCAAATTACATACAATGCTGTCGATACACTAACAAGCAGATGATGATTATAAAGTGAATTCCTCGTTCATAAATGCTACTTTGATCCCAGCTTCTCAACTCGCTTTAATAATAAAAAAAATAATCACTATCCTTTGTATCTTTGTTTGCTTGCACTTCGGCTACCTTGAAAACTAGACACTGCGACAATAGGAACTATGGCAGGAGTAATATATAGCAGGTATATTACTCCTGGATTAGCGAAGAGCAGTGTCCAGTGTGAAGTTGACTGGGTGAGGGCAGTATAGAGAACAGGACTACGAAGGAAATTAAAGTTAGTACCAAAATGGAAACAAAATTTGCTACTGATGAATATGTTTATGTATTTGAAATGAAGAGGCGATGGTAATAACATTAAATAAGGAAATGTGTGTGACTGTATATACATCACCTCGAAGTACAGTGTGAGTTTGCCAAGCATTTTCTTAATCCCAAACAGGCTGAACAGCCTATGTACAAATCTAATAACATAGAACATAATCATTAATCTACACTCGTTTGTTCCATAAACTACAGTTCATAATCATTATTCGTTCCCTATTC
>NC_051412.1:17123249-17123701 GCF_015228065.2 Penaeus monodon
AAAGCCGCGGAAGCCAGTCTGACAGATTCACACAAAATGGAAAATAAAAATCACAGAATTACATGATCGGAACGAGAATCTATTTACGCGCGAAGTCAATTTTTTGAGGAAAGAATTAGATCTAATGAATACTGTAGATATGTCACAGATTTGACTTTCTCCCTTTAAAAAACGCGCTTTGACGAAATGGTGGCATGGTGATAATAATAATGATAAGAACAGTGGCCATAATGTAGATAGTGTTAGCGATTATGTTTTTGTAATGTCCGATGATCACTGAGTGCTGATAGCCACAACTAATGATAATGATACACACGTTTTCATTTATATCTTACTGGTGATAGTGGTGTTGCAAGTTATATAGCTATCTATTCACAAATTTTAATAATTTTAAGAATCTTTTACACAGATTTTTGTAGACGTTAGCACACATGCTTATATAAATTCGCAAT
>NC_051412.1:17123748-17123850 GCF_015228065.2 Penaeus monodon
GCGCGCGCAGCTCACATTATACTCCGAGATCAAAATAATTATCAATAAATGTAAACAACTCACGGACAAAGCTTTTTCATAATTTTGAAAGAGGAAAAAGAG
>NC_051412.1:17123871-17124123 GCF_015228065.2 Penaeus monodon
CTTCTAAACTAATAAAGTTAATGCTGATAAAAGAGATGACTGACAGGTAGTTTGGCGTCAAAGGAAGACGAGTTATAAAAATTATCGTCGGCCGTAATGGAAGGCCCGCGTCACGCCTCTCGATTAACGGGCTCCGAAAGGCGCCGCGAGAGCAGTGGGGGTCGGGAGTGCCTGGGATAAGGGGGGGGGCTGAGGTGGGGGAAGGGGCCGGGAGAATTCGAGCGGAGAATACTTTGAAGAATGACTTTGATT
>NC_051412.1:17125960-17126561 GCF_015228065.2 Penaeus monodon
CTCAATGAAACATACATATGAAAACAGGTATATAGTAAAAGCAACTTGATTATTCTAAAGCCAGAGGTAATGTAATTGCACACTAAAACCATGAGAATCAGAGGAATATTTTTCTCCTGTCGCATGCCACATGAAAGTGCAATTTTAACCGTTTTTATCATTTATCTATTCATTTTGGATGAACCTTTTTTTTGTTCTACAATTGTACTATATTCTGGTCTTCGTGCGAAAGTTGGGGGGAAAAAAGGAGAAAATCGATTTACTTGTTATTTTTTACACGTTTTTTTTTTGTATCTCAGACTTTTGAATGCCGTTTTGTTTACCTTTCTGTATGCACGCGAAGTCCCTTCCTGTAAGAGTTGAAATAGTTATTCATAATTCTTTCTGGAAATTATTTTCAGAAGAACGGGAAATAATTCTAATGAGATTATTCCACTTGCATTAAAACAAACATTACTGAAATGAAAAATGTGAACGTAATAACGGAAGAAATCATATGTTTCACAACGCAATTTCTCCACCCCAATCAGGCTTTGTGCGAATAAAACATAAAGTAGAATATAATCTACAATCCTTAATCTTCCTTGTATTATTTTCTAAC
>NC_051412.1:17126808-17127101 GCF_015228065.2 Penaeus monodon
ATACCTATCAACAAAATAAAAAACTAAACTCCCAATAAAAAGCGTACCACAACGACAATCTCTTTGAAAAAATAAAACAAACAAAAACATCTAGGCTCGTTTTAGGAAGGTGAAACCTCTACAAAACTAGCGTATATTCAGTCTCCTATCCTCTTAACTGGACCGCAACTGTTGTCACACGGGACAGATTTTGTACTTAACAGCAAGGTGGTTAAGTATTTTTCAACAGTTTGAGGGATTCGGAAAGGAGGAAATCAGGAGTTATTAAAAAAAGTATCCATGCCCAACAGAAG
>NC_051412.1:17127329-17127964 GCF_015228065.2 Penaeus monodon
GGTTGCTTCGTATACAGTCATTTTTATTTCAATTTTTCACTGAACCCTACATTATTTTCATATCATCATAAAAAGGAAAAGGATAGCGAGGAAAGAACGAGACGGACACAAAGAGAGGTGGACAGACACAGTGTCTAAATGTATACTAGAATATCTCCTTATTTATCACTACGGAAAACCCTTTTCGTAAAAAACAGGGCAATATTACCTAAACAATACCTTATAACATAAAGAAAATAATCACATATTAAGGAAACTTGTAATGAAGTGACTGAATGGAAATACATAATGACACGTTTGGTTAACAATATAAGGTTACAATCCCAGTTTAATGAGGCAATGATTAGAGTACACGACAAAATGTTTTTTTTTCTAAAAGGTATATCACGCTAATGAGCTCCTTTTGATTATTTGACATCTTTGGTGTTTCCCTAGTCCCTTTGAGACGAAAGCTTATTGAACATGTGGCCTCTGTTGAGAAACGCTATTAGTCATACTTAGCATGGCAACCCAGGTGTTAGTGTGTTGGATCAAAGTTATCCCTGGAGAAAATGCATTGTTTTGAGGGGTAATTTTTTCATAGCAAATCTTGAGTATCAACAACTACACGCCTTTAAAGGGGACTATTTCTAAAA
>NC_051412.1:17128300-17128857 GCF_015228065.2 Penaeus monodon
TTTTAAACTTCCAGAATAAAATAGACAAACGTGCATTAATCTCTGAAACTGATATGACTTCCAAAAATGATACATAAAAATTTATATACATGACTTCAATGAAAGAGGGAGTGTATCTGCACACAGACAAGTGTGATGGAGACCTTGTAGACATCTGTACTTCTTGATATGTAAATTGATCCTATGCAACATCCAACCACAGATTACCCTGGGTTTCTGACAGAGTGAGTATCTAACGAATGCCTGATCGTAATTCCATCTAACTTGAACACACATACTACCAAACACCTTCCCTTTATAAATCACATAGATGTTCATAGAATTCCACAACGCCCGTTCTAAAAGCTAAACTCATCTCTAAAGCTCTTATTAGTCACTTAAAAGCCCCCTTGAAACGAACGTACATCCCCTTAGAGAACGCTAACACCCACTTTGAGTACCGCTGGGCTGGTAAATTCTTGTAAGTGGGTCGTGTGGTCGAGTGGCTTAGTTTCGTTCTCTGTGGGTATTGTTAGACTGTGTCCGAGCCCTTGTCAGGGGATGGAGGGGGGGGGGGG
>NC_051412.1:17135264-17136010 GCF_015228065.2 Penaeus monodon
AATTCTCGGAAAGCCATAATTCGGCCAAAAAGACTTTCATTTCTCAGCATAATTCAGCAAAACGCCACAGCATTGTTTCTCAGACGCAGAGGTCTAATGATTTTACAAGGAACATATTGCGTCAGTCTAGTAAATCACACGAACCACCCAGAGTTACGGATGACTGAGCTAACTTTGGCTGGTCAAATATTTCCGTTCAAGTTTTGTACTTGTCTTATTTCGTCTAAAATCAGCGCTAGGAGATTAAGACTTGGCTTTGTGAAGGAATTATAAGGTTCCAAAGACAAGATTTCTTAAATGTTTCTGTGATTATTAATGGTATTGGAGTGGTTAGTTCAGTAAGAAATATAAAGCATGGTTTGTTTGAATAAGGACTTCGATATTAAAGTACGCTTCCCTAATTGAACATTGATAGGTTATGCATACGGTGTATAATAGTGAAGTGTAACGTTGTTTGTTTAATATATTTTTTTATGATTATTTCTCTAGACACGTAAATATTATACTAGCTGTGTGAATACTTTCCTAAACTGACTTCCGGATACAACACTACGAAAAGCTGTTTAAGGATTTATTCGATTCCCAGCAGGTTTTCCTCTCGAGTAACTTAACCCCTCTCCCCTCTTTGAGAGCTTTATCTTCGTCCCTGTTTTTGTCACTCCAAACAAGGAAGTTCGAGCACTCTTTCTAACATAAACATTCAGCATCAGATGGCTCCCCTCCTTTGGGAAAAGTGGTACAACAGA
>NC_051412.1:17136223-17136624 GCF_015228065.2 Penaeus monodon
TGGCATGTAGATCGAAATGATTACCAATTCCGTAAACAGAAATTTCCCTGTATCAACTACAGCAACTTGAACTTCCGCTATAAACACATGAAAAATCACTGTCTCATTTAAAAGGCAAAAGAAGAGACGTTCTCCGGGCAATCAAACCGTGACATTGTTTTCTTAGGAATATTGTAATTTGAGTACAACTTACACGCGCAGCTTGTATAAAGTGTAACTTTTTCCCATCTGTCAGTGTACGTGTTCTCTTTCTTATACATATATATTTTTTTTTCGAATTTTCACATGAAACATAATCAGCGATAGAATTACAATGACCCGCGTTTAGTATGTGGAAAGGAATACAGGTAGGAATATTATAAGCACACGGACACGCTTTCAGAGCTGTCTGGGTGATTGTA
>NC_051412.1:17140038-17140155 GCF_015228065.2 Penaeus monodon
CTTCCTCGTGTACGCATGTATTCAAGCATACACTTACACGTCCTGTGATTGATCATGCTCTTGGCCCACTGAATTATTCCCCATTCTGTAAATTACCTTTCTCGTCCACCTGGCGAC
>NC_051412.1:17140244-17140664 GCF_015228065.2 Penaeus monodon
AAAGTCAGTTCTAACTCGCCTTATTTGTTCTCTAATTCTGTCCTGTTAGGTAAATCCATAGCTGAATAATTTTAATTAGTTTCAATGGGGAAAAACGTTAATTGGTTCCAGAGTTGGCCCTTCCTTGTGATCCCTATTAAGGTAGCAATTGAATTCTAATAAATTGGAGAGGTCAGAGTGGGGGTGGGGGGGTGAAGGGAAGGGCGGGGGGCAAATATGGTGAGGCAATGGTTAGTGGAGCAATAGTTGTTATGTAGTTGCAGATACTATTGATCGTTGAATTAAGAAATGTATATGATGTTCATTTATTTCGTGATGTATGTATACAGTACTGTATAATGTAAGTTCAAGAAAAATACATTAAGTTCTGAAAACACATACACACTGACGCAGACGCACAACGCACAAATACAGACGTAA
>NC_051412.1:17140823-17141306 GCF_015228065.2 Penaeus monodon
TTCACTCCAACAAAAGTGACTGATATATTTCGTGTATCATTATAATAACTTACCCGAAGAACAAAATTGCTTCACTGTTGACACATAACTGTATATCTGATCGGCAAAACTTTTTATCACGTTTGAGAAACGAAAAAAAAGGAATAAAGAAAAAAAAACTTGCGGTTGGCTTTGTAGCTCGCGTCATCATTAAGATTTAAGTGAATGATCTCGTTCAATATAACAGTAAGGTATTTTTGATGTTCAAGTACCCACTTCCAAATTGCCAATACCAGAGGAGATAGAGTGGGTATTCAATTTTTTTTTCTACCTACCACGTTACATATTTTTTCTTTATATTATAGATACTGTATATCGACTTAAAAAATCTAATTGATAAGCAAGAGTGCTTTGATATTCGTTTTTATGCCTATTTGTTCGAAAAATATTCTCGGTAACTTAGAATCCCACATTGTCCTCCGTAATACCACTTTTGTAGAATAT
>NC_051412.1:17141339-17141868 GCF_015228065.2 Penaeus monodon
ATGTATATGTAATTATCTATTCATTCATCTACTTAATAATTTATCATACACACTATTACTGATATATTAATATTTTCTGAAAAATTTTCAGCCTGTATTGGCATCCGATATCATGGCGCGCTGCGGAATTTATGGCACTCCCATGCAGATCCATCTTAAATCGTTAGCTGGCCACAGAGCTGGCATCAGACGGAACGGAAATATGGGAGATTTTGGCGCAATGGCTTAGGCTCCTACGTTTACGTGTGTGTAATCATTGATTTCATTGTACGTTAAGAAATTTTATATCCCGAAACTCCTCGCTATGTTTTCCGATAATAGTATGTGAAATGTGTGAATCATATGTGCTTCTTTACAAATAGAGAAACAGGTAGCTTGCATTTGTGTAAGGCATAAGCACGTGCATCTCTCTCTCTTTCCACACAAAAGGAAAACACAAGGATTAGAAGGTATGATGAGGGCGTTTACGTTTGAGTCCTGAGGCTATTTTTCTAGAGAGCAGGAGTGTTAACTCAGGCAGCCATTGTTC
>NC_051412.1:17142347-17142519 GCF_015228065.2 Penaeus monodon
CACGTACTGTATGCGTCCTTTTTAAATAACGTGGCTCGCGACCCAAATAAACAGCCGACATGTTTCATCCGGGGAGTTGAAGTGTGGGCGCTAATGATATAGAATTAGGCGAGAAAGATGGTTTGTAAACTGTAAGGGCTATTCGTAATGGTTATTTTGAGTGAAATTTGAA
>NC_051412.1:17145208-17145348 GCF_015228065.2 Penaeus monodon
AAAGCTTTTAAATGGGAATGATGCCGTATTGATTAAACGTAAATTCATCGTCGTCCTCATAACTGTCATCATCAATATTATTATCAATATCAGGTTCCTATTTGTTTATCGTTACATTAAGTGTACGCACATACACTCAT
>NC_051412.1:17145479-17145627 GCF_015228065.2 Penaeus monodon
TGTGGGTGTAAATTTATGTAGATAACGTAAAGGATTTGGCTTAGCGGATGAACCCTAATCTCCTACCACATTGAAAACCAGGATCCGTATATGATGTGCTGTTCTCAATGAATAAAAGTTTATATATGGATATTCCTTAATCATTATG
>NC_051412.1:17145660-17145787 GCF_015228065.2 Penaeus monodon
GATGATTTTAAAATTTGTGCTTGATTTTGTGTGTTGCATGATCTACATTTCATGTATATTGAAGAAGTGACTATTCCAGAACATGTGTTTCCATAGTATCCGAATTTTACAGCACCATATCGGTGTC
>NC_051412.1:17146383-17146449 GCF_015228065.2 Penaeus monodon
CTCAAGGACTCCTACTTCCTACATTCTTATCTGCCGAATCTTTTCACCGCTCATAACCAATTTTAT
>NC_051412.1:17148728-17149235 GCF_015228065.2 Penaeus monodon
GAAATACATATTCTGGCTTATCCATTCCCCCCCCCGAAAATACTGAACATTAAACAACATGCCTTCAAAATGATCATCACTTTTTCACCTTCATCATGTTACCAACTCTTACAATATGGACCTACAGGTTAGGAACCTCTTTTTTCATGCAGCTTCTGGAATTGTTAGGTAGATTCTCCCCATGGCCAGTAATGGAGTGTGTAGCCTCTGGGCCTCGCGGACTACTCGAGCCAACCTCAAACACCACACGGAAGGTTTTATCCTTGTAAATCTCCCACAACAATAACAAGAAGGTAAATTGCGGTTGGCAGGGTCGGGAGTCCTGTAGAGATGTGGGAAAAGGAGGGGGGGAGGGCGAGATATAGTGTTTGGTTTTATCTGTTCGATGATGGATTTACTTATCTATTTATTTTTAGGAAAGAATGAGTAGCAGTCTAAAAAACAAACATTGCCATTTCCCTCTTGTTCTGTCTGTCTTACCATACTCAGGCCTGAAGCTAGATTCAC
>NC_051412.1:17150768-17151163 GCF_015228065.2 Penaeus monodon
AATTGGCGCCCGACAGGGCCCGTTCTAATATATATATTCGTTTGGTTGATGACGTATTGGGTTCAAAATTAAAATTTTTATAATTATGACTTCGCTAAGTGAATTGATAAGTTGGGAAAGAACTAGGGTTAACGGAAAAAACTTGCAAGAATTCGTAAAGAAGAGCAAAGCAAAGAGCGTGAAAGGTTCGAATTAGAGCGTGAAGAAAGAGCGAAGGAAAGAGAAGCTAGAAAAGTGGAATTGGAAATAAAACTAGAATGAAAGAACTTGAACTAGAAAGACTAAGATTACGAGTGCAAAGTGACGAGAGTGAGACGTATGAAGTAAAAGCTGATGTTTTTAAACCAGCACTTCCAAAACTGCCTGTGTTTCAATGAGGCTAATGACAGTATGAC
>NC_051412.1:17151267-17152180 GCF_015228065.2 Penaeus monodon
GTCCCCAGCATCTCTCGCCAGTGGAACGCGCGACTTCGAGCGAGTGAAAGAAGCGCTGCTCGGTTTTCTAATGCAGGGGCCCGAGGGCTATGGGCCCTAAGATTCCGTATTCGAAATTCCACAAAAATGAAACCGCTTCGCAATTTTGCCAACAGACTAAAGAACAATTTAAAAAGATGGGTCGAACTTGCAGGTTGTGAACAAACCTATGTTATGTATTTGATCTTATGCTCACCGAACAATTCTTGAATGCGTGCATAAAAGCATGGTGCTATTCTTAAAGGAGCATGATTTTAAAAACATTTAATGAGATGATAAAATTTGCAGAATTGTATATGGAAGCGCATGTAAAATTATGGTGGGAAAGATAGAGAGGGCCCATGAGAGGAACGCGACAGGTCATGGGAGTGAGAGTGCAAATAGCAGCTCTACTTCAGGAGTAAATAGGGGCGGGGAAAGGGATGAAAGGCGGAGCGCGTGCTTGTTTCGTGTGGGGACGAGGTAATCACCTTCCCAAAGTATTGCTATAACAGGTTCGGAGGATAAAAGTACAAAGATTGTAAATAATAAAATCGAATGTTGAAAAAGCGGCAATGGCTAATCATGGTGATAAGTTGATGATTGCAAGAGTAAAGTGGAAGGTGTGAGAGTTGACGTGTTTTCGTGATCCTGGATGTACGACAGTGCTAGTGAAAGATAGTTTGGTGCCTAGAAGCAAGTTCACTGGTAGAATGGTTGACAAAAAGAGGGCCATATATGGTGTTTAAGTATCCAGAGGCTTTTATCTATGTCGATACTCCGTTCTTTACTGGTAATTCATTAGCTGCTTGTCTGCCAGATCCTATTTTGAGCTGTGATGGGGGCGATTGAGGGATCGACTGTGGAGGAATAAATGGGGCAGGGGAGTGCGGTG
>NC_051412.1:17152234-17153096 GCF_015228065.2 Penaeus monodon
CTTAAAGTAAGAGTGTTTTAAAAATCTACGAAACAAGACTAGGTAAACTGCAAAGGCAAGATAAAATTTTTGATAAAATTCGTGAGCATGCAGAGTCTAAGAAGTATTCAGTGGTAAGTCCGAGGGTGAGTCGCACAGTTTCGTGGTGAAGCGCGGCGCGTTATACCGGGCGCGTTAAAAAGGCGCAGCAGGTGACTGAGCATTTGGGTGGTCCCGGAGTCGTTTCGGGACGCGGGTGATCGGGCTGGCCCCGACTCTCTCATGGGAGGGCATCTCGGGATAAAAAAGAAAAGGCGCGGATTCAAAGCAACTTTTTTCTGGCCGGGAATGTGCGTAGAGATAGCACGGTATTGCAGGTCATGTGACGTATGTCAACGCAGGGTCGACAAGGGACGTGTCAGCAGAGTCAAGATGGGGAAGAGTGCCGCTTATTCAGGAGCCTTTTCAACGAGTCGCCGTGGATATAGTAGGCCCGATAGAGCCTCGGGCGAATGATGGATCGGGGTATATTCTTACAATTGTTGATTACGCGACGCGTTACCCGGAACGCGATCGCTTTAAAAAATATTGACACGTGCACAGTTTGCAGAAGCTTTACTTTCGGTTTTCAGTCGTGGTTGTATCCCAAAAGAAGTAATGTCGGACAGGGTAGCCAGTTTACATCAATATGATGAAGGAATTTAATCGTTTTTGCTGTCTATAGGATCTAACAACCACACCGTACCATGCGATGAGTAATGGTCTGGTTGAAAGGTTCAATGGCGTTTTAAAAAGATGTTGAAGCGTATGTGCCAAGAGCACCAAAAATGTGGCCCGATTTATAGATCCGCTTCTATTTTCGTATCGCGAAGTTCCGAAAGCA
>NC_051412.1:17153266-17154065 GCF_015228065.2 Penaeus monodon
GCAGAAGGAATTGGAAAAAGCTGGAGATAGTTACCAGTACCATTATGACAAGCATGCGCGCGAGAGGGAGGTGAATGTCGGAGATAAAGTGTTACTCCTACTTCCCACTATCATAATAAACTCCTTTTGCAGTGGCAAGGACCATTCGAGTCGTTAAGAAGGCCAACAGATAAAACTACGTGTTGGATGTAAATGGTAACAGAACGTAAGTACCATATCAACATGATCAAGCGTTATCATGAGGGGTTCGTCAGAGAAGGCGACAGTAAGCGTAGTAAAGATGTGGAACGCAGCAATGCACATGCGATGTTGATGTAATGCGTGCGTAATCGGTGGTAAGAGTAACGTTGATGAAGTAGTGAAAAAGAGAAATGAAGATGATTCAGCCCCTTGCTTGTGTGGCAGTAGTTAGCGAAGATCACGACGAGGGGGGGCGAATTAATTACCGTCCAAGCTATGTACAGGAGGAAAACGCGAGAAACGTTAGAGTAAATGGGGAATTGAGCGCGGAACAGAAGCGCGATGTGGCGAACGTTTTTGTCGAAGTTTAGTGCGGTATTCCCCAGATGTCCCGGGAAGAACGGATTTTCATTGCGCACCAAAAATTTAAATTTTGGGACTGTAATAGACCTGTAAATACTAACAATATCCTATTCCTTATGCACTGCAACGGAATACGACGCTAAAGTAAGTCGGATGCTCGAGCTAGGCGTAATAGAGCCTTAAACCTCGCCTTACTCGAACCCGCTAATTGCAGTAAAGAAAAGGATGGGAGTGATCGCGTTTGTTTAGCAGTCGC
>NC_051412.1:17154177-17154614 GCF_015228065.2 Penaeus monodon
CCCATAGATGACAAGTAAGCCTATCACCGCATTCCAGACGAGCAAGTAGTTGATGGCGTTTAAAGTTGGTAACCTTTCGGTTGTTTAATGCAAGCGCGACGTTCAACGCATGATAGGAAATTGTTTAACGAGCCGCTAACGTAGAGATTGTTCGTCGATGATTTGTTATTCCACACGAAAGGTTGGGTTACACTTTAAAATGTGATTACAGTTCTTAACATTCTGGAAATGCATGGCTCTAAAAAACAACTCCCTTGCCCGTCTAATACTGAGATTGGTATTTCACATGAGTAACTTAGGATCATGGGTGTGGGGAACCAAACAACCCGCGAATACGTAAACAGATAATGGAATGCTATTCGGGAAACAGAAGCAAATAGGATATTTTCTTGGTTTACAGGTATTACCGACATATATACCATACTATAGCAATTCCG
>NC_051412.1:17155074-17155168 GCF_015228065.2 Penaeus monodon
TTTATTAGATGATTAATATTAATTTTAAAGCATAAGCTTTTTTGTCAGTAGAATTTAAAAATTAACAATTTTTAAATATCAAGTGGGTATTTGT
>NC_051412.1:17155909-17156819 GCF_015228065.2 Penaeus monodon
TACACACACACAATAACACACACAATTAAGTTTATATTAACGCACTATAATTGACATACGACAAAACTGGGTTAGTATAAATTGAATATTATATATAAATATACAAATTATAAGTATAATATATAAATAAAGAAGTAATAAACTATAAAATATTAATGAATACTATATAAAATATATAAAATATAATATAATAATATAATATAATATATGATAAAATATATATTATAAAAACATTATAACTCTATGTTAATAGCTAATAATATTATAAATATATAACCATATATAAATAAATACGTCGTTATGCAATATTTATGAAAATATTACTATTATAAAGTATATTAATAGATAACATAATATATACCAATGAATAAATTCAATAAATATTAGTTATTATTAGCAGGTATTAGTAAATTACATAAAATTTAATCCATAAATATGAAATTATATTTCATAATATTTATAATATATTTATATATATTTTTATATATTAGTTAATAACCTATTTTATTATTTTTTATTTCAAATATATAATTTATAAATATTTATTCTTATATATATTTTAAATAATTTATATATATAAATTTAAATTGATTATGAATATTAAATTATTTAGTAATATATAGGTTTTAAGATCAGAAGTTGAGTATATTATATATATTTTCTAATATGATTTATATATATATAATGTATGTTACTTATTTGTTTGATAGTATCACTTGCAATTTGTATAAAGTTGGAGTTATAAAAATTGTATATATAATATATGTTAAAAGGCATGTATATGTATAATTGATATTTGCACGAGGTAGTGTGTGTGAGTTGATGTTTGTGTCGTGATATACACATGTATTGAAGTGGTGTTGAAGAGTTGTGGTTAATGATAATAATAGCATATATGTTTAAGTATCAG
>NC_051412.1:17157024-17161502 GCF_015228065.2 Penaeus monodon
CGTTCATGATTACAGTTCGCACTTTTTGTAAGCTTGCTTACAGCTACGCCTTTAAGCGCCAGTACTGACATTTGTATTCTTCTTCTTTGCCCGGTCTCGACGCCGACCAGTTGCACTGGTCAAATAGACCAGCCCGATTCAATCAACTTCTGCGAAGTGCAAATGCAGTGTATTGCCACCATTACAGCTTAAGGAAGGTCGCAGACTATACTTGCATATGAAAAATCCTTATTCGTGAAGCCTTTTACATCGCCGGAATATAGTCCATAAAGAATTACTGCTAATCGCAAAAATAATTCATTCACCTTTTTCGCGACCGTTATCCAGTACGCTTGAAAAATATGCTTGCATGTGCAGACTTACTTCTTTTCACTGGACCCGACAGATATGTCGGATCAGGGCCTTTTATCATTTCAACCACGTAACTCTTTCGCTGCCTAATCCAAAACCACTACCACAGCATAGTCGTTAAATCAATGCTTTAAAAGAGGTAGCTAATGCTAAGGTTGGTGTGCCTTAAGATCCCTTTATTTAGATGTTAATTTCCTAACACCTTTACTTGAACTTGCAACACATTTAGCTCTAGACTTTACGCGAGCTAAGAGTGCTCAAAAGCTCAACCTCGCGACCCAAATTCGTACGTATTAAGTGAAATTTTGCATGCGTAAATAGCGCGGCATTGAAAAAGCTGTAATGATTCCGTATTTACGCATCCAGAGAGCTGATGTCGAGTTACTGATACCTAGCTTATCCTAACAAATCTTTTGCAGTGAAAGACCTACAGGCCTTACGGCTAAGACTCTTTGATGAATTACCAACTAAGTTACATTCGACATGCACTTAATTTTGACTTCGTAAACGGCCAAGCGTTCACCATCCTTATCAAATGGATTGGCACGGCTAATCCTGGTAAGCGTCAACGTTGAAAAATCTTACAACATGCAGTGATCAGTCTTGTAGATGGCAGTAGTTAAGTGCCATGTTTCCGTCCAAGCTATGTTCAAGAGCAATCTTGGTGACTTAATAACAGATGGCGGAACTATGCGCTGGGATTTTGTAATTTAGTCGATAAGATGCGCGGCAATGGACGGATGTCATTGCGAATTATTTACGTAATACCTTTAAAAAAACAATCCTATTCTTTGCATTACGGATTCCGGAAGTAGTCGATGTCATTAGGCTATAGGCTTCAACCTATTCCGATTGCGTCATCAACAAAATGGGTATCCAAGTTTGTTTTACAGTGAAATAACAACTGCGATTTGTTCGACCGGCGTAGCATTTGAAGATCTATTGCGAGAAATTTTAAAAGACGTTTTCCAAGTGTTTATGGTCCTCCCTATCCAGTACCTATCACACATCATCGACAAGATTTATCGTTTAGTTGACTTCGGTTAATGCAACCACTTCAACGTTAGAACTGTTCAACGTTGCCTAACTACAACGTACGATTTTATTCCAAAGGTGGAGGTACATACTTTGCTCGTTCTGACATTCTGGATGACCTTATTGCTTCACTATGGAATGATTTGTATTTCATATACCTAGGAAACGATTGGGGGGTGGTGACTAACTAACCGCTAATAGTAATCAATAAATTATGGCATTCGAGACCAAAAAAGCAATATCTTTTGTTTGACAGGTTTACCATTGCGCATGCCAAATCGGACCTTCAGATATTCAACTTTTCCTATACGTAATTAAATTGTCCCAAGATCTTTGCAAGTGAAGTCATTACCTGTCCATCTTAATCCGACTACTGCGCTTTGTTGCAAGTACGATAGAATGTTAGTTTCGGTCTTGCATAGATCAAATTGAACTTGGCGATGCTCCGTTCTGCAGGACATTAAACGGCCGACTAAATCTTCGAGCAAACTGCGTTGCCTTAGTAACATCGCTTTTCGACGCTAAACTTCCTCGATTAACTCATCAGCTCTGGATTTCCAAACCGCATATTAGGAGGTTAATGCTATATTGCACCACTCCTTTCGTAAATCTTTCGGTCAACAGACTGCACACATTGTTTAGCAAGGCTTTAAATTTTTCAAGGCATCGTTTGTGTCAAGTCAGAATTCAAATTTTAAAAATTCTTAATATCAACGGCTGCATACATCAACCACACGTTAAGCATTGCGACTGCGTTCAATGTTTTATGCTTACTGTCGCCTTGTGAGACGCGCTCATGTACGACGGGTTGACATGTAAGACCTGGATACTTGACTGTCGCATTTAAGTCCAAACTAGTAATAGCGTTGGCCTTTTACTGCCATCTGAAATGCTCCCTCCAGTGAAATGTGTTTTGTGGATGCTATCGTTGAAAGTAATGCGACGTACTTTACTCCGCTCATCACCTCTCTTGTCAATGGCAAGTTAATATCATATCTTCCCTAAGAACTATATGCTGCCAGCTTTTCTTGCAAATTCTTGCGCTAATTAAATCCAACGTTCAACTTTACATCAGATAACAAGTAAAGTATGTGTAGTGCGCCTCTACTGAAAGTGAAAAAAAAAGGCACTTAACTGCAATGTAACGGTTGTCCGAGATGCTCGTGTTACAGTATCTCATCGGTGAAAACTAAATGGTTGTTCGATAACTTTCTAACCGAAATGCAACGTCTGATAAATACTGTTAGCGACATTCGAACTAGGAATCATTAAGATCATACATTCCATCTTTTTAATATACCATGAACCTCAACCCAGCACCAACTACACCATGTACGGTCGTATACATCTAAACACACGCAATGATATTATAATTCTTACATATTATAAATAATTAATTTTTAATACCATGATCCGAATATCTTAAATTTATCAGGGATACCTAACGATTAAAAATAATAAACTTTGAAATGTACATTCAATATATTTAAAGCAATCGCTTATCAGTAATCCTAAAACAATATTAATATATATACCGATATCATATTATGACCGTAGGTTCTATATGACCTACTATATCCTAGATATATTAAAGGCTCCTAATAAATACGCAATTCTCATCACATTAATGATTATTGTTTAATAATATTTATCGAACTTATAATATCTACATAAATATAATAATCCTATTATTACATACAGCAATTCAAAACCAATAAATAGTTTTAGTTTTTAAATCGACTTTTATTTTTTATTTTATCGTAATATAGTTTTCCTCCATTTAAACTACATTCATACCGTTAATAATGCCCATCAACTGCTATATGTATACTCTTGATTTTTTTTGTAAAGTATAATTAATTTATCTATTTAATAAATTTATAATAACTTGATAGTCGATAATTTATACTTAATATTATATTATTTAATACTAATTTCACTAAATTTTATCATAGAATTTTAATCTTACTTATGCCAGTTTCCGTTGTTTTATGTTTTCGTTAATTCATTTTAGCTCTCTTGTTAGTTTTTAATGAATCGAACATACACTTTTCTTTCTCTTTTTTTTTGCAATTCTTCGGTTCCACCCCTTTCTTTCCAAATCATAATCCATATGCAGCGATGGTCAAAAAATTAATAACTTCAACCACTAATATATCAGTATTAAGACGATAAACATAATAAAATTACTTGCATCTTAAACCCTTTTTGCTTCTTTATTCACAGTTCTACCAGTCACTACTTTAGCACCATCTATTTCATACGATCTTCTACGATCCGGATCAAACACCACACATAACTTTCATTACCAATCTTTGCAACATCAACCTTTAGAACATATCGATACCATTGCATTATATTCAAAAAAAATCGGAAGTCTGTATCATCTAGTCCATTCTTTATACTTATCGAACTGTTATGATCTTGAAGGTGATTCATCCCAGCAACACAAAAAGATCACTTGGTGCCTTTCAATCCAATGCCTATTCGCTCCTGTACTGAGCTAGCTACATTGCACTCTCACTCCCAATACTTCCGTCCTTTTCCTTTCAACCTCCTCTCATCTTCCCTATAACATACTCATTCCAACATAAAACACACAGTTTATCAAGTCAGTTATGTTTGAAAATCCTTGCTCTTTAAGAATTTAATCCTCATGCTTTACACCACGCTTTCCTTAAATTTATCCTTTCGTACAAATCTCACAATTCGCACCAATATTTTTCACGTAAATGCAAGTTCGACCATCTTTAAATGTACTTCATTATGATTGCCGAAGTATTTCAGGTGAATTTCGATTATCAGAAACTTTACGTCCTATACTATAATTCTTAAGATACTACCGAGTCGCTTTTTCATTCGATAGTTTCTGCCGCTTTATCCATTGACGTAAATGCGACTCCGGTCTCCCTTTTGCAACAGACTAATCACTCTAAGCTGTCGCATCACAGCCTTGTGTAGCTTTAAGATAGGATATCGCTCATCTGTTTAGCCTTTAACACTGGTCAATTTCCATTGTTTTAAACTAGTTTTTATTATTCTACCGGCATTTGCACTGGAATATTATTTTGTTAATATCCTGTCATCAGTAT
>NC_051412.1:17161542-17164521 GCF_015228065.2 Penaeus monodon
GAGTTTGTTTTGCTCCCTCCATCGCTTCTAGTTTTCTACGTATACCCAATTCTTTTACGCTCATATCGCTTAGCCAAATTTAAACTTTTATACAATAGTTCCCAAACTTTTAATTAACATCCGCGGACCCTATTGAGGATGTTAAAATTTCCTCTATTGTTTTGAGTCCCTTGGTTAACCTCCCGAAAGGAATTAAATATCAGATTGTGGGAATGGGTAAGAATTTTACACCTTTGATTTTCCATACCCAGTAAACATCTTAAAATATAATACCTAATACGATCATTATAAACCTTTTTGTTCCTTAAATGTCATTTATATCTCACTTCTACAACTTTCATCCATCCTTTTTCTTATCCAATTACGGGTTGATTAGCCGGTTAGTTTCGGCCACTGGCATCCCTTACTTCCTCGAATTCCGTTGAGTGAAAGGAATAGGATATTGTTTATTTTATTAATTAACAAATTAATTTGGATGTAATGCATCAATCCTTTCTTTCAGAATCTGAATACAAAACATAAATTCACTCACGTTGCATCGCTTCGTCGGATAATTGCTATTCTCTACGTTTCCTCTCCAACACCTTGTGACGGTAATTTATTCCCAACCTCCTCGTTCCCTACTCGCCCATCACAGCTGATCATCATACCTATCACACATCAACATACCTACCAGCGTCTCCAGCTTAATCCTGTTTTTGCATTGCTCTTCAATTTTACTACTTACTTCTTTTTAGAACCTATGATAATTGATATGTTTATGGTATTAGTTTTAATTTAATCAAATATATAATATATGTTGCTTTTAGACTCTAATGTTTCATAAAAGTATTTATTATATATGGGATAGGATAACATTATTCGTGTCTCGTTGTGTGGTGTGTGTTTTAATTGTCTGTACTACTCCATTATTAATTCCTTGCGTAATGTACACGTCTTCTTGCAACTTTCCTCAGATTAATCACGGGACTCGTATGTGGTCCGCTGTCCGTCCCCTATTCCTCCGATCGCCCTCCCACACTCGCGTAACAAGGCGAGTGGCCCGCGCACGGAATGGCCAACCAAGTTCAAAAGGGGAAAAATTCGTGCTTTCTTGCGGAAATTCGCGATACAAAAAAGAAGCGGATCTAAAACGTGGCCCCATTTTCGGTTTTCTTTGGCCTACGCTTCAACATTTTTTAAAAAGCTTGAACCTTTCAACCAACCATTACTCATCCATGGTACGGTGTGGGTTTTTTAGACTCCTTATAGCAAAACATTAAATTTCCCTTTATCAATCTGAGTAAAATGGTACCCCCGTCCCCCTTTCTTCTTTCGGGGTACCAAAACGACTGAAAACCGAAGTAAAAACTTCTGCAAATGTGCACGTGTCAAAAATTTTTTTAAAGCATCGCTTCCGGGTAAAGCGTCCGTAACAAAAATTGGGAAAATATCCGCGATCCTCTTCGCCGAGGCTCTATCGGACCAATACCACGGCGACTCGTTGAAAAGGCTCCTGAATAACGGCACTCTCCCTCTTCTCTGCTGCACGTCCCCTTTTCGCCGTGCGTGCTCGTCCATGACCTGCATACCGTGCTACTCTACGCACATTCCGGCCGAAAAAGTTGCTTTGAATCCGCGCCTTGGTCTTTTTTTTCCCCAGATGCCCCCCCCATGAAGAGTGTGGGGCCCGCCCGATCACCGGCCGAAAAACTCCGCCCACCAAATGCTCAGTCACCTCGCCCTTTTGAACGCCCGGTATAACGCGCCCCGCTTCACCACGAAAATGTGCGACTCACCCCGGCTTACCCTAATCTTTCTTAACTCGCTCTCACGATTTTTTCAAGAATTTTATCTTGCCTTTGCATTTTTCCTATGTCTTTGTTTCGTAGATTTTTTAAAAAATCTCTTACTTTAAGTTTTTACACCTCGAACAACTTTTTTTCCTCTTTCTTTTGCTCTTGTCGTCACCGCACTCACCTGCACATTTATTCCCCCTCAGTCATCCCTCAAAACCCCCCCGACACCACTCAAAATAGGATCTGGGAGACAACACTAATGAATTACCAGTAAAGAACGGAGTATCGACATAGTAAAAACTCTGGATACTTAAAAACCATATTTTTTGGGCCCTCTTTATTCAAACCCTTCTACCCTAACTTGCTTCTAGGGACCAACATCTTTCACTACACTGTCGTACATCCAGGTCACGAAACCGTCAACTCTCACACCTTCCACTTTACCCCCTTCAAACCAACTTTTCACCTATTCCTTGCCGCTTTTTTAAAATTCGATTTTATTTTTCTTACATCTTTGTACTTTGATCCCCCGACCTGTTTAGCAAACTTGGCAAGGGGATTACCTCTCCACCACGAACAAGCACGCGCTCCGCCTTTCATCCCTTCCTCGCCCCCATTCCTCCTGATAGAGCTGCTATTTGCACCTCACCCCAGACCTGTCGCGTTCCCCTCATACCCTCTCTATCTTTCCTACCATAATTTACTGCGCTTCCATATACAAATTTTGCAAATTTTTTCATTCCCTTAAATTTTTAAAAACTGCTCCTTTAAGAAAAGCCCAGCTTTTATCGCACGCTTCAAGATTGTTCGTGGCATAAGATCAAAACATCACATAGGTTTGTTCCAAACCCGAAATTCGACCCATCTTTTAAAAATTTTCTTTGTCTGTTTGGGAAAATTTCGAAGCGGTTTTATTTTTTTGAATTTCGAATTACGAATCTTGCCTATAGCCCTCGGCCGTGCTTTTGAAAAAACCTGGCAGCGCTTCTTTCACTCGCTCGAAGTCGCGCGCTTCCCTGCGAGAGATGCTGGTACGTCCCGAGTGCTTTCCCTTGCAACAAAGGGGGCTAGCTGCCCCCAACGTCTCGGGCCCATCCGGGGCCCTTTTTTGCTATCCTTTTGAAACCCGGGTATTACGCGTCTATACTGTTTAGCCCCATTGAAAACAGGAGTTTCGGAAATCTGGTTTAAAAAAAAACAG
>NC_051412.1:17164576-17164843 GCF_015228065.2 Penaeus monodon
CAATTCTTTCATTAGTTTCCATTTCCATTCCCCTTTTTTAGCTTCTCTTTCCTTTCCCCTTTCTTCACGCTCTAATTGAACCTTTCCGCTCTTTGCTTTGCTCTTCTCTTTCATTCTTCAAGTTTTTTCCCCTTTAAACCCCATTCTTTTCCCAAATTCATCAATTCCTTTGCGAAGTCATATTTTAAAATTTAATTATGAACCCAAAACGTCATCACCAAAAAAATATATATATTGAAGGGCCCTGTTTGGGGGGCCCCAAATTTT
>NC_051412.1:17166325-17166843 GCF_015228065.2 Penaeus monodon
GCCCAGCAACTAGTGAATCTAGCTTCAGGCCTGAGTATGGTAAGACAGACAGAACAAGAGGGAAATGGCAATGTTTGTTTTTTAGACTGCTACTCATTCTTTCCTAAAAATAAATAGATAAGTAAATCCATCATCGAACAGATAAAACCAAACACTATATCTCGCCCTCCCCCCCTCCTTTTCCCACATCTCTACAGGACTCCCGACCCTGCCAACCGCAATTTACCTTCTTGTTATTGTTGTGGGAGATTTACAAGGATAAAACCTTCCGTGTGGTGTTTGAGGTTGGCTCGAGTAGTCCGCGAGGCCCAGAGGCTACACACTCCATTACTGGCCATGGGGAGAATCTACCTAACAATTCCAGAAGCTGCATGAAAAAAGAGGTTCCTAACCTGTAGGTCCATATTGTAAGAGTTGGTAACATGATGAAGGTGAAAAAGTGATGATCATTTTGAAGGCATGTTTTTTAATGTTCAGTATTTTCGGGGGGGGAATGGATAAGCCAGAATATGTATTTC
>NC_051412.1:17171706-17172029 GCF_015228065.2 Penaeus monodon
GCGTAGATTCACCACAAATTGGGATCCATGCCTAAAGTTTCAACATAATCAGATAGGTTGACTTTCATATGATTTTGAGGGGGAGCTTACGACATGATACTAAGAAGCAATAAGGTCGATTTTTTATGTTCCACAATGACTTGCTCGACTCTGATGAGACAAGATAAATTTAGTGAGGATAGAAATAAGATTAATGCTATGGTGATAAAAATGATAATCAATATTATTATTTATGCAATGACTAATGTTCATTATAATAAAACTAATGTAAGTAAAGACGTTAAAGATCATAATCATAATAATAATGGTTTTAACATGATAAT
>NC_051412.1:17172227-17172463 GCF_015228065.2 Penaeus monodon
AACTAAGAGGGATAATTTCTCTATTGATATAACTTTCTAAAATTATATAATGAAATTTTCTTGTTGTAAGTTTCAAAACTACTTTTAATGGATGTTGCGTTAATGAAAGAACTACAATATGATACAAAGTAATTACTGCAGAAAACAGAAAGTACAATAACGTTAGAAAAGCGTACTAATGTTAGATTTAACAAAACATAATGCGTGTGACATACGAATTATTGACAGTTCCGGTC
>NC_051412.1:17173229-17173545 GCF_015228065.2 Penaeus monodon
GTCAGAAAGAAAGAGTGAGAGGAAGTAACAGCACAGTGAGACAAAAATATTACAAATGTTTCTACAAACCTATACTTTATAACAAAATAAGCACAGCCCACTGCCAATCGAATTCCCTGAAAATCTGTGATCCATTTTGTGATAGCGGCGCTGATCTCTGGGATGTAATTGGAATCGGAATTCCGCGGAGGATTCTTGGCCCTGCGTGGCAGTGGCCGAAACAATGCCTGCAGGAAGGGGTGCCCGTGCTTTATGGCAGTATGCCGTAGTCCAAGTGGCCTGTGAAACGAATGGTAGCCTGTTTAGTGTAATTATC
>NC_051412.1:17173825-17173959 GCF_015228065.2 Penaeus monodon
CATTCTTAAACTCTTAAGTGTAGTGAAGTTTCCACTTCACTTTGCTCAGAGTGAAAATTGTTAAACTTTTCGTCGTCCACACTTTTACACAAATAAAATATATTACAATGAGCAGGAACGCACAATGGAGGGTT
>NC_051412.1:17175890-17176273 GCF_015228065.2 Penaeus monodon
TATTTCGTCCACCCATATCAGCTTCTATCCTGAATGCCCCTACTCTGGAACCCAATTTTCATACCCAACAACAATAATTCCTTAAAAAGACCGGAAGAGAAACCTCGCCATATTGATTCAGCAAACACAAATAACCATAGCAATACATCCAGAATTGGACTCGCTTTATACACGGATTCAAATATGTTCTATCTGCTCCGCCAGGGCTTCAGTTCGTCTACCTTTCAAAGCAGATATATTGTCCTCCGGAAAAGTCTCTCTGTGATTTTCTTTCTTATTCGGCGTGAAAGATTTTGGGAAAGTTTCTTCAATATATTATTTTTTTCTTTACTTTGAAATAGGGAGGCGTATGAAAAGCTTCCTTGTCTGGATTAATTAGACGA
>NC_051412.1:17176845-17177201 GCF_015228065.2 Penaeus monodon
CAGTAAGAACAAAAGGATAACAATGATAAAGGGAAGAACTACGCTAACAGTAATGATAGAAAGAATATTTAATACTAGTAAAATCATAAGCCTATGATTTTATCATCATCCCTAATTATGATAATGTCCATGAAAACAAATATACAATTAAAAAGCAGTAAATTCACATAACAGGCTGCCTTAAGTATAGCGTTTGGGAAACCAGAACAGGCCTCGGCACGAATGCGAAAACAAGGAACCGCTAATGAACATGACAACGATGTGAACTAATTAACAGAAATTGTTATAATGCAGTTTGTTCTAATTACGTCTAAATAACATGGTCTCAGGAAGAATTAAGTTGAATTATAAATGTT
>NC_051412.1:17177304-17177502 GCF_015228065.2 Penaeus monodon
CGCCAAAGTTCAGGTAATTTTTTTCTTTTAAAAAAATGTTTCAAGTTTACTGTGGATTTATTCAGATACATTTGACCTAAACAACTTCTAATCTGCACTACACAGGTGTAAGGTTCTTCCTCCTCCTAACGACGCAGAGAAGCTCAGATAAGATTACTTCCGATGTTTTTCTATGGTTCAGCTTATCTAAACTGCTGA
>NC_051412.1:17184227-17184328 GCF_015228065.2 Penaeus monodon
TGATTGCCAAGGAACTTTTGATATAACATGAGGTCTCTAAAGATAATAATAATGATGATAAATGTATTATTTTACCATGGAAATATTAGCATAAAAAAAAG
>NC_051412.1:17186846-17187521 GCF_015228065.2 Penaeus monodon
GTATGTATAATGACCTGGTTACCTTTAACAGAGGTTACGTGTTTCATCGGGATTTGCTCATTTATGTTGATAGAACAAAGGGAAGCTTATAATTATAGTTAATGATTCCAGTGATCCGCTTTGGAGAAGTTTCCGATATTTTTTCGTAATTAATTAGCGGGGACAAAATTCACGCTGTAGCCATGAACACTTTTACCTCGGGAATGACGGGAAATGAGAGGTGTTCATAGGCATATCGAGTATTTCTGATTAGTTCTCCGTAACAGGTGATATGCGATTTTACATTACGTCGTTTTTATGAGCTTTTCGTAATTCTTTGTAAAAAAAAAAAGTGAATTATAAAAGACTAACTATATAAAAACAAAACATTAACTACAATTTTCACTTCCTTCTCCCGATATCTTAATATCAATTGTTAAGCGTTGGTGTATTACAATGTGATCCATTTATTTACCCTGAGTTTACATTCGCACTCGCTTGCACAAAGACTAGGTTTTGGTGCTAATATTAATGATACGCTTACCATATACTTTCAAGAATGCAATTTACCTTAAGTGTGCATCCCCGGTGGCCCAAACACACCATACATCTTAAAGAAGGACAGTGACATGTTGGGTAATACTCCGAGCCACTTTGGAAGATTATAAGCCTTATTACAATATAGAAAACAAACTA
>NC_051412.1:17191456-17191618 GCF_015228065.2 Penaeus monodon
ACCAATTTCACTCACGCTTCTTGATACAAGGAGAAAAAGATTCCACAGCTCGTAAACTCTTAAAAGGAAAAATATTCATATAAACATATTGTCAGTGTATTTCTAATATATAATGTTATGTATAAATGTACAATAATACAGGACAATAGCGTAATGACAGTG
>NC_051412.1:17191759-17191877 GCF_015228065.2 Penaeus monodon
AAGAATAATGAATGACAGTATTCACTCACTCTTCCTGATACAAGTAGAAAGAGATTCCACAGTCTGTAAACTCTTAAAAGGAAACATATTTAAATAAACACATTGTCATTGCAACTCT
>NC_051412.1:17191910-17192240 GCF_015228065.2 Penaeus monodon
GTACAATAGCACAAGTACAGTGGTAAATTTCATTTTCATTTACATTCGCTAAAATCTGTGTAACATTTTCTTATATATTGTGTAGTTGAGCTTGATATGATGATCCCTCCTTCCATGGTATCTAAGGAAACATAACATTATATGAAAGACATGCCAGAAATACTTCTTTTAAAAGTTACGCAATATTAATATTCTTTACTCACAGTTTTTCAAGGGTTTTAGCGCATGATGTAACATCTAAGCTTCTTAGGATGAAATAAGGTCCATTTTCGTTGTCATCTTGAATGTTATCTAAGGTAGTATCATTTTTCCGGTGTAGTAGTATCTTTG
>NC_051412.1:17192494-17192613 GCF_015228065.2 Penaeus monodon
CTATGTTATTTACATTTTAGTATCAGTCAGCAGTACATAGTCACTAAAACGATTGATGCTTATACAGTAGTAGGAGAGTTGCCTGTTGGAACCGTTTTTAGTATCCTGTTCAACGATAT
>NC_051412.1:17192797-17193865 GCF_015228065.2 Penaeus monodon
TTACTACTTTTACTCATCTAAATACACTTTTGTGTGCAATAACACTCCTGTATATTTTATTATTGGTAATATTATTCATGATATCCTGTTACAAAACCATTGCTATGCCACTATACCCATTTCGTCTTACTACATATACTGCCACTACAATCAAAATAAATATTACACAATAGAATGTTTTTTTCTCGTTGCATAACACCTGCCATTGTTATTTATTCTAAAGACACGATACCGCCCTCTTTGTCGACTTTATCTGCTTGCATAAAGTTTTCTTTCAGTATTTTTCTAACTCAAAATCACACCTCTTCCAGCTTTTTGCCTCTTTTCTGACTCCATCTCTACTCTTACCTCTGCTGCCACTCTTCAATTTTCATTTAGAACTCCTGCTATTGTCATTTCGGTGACAATCGTTCTTCTTATATCTTGATCAAATTGTTAACTTTATTTTATTATCATTGTAATGATTTAATAATGATTATCATCGTTAAAATCGTTAAAATAATTTTCATCTTTGTCTTCATATAACATCCCTATCATTAGTGTCAGTAACTCAGTAATTACATAAACAATGCCATCGTCATCAATTGTCCTTAGAAATCTGAACACTGGTCATATTCCGAATATGAAGTAGATTTGGTGTTAGCAAGATATTCACAGATCTATGAGCAGAAACCTTTAGTATGAATAAATTCCATGAAAAAACGGTAAATTTTCCCAGGATCTTTCTCGACCCTCTTCAAATATTTTAGGTAGTTCTGATAAAGGTTACGATGAAAACTACCAGATAAATTTGCGCCGAACCTTTCTATCCTTACAATATCGATAATATAAATGCAGTCTCAGTAATAATTACACCGTACTATTGACCCATATGTCCTTGCTCTGTATCACCCTTTATTATTAGAGTGCACATCCATTACGTAAGATTTCTCACCGACTCCTCGGACACATATAATATCATACAAATTGGCTTAACAGAGGAGGTTCTGTGCAGCTCCACCACCAATCATGCTTTCCTTTGCCATCCATTTCTCAAGGAGTGACGGCGGCCTCATTCGAAGTTTGCAA
>NC_051412.1:17197027-17197455 GCF_015228065.2 Penaeus monodon
CTTCCGGGCGATATAGTGAAACCTGGCAATATGTCTCCGTAGAGTTTTGCTAGTTCCCTTCTACCACCGATCTATCCGACCGGCCGTCAAGCGCTCACATTCCCTCGTAAATAAGGGATTTCCTTTTACCTTCCGGAAATGCCTGGAGTTTGAAAGAGTAATGAGTCGCCTTATACAGGTCTTATAATAAATATCGAGCTTACTTCAATCTTACGACGTTGCTGAATCAACGAGTAGGAGGTGGATGCACAATGTTGCTTTCAATATGTTATGGTGCAACAATCTTATTATATTTCTAGCTAAAGCGTGCGACCAGGTCCAGCAAATGGCGCAAAAGGGAAAGATAGAGATCATAACTAATCCGCAGTGCCATCTCAGGAGGAATTAACGAACCAGAAAGAGAGAGAGCCAGGAGCGGAAGGGAGAAA
>NC_051412.1:17197706-17197903 GCF_015228065.2 Penaeus monodon
GAATTAAAACAAAACTGAAACATAAACCCTTCAAAGTTTCGAGTTAACCACTAGGCTCCTCTTCGGGTAGCAACATCAAAAAAATTGTGTATGTGCTTCCAGGAGACCGGATTTGGTGACTGAGTTGAAACCGTTTCATTCTGATTTGCTTTGCGTAACTATGTATTAACACACCTAAGCAAGTGATGGCATGAATT
>NC_051412.1:17198499-17198681 GCF_015228065.2 Penaeus monodon
TTCAATGCTTCCCCAAGTATCAACGCTACAAAGATAATCCGCAAGACTCTGAGAACTATTGGAAACTGGATCAACTTATGTAAAATATGGCAGATTATCGAAATCTGAAAATCACACCTGAATATCGATTTTCGAGACACGAATCCTTGGCGTTTGTGTCTGGATCTGAGTTCGCGAGCAGG
>NC_051412.1:17198742-17199369 GCF_015228065.2 Penaeus monodon
AGTCATCTTTAAAAGTTATTCTCCACTTGTGTTAATTAATAACAAACATATATTGCTACAAGTTACAGTGCATTGGAATACCGTATGCAATAATAATAGTGTGTTCTATATATGGAAATAAATTGCAAAATAACTAGACGAAACAATTTTTCTTTGTCTGGTGAAATAGATTAAGAAAACTAATTAATAATTGGTTAGCCTTTTTTGAGCAAGAAACAATCCAGCATTTGATACAAAAACTAACCATTAGATCTCTCAAACCCAAAAGGATTCAACGGATTCTTAACACAACGACATTTTGTCATACGTCCTGAGCTTTTCTTCAAACAGAATGTCAACTTTCTGCCTCATACATCACAGGACTTGACAAATTGTTTTTTGGTTTGTGGAGAAGGAAAATAGTGGGTCTAAGGTGTCTTGTACCTGACTCCTGTGATAAAAATGGGCGGGATAATGGTCACAATGCGGGGAAGATAAAGGTGATCTCCTGCCTTTGCAAGCTTGAGAAATGGTGCTACTGGAGAGCCAAAATAAGATACACAAGGACGTCCTCAAAATATCCTCTTGGGCGTTGTGGTTTGTTCACGGGAATAGGAAAATAAGCTGATGATAGTGATAATGATAATG
>NC_051412.1:17199608-17201073 GCF_015228065.2 Penaeus monodon
ATGCCTACATTTTCTACAGCATTTCCCTTAATGAAACTCCCGTTAAAAATAATTAAGTATAACCTGGTGCTCAAGACTTGTAATTGCTTACTAAAACGCAAAGCTTTTACTGTTAAGTGGTAATTCCAGAAGCGCTGCGTGGAGAAAACTTACAAGAGTACATGTGAGAATAGTTGTATTTTACTTATATACATAGAAGAAAGACTATATGTTGTACTCTCGCACTTGACCTTCAAGAAAAGATGCTTAAATGTTTGAAGACAGTAACAAGTGTAAATCGTTCTATTTATTTATAATGGAGAGATACTCAGGTGCTTAAAAAGACAGAATGCATGCTGTATTCTAGTATTTAATTGTAGAATTATGCTTAGATACTTACAGAAAAGAGTGCATGTGTTAACCATTGTATTTTACTTGTTAAGGAGATACTTAGATTCTTAGAGAAAGAGTACTCATAAAAAGATGCTGAAACGCTCTATGTACTTAAAAGAATATATACTAGGCAGTGAAGGTGTACATGTATGAAATGCAGTAAGATTATATACTCGTGATGTGCATTCACGTGATCATTCCAAAAACTTGAGGAGGAAAACTTGAATTGTAAGAAAGGACAAAAATATTACACTTAGATAACTCATATACGATGTACATTACATTCTACTGGTGATATGTTACACAAGAGCGGTTTCCAACAAATTAATATTCTCGTGTTGAACTTAAGCCAAATACAAATTGATTATGTAGTCAGTTTCCGTCATACCATAAGATTCAGACCATAAAATTCCTTTACAGTGTGAGATTTAGACGTATGATCTTTACACTGTAAGATACAGTCAGACAGTACGATTTTGTCAGACCGTAAGATTTAGACCGTAAATTTCTTTTAGACTGTAAAATTAATTTCACGTAAGTGTCGTCAGACCGCAATTTCTGGCAGACCGTAAAATTCAGACCGCAAAATTCTTTTAGACCATAAAATTCAGACCTAAATTTCCGTCAGACCGTAAAATTTCGTCAGACTGTAAATCATCTTCAGACCGTAAGATCAGTGAGTAAAATTTCTTTAGACAGTAAGATTCAATGTACGGAACATCGTTAAAAAGAAATTTAAGAAAAAATCATGTTTTGAATATTTGTTATAGTTTACGGTAGCTTAAAACAGTCAGCAGGGAATTATAGATTGAATTAGATAAGCTGTTTCAGTAGTATACTATTCAACTTTTTTCTATTCATTATTAATCTAGTAATTCATCCAATTAGTTGATATTGCTGTGGGTTGCAACACCATTATATCAGTTATCAATTTATGTATCGAATATATAAAGAGAAACAACATTAAGTATGTTCACATTATCAAAGGAATTCAACTTTGTTAATGAGCGTTTTCATTACAGTGTACCGCATAGTTTCTTGCAGACAGAAGGGCAATAATGGGGAATCAAAAAAATTATGATAATAAAATAAA
>NC_051412.1:17202769-17202848 GCF_015228065.2 Penaeus monodon
CCTCACCAAAGTTTACGTAAGTGTTTTGGGGCACTTAAAACAAAATCAGTTCCAACTCCTTCAAGTATCTATCGAACCC
>NC_051412.1:17203297-17203365 GCF_015228065.2 Penaeus monodon
GATGAAACAATTACCCGATTTTGGATCTTTTCAGGAGTCGAGGAAAGTTTTCGATCAAGAAAGGTCAA
>NC_051412.1:17203485-17203583 GCF_015228065.2 Penaeus monodon
TTAAATGTCGAAATTATAGTCGTAATTAAGAGAACGTTGTGCTTCTGAGTTTCGGATATTTTTTCTGTGACTTATCAAAATATGTAGTCGCATGAGAA
>NC_051412.1:17204559-17204864 GCF_015228065.2 Penaeus monodon
TCAAAACTGCAGATGGGTCGAAAATTTAACCCGGGGAAAGGGTGAAAAACACAAACGGCATCATAAAGAAACGGTTAACAGAAGCCGTTGTTCGCTTCGTCCGTACCAACGGGGACGGAAACAAAAACAAAAAGGGAAAATGCGAGATAAAAATAGACGATCATTTGTCTCCCGGAACCGCATCAAGCGATCGCTTTGGGGTTTCGGATTCAGATAAATTGTTGCTTATGTTTTGCATGTATCTATCAAATCACTTATACCTGAATATGTATATTAGAGCTTTATTTATTAGGTATGGGTACGGG
>NC_051412.1:17205063-17205745 GCF_015228065.2 Penaeus monodon
TAAACGTAACTTAACCTCATACAGCTAAATAACGATGAAGATCGCAAAATAAAAGAAGGAAAAACACAACACACCAGAATGAGACTTCGAAACGCCAAAGAAATTATTACACCCGGTAATGAGATCGCAAAAGAAACACAGATATCTGGAAGGGTCCCTGGACTGATGGCGCGAGGGGAAGGGAGCGAAGTCTCAGCAGATGAGCTGAGATCGGGAGGGGAACGAGACAACTTAACAGATTGAATGCATCGTAAGACAAACGAACTGAAGGCAAGGTCCCGTGAGACACATTGCAGTTTTGGGGCGGAGAGCGGAGTACAGCTGGCGAAGGTGTTTGCAAAGGTTATAATCAGTATTCAGTACATAAAGAGTTATGATTTTATGTATGTATCATTGTTTTTTTTCTCTTTCCTATTTTCATGTACTTGGGTTTTAAATGGGACGAATATATGCAATCAAAACGATTATAATAACATAGATGTTTCGCGAAGGCTATAACAGGATCAGTATTCAGTAATCACAAAGTTATTTCATGTATGCTTATTTTTTTCTTGGCATGGGTTTTAAATGATGAGTATAAGCAATAATGACAATGATTATAATATAGGTGTTTTGTAAAGGTCATGACGGGATCAGTATTCAGTAGACTAGAAAGGGAAAGGTATGACCTCAGGTATGTATG
>NC_051412.1:17206171-17207105 GCF_015228065.2 Penaeus monodon
AAAAAAAAAAAAAATGAGTATGATGATAACGACTGTATGATTTACTTTTCAAACTATCACTTCGTTTTGTCATGTAAACGCTTTCTAATCATATTACTGAAATATGAAGATAAAATCTACGTACCATTTTCATCCACAATTATACTATTTTGCAGTCTTACTTTTCTCTCTGCTTACATATTAATCTACATATAGTTAAATTTTTTAGTGAATGAATGAATATGTATTAACCATCTTAGGATTTTTTAAAGAAAAGAACTGGATAATGTTCCATAAAACGAGTTTAGTGTACAATATACCTAAAATTATGTCAACATGTGAATGAACCAGAGATGTACATTTGCATTTTAGGTATCCCATAACTGGCCTTATCCCGAGGCAAACTTAAGTAAAGTCTGACGTTTATTTTTTTTGAAAACATTTAAGAGCCTATAAAACACATTTCTTACCAGGGTATATTCATGAAATCTATTGTGTATTTATTCATTGATGCTTTAAAAAAAAGTTATAGGCCATGATTTGTACGTTTATAGTTTTACGTTTTTTTTGTCTTATAAAAGGTTTTTTGTAAATTCGACCAGTAAGGGTTTTTTTTGTCTACCCAAGCAGGCTCTTAACTTTGGCTACTGTTCTATAAATAACTACTGGAGACCCTATGAATACATTTAGTTAATTCTCTAATTTTCAGTTTTCATCCCATAAATTGTATTATTAAAGATTAGTAAGATTACGTGCTTCTTATAAAAATTAACAAGACCCCAATTAAAAACCAGCATTAGGGAGATTCAATATTAAAAATTCGTAAGCACTTCATAAAAAAGTAGAACGTTATATAAAACGCCAAGAGTTTACCCATTTTCGTAATTCTTCTAAAAGCTTATATTCCTTTTTTAAGTCTGTTATCCACTTTCGACAAGATGGGCCTCCCCCCCTC
>NC_051412.1:17207319-17207935 GCF_015228065.2 Penaeus monodon
TAATACATCGTAAATACAGGAATGGCAATAAAAACTATGAATAACTAACGGTATCATCACTACTAGAACGTCTGTGCACTTACTACTACTGTTAATAACGAAAATAGCACTACTACTGTTAATAACGGTGAGCATGTTGTATTCATATGTAATAATAGAAGTAATGAAGGCAATGCTAGTACTCTAAGCAGTGAGATATAGTGATAGTAGTTTATGATGAAATTGCGGGTACTGAAATTAATGAATACGAAAACGGAGTGAAGTTCCCCTTTTCTCAAAAAAGAGAATAGAAAAAGAAAAATGTTAAAATACCTCATTAATTTCATGAGCTTTCTCCAAGCTTCCATCATACGTCATCAATAACGGACCCACTGAGAAAAAAGATGGATGGATCTGTGGACTATATAGAGAAAAGGGGGCATTAGCTCACAAGCGGTTGATAAGTAGCTTGCTTCTTTATGGTAAAATCTTAAAGAAGTCGTGATCACACATATATTTTTCTCCCTTATCATCCTCTCGTCTTAAAAGGCGTCTTCTTTCAATCAATACCTTAGAAGCAATCCCTTTGAAAATCACCCTTCCCCTCATTCTCTTTCCCTTCTCCCTTTTCGTACAG
>NC_051412.1:17208254-17208497 GCF_015228065.2 Penaeus monodon
TATCCAGAAAAAAAAAGTTCTGAGAAACGACTGGTTGGCTTTAATTAAGGTCTGTGATCAAGCGCTGTCATCGTATGAAGACCTGTTTGGCTGGAAGACCCGGCCTTTATCCCGAGAACTTGAGCGAAGTCGAGAGGCTGGCTGAGATGAAATCGTCATTTCCCTCGTCAGAAGGAGATCCTCGAAAAGTGGCATTGGCTTAGTTATGTCACGCTTTAGGAGGACCATTCCGTGAGGATGGCT
>NC_051412.1:17208991-17209287 GCF_015228065.2 Penaeus monodon
CCATTTGGGACCGGTGCCTTGTGCACAGCCTATCATAAGATATATAAAAATAAAAGGCAGAAATACGGAGAAGTACGGAAGAATGAGTTGAAACACACAACAAGTGTGAACCAGCGTACGCCCCTCATTTGGTATGCAAAGGCACCGTCGTCGAGATTAGATCATTCTGTGGTAATAACTCGGCATCGCACGCCATGCTCACGTGGGGAGACCATGTGATTGTCTTCTCGTTACTGCTTGCTGATTGGGAATGAGGTTTGATTATCAGCGTCTCCTCTTTGTATTGATTCAAATGA
>NC_051412.1:17209319-17209877 GCF_015228065.2 Penaeus monodon
AGGGTCGAATGTCAAAATGGGATGTTACTTTGTGCTTCTCTGTGTAGTTTAGTGTCTGGTGAAAAAAAGAGCGATGCATGTTAAAAATAAAATAAATACACGTTGATCCTCAGAACATCATCAGAACTTCGGGCGTTATACATGAAAAAAATCGGCTCACCTATTTATTCACGAATATTCCTCGCACTTCCTGCTTTTTTTTTTTTACACCAAAGGTCCCTCAACTCTATGCTCCATGCACACAGGACTTCTTAGACTGAAAAGAGCGAGAAGGGTAACTATATATAGATAGAAGTTTGGAGAAATCTGATGGCTAGCCCTGTGTATTTACCAAAGTTATCATCTTGCCTACTTTCTCGTTGATGGTTCAGTCTAAGCCTAACAAGGTCGTTAGTTTGTACATTTTTATGTTCCCTCGCGTAAAAAATAAATAAACTTCATTTTAGACAAAGATCACTTGGTAAGTTAAGAGATATTGTAAGATCTATTAAATTTATTGACAGAATCCACCTGATATTAAACAGATGATTCACACAAGCTGGTTTTCTGGTTGAACCC
>NC_051412.1:17213447-17213777 GCF_015228065.2 Penaeus monodon
AAGATGAATCGTTCCGAAATTATGCGCTCAGAAATGAAATAGCGACGCATATTGTTAAAATAACTCTCAAGTACTGAAAACTATTATAGGATAACAGAAGTAAATAAAGATGGGGAATATCTTTCTACGAAATTATTGGGATGGAAAATGCTGTGCAAAACAAAAAAATAAGGCTAGTCCTTATTAGAATGAGTAAAGAGTAATGACGTTAGCTTAAATGGCTAAACATTTTTTTTTTTTTTTACAGTGATAATGGAATCGCTTATAAGAGCATTTCCATTCATTGGATTGGAAACAAACAGTTTGGATGAAATCATTTTAAGACAGACT
>NC_051412.1:17213795-17214325 GCF_015228065.2 Penaeus monodon
GTTCAGATTCTGAAACGGAGAAAGTCGTTTTTTTTTTCTCAAGAAGTTCATCTATATGGAAAGGAAGCAACTAGTAGAAATGGCATCTGAAGGAACTGAATGCCAAGTTGTGCCAGAGTTCATTCCTCGATGTCATGGCACTAAGGGAACGTAGTACGGGGGAAGTAGGGGGGGGGTAGGGAAAAGGTAGGTGGGGGGGAGTGAGGTGAAAGAGGGGGGAGGGGGCGAATTTAGGGTAAAGGGGGGGGGGGATGAAGTAGGAAGACAAAGAGAAAACAGAAAAAATGCTTTCTCCGTGACTTCATTTGCATCAGGTATTGCATCACCTCTTAGGAAAATCAAACAGCAAATAATACTGGAATAACTGGAATAATACTGGAAGAAGAGGTTTGTTACAATAGGTAGCAGCAGATCCAAGGAAACTGTTAAGCAAAATGATGAGAATGGAAACTAATGTATTTATTTGTATACAGTATAAGAAGATATAATAGAATCGAAATTATGTATTATTATCATGAATGTTATTGCTG
>NC_051412.1:17214497-17215265 GCF_015228065.2 Penaeus monodon
AGGTGTTTGAGTGGTATATAGAATTGTCCCTGTTGTGTGCATGACTCTCCCCCAGAGTTCAAGGACATATAGGGCCATTCATCAATTTCTTTTGTGTTTCTTTTTTTCGAAAATGATTACATAACTGATTTTTCTTTCTTAAAGTTTCGTCGTATGCTATATATCCCCGTGAAAACGCTGTCTTTCAGTTGGCCGTCAGGCGCGTCGGGCTGAGATTGGTAGGAAAATAGGTCCCGAAACTGCTTACGGAAAACAAAATATTACGATGGTGGATATTTTCATTGTTGTGGTATCTAAGCGAGAAAAATAATACATTGGTAATATTGCATTTTTTTTGTTTTTATTTTCAATGTTTATCCAGGCGCTATTGTTCTTGTATCAACCAATTGTTTTTTCTTTGATTTATTTAAACCTTCCAATTGTAACTATATCATTTAACAGTAGAAAGTAACCAAACAAAGGCCTGCTTAATGAGAATGTTGTATTTTTGTGTAAAACTGTAAGGCTTAAGAGGAAAACAAGCTTTGCTTTATAATATCACTGAGAATTAAAATAAATGACTGTGCCTACATTACTAAATATAATAATGATTATAGAATTACTCTGATGATGACCATGATAATTCAATACTAATAATAAGTTACAAAAGAACAATATCAGTTCAACTATTATGAATAATTACACACAATACTTTTGCCAAGTATAATGACTATCATCACCAATTTACAACCAACACCCTTACTAGACATCATTACCAACATTACGTAA
>NC_051412.1:17215288-17215395 GCF_015228065.2 Penaeus monodon
TAAGCCCTCGTTGCGTTGTTAAGACTCATCTCTGGATCCTCAGCCAAGATCTCAGACCTTTACCTGTAATTAGGGAGGAGAGGCAACATCATGGAAGGCCAGACATG
>NC_051412.1:17216547-17217125 GCF_015228065.2 Penaeus monodon
CAATCAGATGACCCGAGGTAAACGCAATCTCATTGTTGGGAAAGCAAAAGTCTTTTGTTTAAACGAAGGACTAAACTCTGGCTCTACTTCATAAAGGAAAACAAGAAGGTACTTGTTTAGAGGGGCAGATGTAGTAGAAACAGTGGTATTAGTATGGAAATAAATAAACTGACTTATTGAGAGATTTATATGTCGATGGCTTGCGGAGGACAGATTTATAGATAGATGTGAAAATGGGGGTCAACATGATATATCGAAAGTTAAATACTGCCTGTATACATGCATTGCAAAATTGAATTTAAATTTATAGTTTTCTAGGAAATGTTACCAACGCTCTTTAGAATTACTTTTCTGGTCATATTTTCCCAGATAACGTTGATATTTTCATCACGTGTCAATATTAATAACACAAAATATGGTGTAACTAAAATAAAAAACACCCAGTTTCATTTCACTAACGGAATATTACCGAGTCTTTTCGTAACATGTTTACATGAGCTCCTACCAGCATTGTGTAGGAGGATAGGAATATCTGGAATATCTAAAAGAGATTTCATACGAACTTCTTTAAAAGCGAC
>NC_051412.1:17217191-17218013 GCF_015228065.2 Penaeus monodon
CCAATGTATGATGCGTTGGATAGTCTTAGTCAGAAGTGCGTTTCGGCATATTTAGCATGTTAGAGGCCGCTTGTGGAACTAATTGCAAGAGTTTTAATGATTCTGGACCTGTCTATGTTATGAGTTGCATGATGATACGTCTTGCTGTAGTGTCATGCAACAGAGGAATCAATTGGTGAGACGTTTGCAGTTGAGATCGATCGCAGAGAAGGTTAAAAGTCCATCTTTGTGGGTATCAGACCGTGACAAGAATTAAAAATCTGTGAAAAAACAATAGAACAGTGAAGAGACAGAGAATAGACCTACATTCCTCTATAGCAAGTTCGTGATAGCATCAGCACCATACTCTCTAACATCGTTGTTCTTAAATGCGAAACACAAACCACCCTAACGACTCTCACCCTGGTAATCACGCCGTAGTTACCAAGCCGTGATAACAACACTGATTATAAGGACGCTATCAAATCCCGCCCCCTCCACTCACTCCCCTCCTTTACTAGCCGCTTCAATCCCTTCCTCCTTTCGCCAGCGCTGTCTCCTCTCCACAGATGTCTCGAAGGAGGGCCCCATATAGCCCGGCGCGTCACAATAGACCTGTGATTACACTGGCTCAGAGTCAATACACGACTTCACTCTCCCTCGCCACCGGAATCACCCCCAAGGCTTAGGCGCGTTCGCTTTACTCAATGGTAGACACACTTGCAAGGCCTTCATTTCCTCGGGCGCTCGCAGATCTTTACACAAATCTGGAGTCAGAGTTTGTTCCGGGCCGTTCGTGCAGACAGATGTGCAGCGTACTCTTGTTTACATTCGGATGGGGAC
>NC_051412.1:17218623-17218872 GCF_015228065.2 Penaeus monodon
CAATGCCATAACTGTTTTAGGTTTTCTGTCCCGGAGAAAGGGATCATAAATCTAGAAAGTCGTTATGGTCCAGAATATAGGTAATAGTAATGGGACTTTGAACCTTTTCAGAAAGCTATGGCGTAGTTCATTCTTAATAGAATGCCTCGGGTACTGCTTCAAGGGGAGAAATAGAAAGAAAGAAAAACAGCCAAACTAAAAACGATTTAGTCGGGGATGGCGCCTTCAGCTCTCTGGATCGCAGCCACT
>NC_051412.1:17219079-17219189 GCF_015228065.2 Penaeus monodon
ATGAACGTTGTTTATTGAATCTTTTTTTTTTTGGTAATTTTTTGCATTATTACCAGCTCACTGTATTTTCTTTTATCCAATTCGAGTAATCCCCGTTTTCTTTGCGATAT
>NC_051412.1:17219341-17219724 GCF_015228065.2 Penaeus monodon
AACACACACAAAGGTCTGCATTTCTTTACAGCGCAAAAAACTCATCCAATATGTTCTCCTGTTTTCCTGTTTTTCTTCCGTCTTATTTTCCTTCTCCGGTCCTTCACCTGAAAATGAAAATCTGTTTCCAGTAAACAGACGTATTTGAATAAGCATGAAACAAAACAGAAAAAAGACAATTTGTAGCATCTGTTGTTCAGGAATAAAACAAGGGACAGTATTTCCAGTTATTTATTTCTTATATATTCTTACATCTGTAGAAACTGAGTGTCTGTACTTACTCGTATTTACCTTTGCATGTAAAATATTGATACTTTTTTATGGATGTGGAGTCTTATAACTGCTTATAATTATGCAAGTCTATATGTGAAAAAAACATCTAC
>NC_051412.1:17219913-17220249 GCF_015228065.2 Penaeus monodon
ATTGCAGATGTAAAGACCCTTATATGTACTTATCATGAAAAAGTTTCAAGAACAGGCAGAAACAGGTATTCCTCTAAATACTTATCTCAGTAATGACCGCCCTCCGAAGAACTTTCTGAGCATCTTAAGACTTTTTTTTTTCTTCGCTGCTTGGAAGGTCAAGAGAGGCAGGAGTGGGATCAGACTCCCCTTCCTTTCCTCTGTAAGGAATTGCATTCTTCACAAACTGAAAATGACGATTTATTTCTGTCTTTTTTCCTGGACGTAGTGGCGTCTATTCCTCCGCTTTTGGTTTCCTCATCATAGGAAACTGGTTGGTCGGTGTGTGTTTTTCAT
>NC_051412.1:17220344-17220596 GCF_015228065.2 Penaeus monodon
CAAAAATGTAGGACTGAGAGTTCAAGAAAAAATGAGAAAAGCTATAAATGCGATGAGAAGGCAAGCAATAATCATGCGCTGTAATCAACACTGCGTTTTGGGATTTTTTTTTTTTGTCTTATTTCCTATTTCTTGATTGTGAAGGCGTATCACGAACTATTTTCTTCTGATTACTGCAAATGTCCCAGAATCAAAAGAAAAAAGTTCGTGATGATAATAAGCTTGTTGCATATGAAGGTTCGATTGTGTAAC
>NC_051412.1:17221272-17221538 GCF_015228065.2 Penaeus monodon
CTTCCACTATCGCTAGACTCCAGCCCCCTGAGCCGTGACCCTTCCCTCCTCAGGACATCCTGGCCGTCAAGGGATCCTAAGCGACGGCGGAGCTCCTTTCGGCGGGGCTCCTCTCGGTCCCCCAAACGAGGACCTTGCGCGGCGACCGGTTGGACCACAGCGCCGGCGGCTCAAAGAGGACGAGTGAGCTGTCATAAGTTGGCTCACCCGGCCTTTGATTCCGCTGGAAGCCCATTAAGGGAGGAGCAGCGGGAAGGCAAGGAGAA
>NC_051412.1:17230206-17230401 GCF_015228065.2 Penaeus monodon
TATTATCCTTCCGTGTAAGCCACTATAATAAACACTTTCCCTGTATTATGATTCAGCTTGAATGTGAAAATAGTTTATGATCTTTTTTTTTGTAAGATGATGTGATTGTTCATGAATTCCTTTTTGGCAGTTACCAGTTACCCTGGCTTAAGACTGTGCTCTTAGTAGCATTATTTCGGAAGAAATCAGAAAACA
>NC_051412.1:17230428-17230747 GCF_015228065.2 Penaeus monodon
AAGTTAAACAATACCATTTTTTTTTTGCAGACATTAGGGTCAATCTCTCTCCGTTTTAAAGTTCGTTTTTATATTCTCTCCTTATACCCAGAGAGCTTTTATACTTCGAAAGACTTATACTTCACAGACTGAGCGTTGCCTCAGAAATCACCAGGTTGACCTCGATACATAAAAAAGGAAAGGTAAAATCTCGAAGGTATTATGCTCCTTTTGGGTATTTATGTTGAGAAAGCCAATATCTGATTCCTTTCGTCACGTGACCGTTTTTCTGGCACGGGCTCTTATCATACTCTTCGAGTCGTGTTTCGATATTCACCAA
>NC_051412.1:17231488-17231608 GCF_015228065.2 Penaeus monodon
CTCATCATCATCATGACACAATCTTCTCGACATTATCCTTTTCAAATAAGGCTGCTTCACTTTGTTTGGCGTGTGTCCTTTACCCCGTATTTTAGAAATTTCCTTTCCTCTCTACGTGCA
>NC_051412.1:17231625-17232076 GCF_015228065.2 Penaeus monodon
ATAAACTCTTTCTCTTTTGTTCTCTGCTTCCCTTCCCAAGAGGCTGCTATTTTGTTTTCATGTTAAGAAATGTTCTTGTTGCAGACTTGAAAATGTCATTTCTTGACCAAACATTTTTCTTTCCATTGCGTAATTTTCGTGAATTTATATATGTTTGTCTTTTGTTCATACATTATGCATTTCAGCCATCTTTTTGCCCATACCATGCAGTGACAACAGCACAGACAAAAATCAAATAACGCTAATAGTATTCCAGCAAAACAGCGAATAGAAATGAAATGATGCTCCTAATAAAGAAAACTAACATCTCGCATAACTTTAGCAACATGTGAAGTGGAGTGTGTGTGCCTGTCGGAGTCGGCGGGAGTTCCTTGGAGACAAACAAACTCAAAAGCGGCCCGGACTTTCCCCGCGGGTATTTACATTCAAGTATATTAACTGAGGAGGTTCT
>NC_051412.1:17232120-17232423 GCF_015228065.2 Penaeus monodon
CACTGGGGAATCTTTAGACAGGCAAGTAAACAGGTTTCCGGGTGTCCTGAGTGGGATACTTACGGGAAAGAGCCCAGGATGAGCATCATAACACGTGTTTGTCTCCTTTCTGATCTGACCCGAGCGCAGTTAAGTCCATGATCCATTATGGAGAGCGTCGTGTACACACTTGGCCTGTTTGCAACGCACACGCTGGTTGCCAAAACAGGGGACTCAGCACATGATCATGTTGATAATAATTGTCTCAATCATGATGGACGAGTCGTATGTGGAAATGACATGTTGGCTGCAGAAATGGGTGTA
>NC_051412.1:17233152-17233268 GCF_015228065.2 Penaeus monodon
AAAATTGCCAGGGAAGTGGCGTGTAAGCCGAGGCGCGGCGGGTGTTCAAGCCCACGGGATCTTCTCATTTATAACCACGATTTATTGACACAGATCAGCACCGCCGCTAGAATTCC
>NC_051412.1:17233290-17233358 GCF_015228065.2 Penaeus monodon
GGTGCACAGCATATCAGCACGAGAAGAAAATAGGGACTAAACGTCAGTAGGATCCTTTTGTTAATAAG
>NC_051412.1:17233457-17233768 GCF_015228065.2 Penaeus monodon
CGAAACTGATTTCACTGAATGTTTTTTTTTTTTAATTCTTTTATTTCGAGGATAAAATGACATAATTTAAGTATGGACGGAATAATTTTTGGCTTACGAGATCTCCCCACTTTTCTTTTTCTTGCCTTCTCTCCCTCACTCTGTCAAGCTATAGACGAAGATCTCTCTCTTCTTTCCGAGATGACAAAATGCCTTCAGTCGCAGAAAGAAAAGGACTCTCGATCTTCTAGTGCTTTCCCGTATACTCTTCGCTATACCATCCATAAATTCTCTACTGTCGCCATCTCCTCTCCCACTCTACCTTTCCGTAC
>NC_051412.1:17234140-17234259 GCF_015228065.2 Penaeus monodon
AAAATAAGCATACATGAATCAGTCTCCAAATTGTCGCATGGATTACACCTAGCCTATGCAGCAGTGCAATATGCCCTAAATTGAGCAAGAGGGAGGAACAGAACACCGGAAATATAATT
>NC_051412.1:17234309-17234562 GCF_015228065.2 Penaeus monodon
TACTGTATGTAAGCAGAAGTATACCGGGACCATAAACATAATTTCTGCCATTTTCCTGTTTATATTAACCTTATGGGTTATTCAGGTCTTGGAATCATTAGAATATAAATGGCATGTAACAGCCCGAACTAATTTGAATGGAATAATGTAGCATCTTGCTGCTACAGGATAACACGGTCAGCGTGGTATTCCAGTCGATGTTCGAGAAAGTACTCAATTATTTCGTAATAATGGAACAGGGAGATAGATAAAT
>NC_051412.1:17234820-17234967 GCF_015228065.2 Penaeus monodon
TTTTTTAGTGTTGCTTTATAATGAGATAATGAAAATTATATAAAATAAATGTAATCACCGTTCTATTGTAAAATCACAAAATGGTAAAGGTGAACTAAATTTGAAAGAGTCGTAAAGTTAGACTGAAACTAACTGTGTGTGTGTGTG
>NC_051412.1:17235163-17235591 GCF_015228065.2 Penaeus monodon
ATAGGGTCAGTGAAAGAAACCCAAACTGAAGTCAGCCATGATAAAGCGAAAGATATGATAGAATAAAGTAGAACAGCATTAAAATATAATATTCTGCTTGAAATAAAATATCCAAATTGATAGAAAGCAACATTAACACCCCCCAAAAAAAAAAAAAAAACACTTCAAAGTACAAGCTATTCATTTTACGTTTACAGGAAACTTTATCAATATAATAAGTAATATTCTTATATACTTCTCGAATGTGTCCTTCATCCCATAATAAGTAATATTCTTATATACTTCTCGAATGTGTCCTTCATCTCAACAAAATGCTAAATATGTAATTAACCGTTACAAATAATAAGACCAAAAAAAGAAGAAAAAAAATCACAACAAAATTTGCCTCTGTTTTTTTCTGATATCTGGTTTAGGTACAATTTCGCTGT
>NC_051412.1:17235690-17236087 GCF_015228065.2 Penaeus monodon
GTATGTAAGTCCTGTTATAATCAAAGTATTTGATATAAATCGATTCATTAGATAAATAGACAAGGGGAAGGAGGGAATCAAGAATGAGGGATAGTAGTAGAGAGGGGAAAGGAGGAAAGCAAGGAAGAGGGAAAGGAATAAAGAGGGGAAAGGAGGAAATCAAAAAAAGGGGAAAGAAAGAAATCAAGAAAGAGGGATAAAAATAGAGAGGGGAAAGGAAGAAAGCAGGAAGGACGGAAGTGAAAAGAGAAAAACATAAGTGAGAAAGAGAGAAACATAAGTGGGGAAGAAGTAGAGAGGGGAAAGAAAGAAAGCAAGAAAGAGGGAAAGAAAGAGAAAGTGGAGCAAGCAAGAGTGAAGGAAAGAAGCGTGGAAGAGGGAAGGATATGAAGAGGAG
>NC_051412.1:17236489-17236965 GCF_015228065.2 Penaeus monodon
TGAAACGTGGAGATGAAAAAAGCAAGAAATAAGGAGAAAAATAGAAAGTGCAGATAAAGAGAGCAAGAGAGAAAGAAACAGAGAAGGGAGATAAGGAAAGCAAGAAGGAGGAAAGGAAATAGAGATGAGGGATAAAGAAAGCAAAAGAGAGGGAAAGAATAGAAGGGGGAAAGCAAGGAAGAAGAAAAAGATAGATAAATCGATCAACAGACTAATGAAAAGATAACTGGATACTGAGCAGGGGAAGCGAGCGGCATATATCGATAGACAGGCGGATAGACATACACGAACAGAGCGAGGTGTCGTGGAAGTTCAAAATTCCATTCTCCTTCTTTTGTTTAGCTAAATGAGATGTGAGATGGGATGCATTGTTAAGCTGAATTCACAAGCTTTTCGGGAAAAAGAGAAAGACTGACTAGTTTAATGAATACATTGTCTGCTGGTAATGTAAATCTCAGTATGGGTTATCTTTTCCT
>NC_051412.1:17236987-17237085 GCF_015228065.2 Penaeus monodon
TTTTGTAAGGTAACTGCGGGCAGTGGTGTTCCGATAGTTTATATGTATTCATAAAATGACTTGTTTATTGCTCTCGCAGGTCTAAAAGGTTTACTTAT
>NC_051412.1:17237313-17237579 GCF_015228065.2 Penaeus monodon
TAATTAAACGTTTGAGATAGTGCAACAGCATTAAAATCATAAAGGCAGACACGAGGTATTCCCATGTTGATTGCTGTACTCAGGCATTTTACTATTTCTACAGCAACACACGGTGACAATGAATTTCCTCCGGGATTAACACGAACGTTAATGCATGAGAAATTGAATGGGACGTTTCGTTGTATTGTCAGTTTTTATTTAGCTTAATTATGACTTTCCTCTGCGCACCGTTTTACATTGGACATAAATTGAAGCAAAGACAATTG
>NC_051412.1:17237731-17237968 GCF_015228065.2 Penaeus monodon
TAATAATGATTACAAGTAAATATCAATCATTGATAATAAAATAAAGAAATTAAGATGAAGAAGGAAAAAACGAAGAAAAAGAAGTGAGAGAAGAGGAAGTAAAAACAAAGAAATAAATGGAGGCTGAAAAGAAGACTGATAAATGAAAAAGAATTTCCTTATATCAACATATAACGGAGAAGATTTGGAAGTCCTCGCTGAAAAGCATACATTAAAACATACAAATAGCTCATATGA
>NC_051412.1:17237987-17238811 GCF_015228065.2 Penaeus monodon
GAAGAATACTACATTTGTTATATCCTGGAGATATAATGGAACAGAATGAAAAGCGCTTTGGTAACAGTCTGGTGCTGTCAGCCTGACGCATGAACTGTATTTTCTTATTACGAGGAGAAAGACGAGGAAGAAAAGTGATGTTCGGTTTTGCAAAGCTTTCGGTTGTTGGTCTTTCTTCGTCTTTCTCTTTTTTGTCTTTTTTTCTCTTCCTTTTCCTTCCCCTCTGGTCTCTGAATAATTTTCCTCTTTATCTTCATTTCATGCATTGCTATACTTACCTTTTATTTTTATTCTTTTCTTTATTTTCCTTCATCTACTTTCATTTGGATTCTCCTTCTGTCTTTCATTCCATCCATCGTTACCCTAATCCTTTCTAATTCTCTTTATTTTCCCCTCCTTCCCTCCTTCATTCTAGCTGTCGCTACCCATATCCCTCTTCATTTTACTCTTTTCTGTATTTTCATTCCTTTCCTCTTTTCTTCTTTTGTTTTCTCTTAATTTTCCTTTTTTCTTTCTTTCAGTCCATTCGTCTTTACCCTTATCTCTTCATTTTTCCTTCTCTTTATTTTCCCCATCTTTTGAATCCTCTTTTTACCCTCTTCCCTTTTTCCTCCTCTTATTTTCATTCCCATCTTTCTCTCCTTCATACCCTCTTCCTTTCCTCCATTTCATCACCGTTACCCTTACCTCTTTCATTTTTCCCCTCCTCTTCATTTTCCTCCCCCTCCTTTCCTTCATTCCATCCACAGTTCCCTTTACCCTTCTTCAATATTTCCTTCTCCTCCTTCATTCCATCATCATTCCCCTTACACCATTTCATTTTT
>NC_051412.1:17238829-17239241 GCF_015228065.2 Penaeus monodon
ATTCCTTCATTCCATCATCACACTCCCCTTACCCTTAACCTCTCGCGGGAGAGCCAAAGTAAAAATCCTTAACCCCGAGATCATCGCCTCGAAGGTGATGACGCCGCGAGTAACTCTGCATCATCGCCTCCTCTTGATGGCATGAATATTACAAGAGTGTCCCCTCCAACTCCCGCGATCATTGGCTCGCATTTGGCACTTAAAAGACGCTGATCACACACGCGGGACGGGGCGCGGTGAAGACAATTGGGAATAAAAGAGGATGCAATGAGATGGGAGTATTTTCGCCACAGTAAGATGTATTCGACAGCTCCGCGACGCATTTCCAGCAGCCGAGGAAGCAGACTGTCGATACGTCGCCCGAGTAATGCGTTGTGAAAAGATGTCTTCTGTCAACTCTTGTGGGGGAGAA
>NC_051412.1:17241249-17241561 GCF_015228065.2 Penaeus monodon
AATACATCAAACCAACAGGGGAAAACATCTCTAAAATCTTTTCGCTAATGCCTGAGAATGTTTGGTCTCGGTATCTCTAGTCTTACGTAATGTAGTGTAACGTGATAGATAGTTCTGTAGGTGTGGGAGTGAAGCGATATAAAGTACAGTCATATTTCCCTGATATAAGGTGCAAGCCACCTTAAGAAAACGCTTTGTTATGGATGTACGCTTTGTGAAGAATGACTCTATGGTTTAACAAGTGTCGGACATTTTCATTGTGAGAGAAGAAAGTGTTATATAAACTCACACACACATTCAGAAGCACACAGC
>NC_051412.1:17241778-17242614 GCF_015228065.2 Penaeus monodon
AAAATACACAGACAGTAGTAGTACTGGTGGGCACATACTAATGACATAAATAAACTTGAGATAACTTAGGTTAGCTTCCAGGAATATGGAAGTAGCAAAATTGTTAATTTAAAAGTTCCAAAATACCTCTCTCCCCCATTATCTCAATCTCCCTCTGTCTACGTATTATGATAAACGACACAAACGAGCTTAGAATTACCATCGCTTCTGCACTCCCCGAATTTTAAAAATTCTCACTTTGCTTGGCCAATGCTCTCTTTGGAAGTAGTTGCTTCTCACACAAAAAAGAAAGTAAAAAAGTCTTTAAATATACAGAATCCTTGTGGAATCCTTCCCTCATTCATATGTCTAGCAAAGCAGAATGGAGGTCTTTCCTCTTGATCTAATCGTAAGCCTCAATCCTCTCTGTATCTTTTCTACAAAGAAATATAGCATGGCCAAGACCTACTCGTCAAGATGTCTCCTCTGATCCTTTCTCAGAAGCAACCGTCACGACAAGGTATCTCTCCTCTATCCCTCGTTCTTTGAATCCGGAATATGCTAGTTTCTCTTAACCTCCTTTTTTTATCTTTATAGGTCTACTACTACTATATCATTCAACGAACTACTTATTCGTTATCAAGAACGACTCGCCAAGCTATCTCCCCTGACGCTATCTTTCTTCACATCCCCCGTGCTTTCGAACGTGGCAATATTCACCCAAAGTCATCTCCCTTCCTCCCTCTCACGCCTTACCCGTCTCCACAACACGGGGCGGCGGATCTATAAGTTCCATAAGGGGTTTGGATCAGCATCTTTGGCACTACCGCAAGACCTAGTTTGCTTAGCGGCTATGT
>NC_051412.1:17242721-17243368 GCF_015228065.2 Penaeus monodon
AATTTAAATCACTGGAGAAAGAATGTGTGAAGATATCAAATAAAGGGATAAATGAATAAATAAAAAGAGGGAAACAAATAAAAGTAAACTAATAAAACAATGTGTTTGTTTATAATAGACATCCTGCAAAACTGCAAGAGTTCATATCGCTGCAAACAAGAATTATATACGAGACTCCGACAAAACTACGTCTCGCTTTATAAAAAAACGAAAAATAAAAATAGTTTTGGAATTCAAAAAGTAAGTTTCATATTCGGAACAGAACTAATGAAATGGAATTCATATTTTAAAAATTCCAAAGTATAACATTCTTACGCTTTCTCTCTTTTTTATTATACTATAATTTTATGAAATTCCCATAGCTTGTCAGATATGATAGTTTCGGTCCTATTTTTCAGTGAATATACCCTTCTCTCTATATAGTATTATCACATTATTATATCTCAATATCACAATATATCATATATTTCAAATCTTCATTTGAGGCAAATATTATGTCCTAAAAACAGCAAACTAGATCAATTTGTCAGAATTCAATTGCAAAATTACTTCATGATTTTCAACTTAAACTAATTCTTTCTCATTCTTTGCCATTTGTAGAGATTAGAAAGATTTCGCAAATGTAGGTCAGGTTAGTGTGTTGAGCA
>NC_051412.1:17243520-17243996 GCF_015228065.2 Penaeus monodon
AGTAACTGTCTATGTTTATGGGTGTATCTAATTTTTATCTATCTATATGTGCTTGTTTATATGTACATACCTATGGACATATACATAGACATGCATGTGTTAAAGAAAAACAAAACAAAACAAAAAGCGTTTCAATACTAAAATACCACGAGGAAGTTTCCCACGCCAGTGATTTCATCTTTAAGTCCGAAAAGTAGAGGAGGAGATCGTTGGAGGAGATCGTCTCTGTGTTCAAGAGAGAAACGAAACGATTTTTTACACTAGGTTTAAGGACAATATGGAGACGGGGAGATTAAAGAGCAGTTCGGCCTGAGAGATAAAAGGATTTAGCTAAATAACTTGCCAGGATTGTTGGCAGGATTTCCGATATAGAGAGCCTTGCAGAAAGCTTGATAAAGTGAACAAAAAAGTTTTGTGAAAGCCGAATGAAATAAAATGTTCAGGGAAAGAGACCAGTGGCGAATGGCTTGGGGAAC
>NC_051412.1:17246820-17247156 GCF_015228065.2 Penaeus monodon
GAAGTTTGAAAAATATAACATTGTGCTCCTAAACGGAGCAGTGGAAGAAGTTGGTATATTACCCGAGAAGAAGACAGAATTCTTTTGAGTTTATTTATACAATGGTCATGCAGTTCGGTGTACAGTGTAGGCTCATTTCTTCAAAAGTAATCTAAAAAAATGTATTATCGAACTTGTTAGCCGAATATGTTGCCAAGACTGGCTGAGTTTATGCAAAAGAGACTAACCTTGGCAAGAACTCACAAAAAATAAGCATACCTGAAAACTGCTAACATAGTAATGGAAAATTCAAACTATTTTCAAATTATTAATTCTAATGCACTGATACGCGTGCCC
>NC_051412.1:17249427-17249495 GCF_015228065.2 Penaeus monodon
GATACTTGAAGGAGTTGGAACTGATTTTGTTTTAAGTGCCCGAACACATTACGTAATCTTTGGTGAGG
>NC_051412.1:17251094-17252559 GCF_015228065.2 Penaeus monodon
ATTTTTTTGATTCCCCATTATTGCCCTTCTGTCTGCAAGAAACTATGCGGTACACTGTAATGAAAACGCTCATTAACAAAGTTGAATTCCTTTGATAATGTGAACATACTTAATGTTGTTTCTCTTTATATATTCGATACATAAATTGATAACTGATATAATGGTGTTGCAACCCCACAGCAATATCAACTAATTGGATGAATTACTAGATTAATAATGAATAGAAAAAAGTTGAATAGTATACTACTGAAACAGCTTTATCTAATTCAATCTATAATTCCCTGCTGACTGTTTTAAGCTACCGTAAACTATAACAAATATTCAAAACATGATTTTTTTCTTAAATTTCTTTTTAACGATGTTCCGTACATTGAATCTTACTGTCTAAAGAAATTTTACTCACTGAATCTTACGGTCTGAAGATGATTTACAGTCTGACGAAATTTTACGGTCTGACGGAAATTTATGGTCTGAATTTTATGGTCTAAAAGAATTTTGCGGTCTGAATTTTACGGTCTGCCAGAAATTTGCGGTCTGACGGACACTTACGGTTGAAATTAATTTTACAGTCTAAAAGAAATTTACGGTCTAAATCTTACGGTCTGACAAAATCGTACTGTCTGACTGTATCTTACAGTGTAAAGAATCATACGGTCTAAATCTCACACTGTAAAGGAATTTTATGGTCTGAATCTTATGGTATGACGGAAACTGACTACATAAATCAATTTGTATTTGGCTTTAAGTTCAACACGAGAATATTAATTTGTTGGAAACCGCTCTTGTGTAACATATCACCATGTAGAATGTAATGTACATCGTATATGAGTTATCTAAGTGTAATATTTTTGTCCTTTCTTACAATTCAAGTTTCCTCCTCAAGTTTTTGGAATGATCACGTGAATGCACATCACGAGTATATAATCTTACTGCATTTCATACATGTACACCTTCACTGCCTAAGTATATATTCTTTTAAGTACAATAGAGCGTTTCAGCATCTTTTTATGAGTACTCTTTCTCCTAAGAATCTAAGTATCTCCTTAACAAGTAAAATACAATGGTTAACACATGCACTCTTTTCTGTAAGTATCTAAGCATAATTCTACAATTAAATACTAGAATACAGCATGCATTCTGTCTTTTTAAGCACCTGAGTATCTCTCCATTATAAATAAATAGAACGATTTACACTTGTACTGTCTTCAAAACATTTAAGCATCTTTTCTTGAAGGTCAAGTGCGAGAGTACAACATATAGTCTTTCTTCTATGTATATAAGTAAAATACAACTATTCTCACATGTACTCTTGTAAGTTTTCTCCACGCAGCGCTTCCTGGAATTACCACTTAACAGTAAAAGCTTTGCGTTTTAGTAAGCAATTACAAGTCTTGAGCACCAGGTTATACTTAATTATTTTTAACGGGAGTTTCATTAAGGGAAATGCTGTAGAAAATGTAGGCAT
>NC_051412.1:17252845-17253449 GCF_015228065.2 Penaeus monodon
ATTTTCCTATTCCCGTGAACAAACCACAACGCCCAAGAGGATATTTTGAGGACGTCCTTGTGTATCCTTATTTTGGCTCTTCCAGTAGCACCATTTCTCAAGCTTGCAAAGGCAGGAGATCACCTTTATCTTCCCCGCATTGTGACCATTATCCCGCCCATTTTTATCACAGGAGTCAGGTACAAGACACCTTAGACCCACTATTTTCCTTCTCCACAAACCAAAAAACAATTTGTCAAGTCCTGTGATGTATGAGGCAGAAAGTTGACATTCTGTTTGAAGAAAAGCTCAGGACGTATGACAAAATGTCGTTGTGTTAAGAAATCCGTTGAATCCTTTTGGGTTTTGAGAGATCTAATGGTTAGTTTTTGTATCAAATGCTGGATTGTTTCTTGCTCAAAAAAGGCTAACCAATTATTAATTAGTTTCTTAATCTATTTCACCAGACAAAGAAAAATTGTTTCGTCTAGTTATTTTGCAATTTATTTCCATTATATAGAACACACTATTATTATTGCATACGGTATTCCCATGCACTGTAACTTGTAGCAATATATGTTTGTTATTAATTACACAAGTGGAGAATCACTTTTAAAAGATGACT
>NC_051412.1:17253510-17253696 GCF_015228065.2 Penaeus monodon
CCTGCTCGCGAACTCAGATCCAGACACAAACGCCAAGGATTCGTGTCTCGAAAATCGATATTCAGGTGTGATTTTCAGATTTCGATAATCTGCCATATTTTACATAAGTTGATCCAGTTCCAATAGTTCTCAGAGTCTTGCGGATTTATCTTTGTAGCGTTGATACTTGGGGGAAGCATTGAAGCG
>NC_051412.1:17254286-17254484 GCF_015228065.2 Penaeus monodon
AATTCATGCCATCACTTGCTTAGGTGTGTTAATACATAGTTACGCAAAGCAAATCAGAATGAAACGGTTTCAACTCAGTCACCAAAATCCGGTCTCCTGGAAGCACATACACAATTTTTTTGATGTTGCTACCCGAAGAGGAGCCTAGTGGTTAACTCGAAACTTTGAAGGGTTTATGTTTCAGTTTTGTTTTAATTC
>NC_051412.1:17254690-17255118 GCF_015228065.2 Penaeus monodon
TTTCTCCCTTCCGCTCCTGGCTCTCTCTCTTTCTGGTTCGTTAATTCCTCCTGAGATGGCACTGCGGATTAGTTATGATCTCTATCTTTCCCTTTTGCGCCATTTGCTGGACCTGGTCGCACGCTTTAGCTAGAAATATAATAAGATTGTTGCACCATAACATATTGAAAGCAACATTGTGCATCCACCTCCTACTCGTTGATTCAGCAACGTCGTAAGATTGAAGTAAGCTCGATATTTATTATAAGACCTGTATAAGGCGACTCATTACTCTTTCAAACTCCAGGCATTTCCGGAAGGTAAAAGGAAATCCCTTATTTACGAGGGAATGTGAGCGCTTGACGGCCGGTCGGATAGATCGGTGGTAGAAGGGAACTAGCAAAACTCTACGGAGACATATTGCCAGGTTTCACTATATCGCCCGGAAG
>NC_051412.1:17258134-17259190 GCF_015228065.2 Penaeus monodon
TTCGAATGAGGCCGCCGTCACTCCTTGAGAAATGGATGGCAAAGGAAAGCATGATTGGTGGTGGAGCTGCACAGAACCTCCTCTGTTAAGCCAATTTGTATGATATTATATGTGTCCGAGGAGTCGGTGAGAAATCTTACGTAATGGATGTGCACTCTAATAATAAAGGGTGATACAGAGCAAGGACATATGGGTCAATAGTACGGTGTAATTATTACTGAGACTGCATTTATATTATCGATATTGTAAGGATAGAAAGGTTCGGCGCAAATTATCTGGTAGTTTTCATCGTAACCTTTATCAGAACTACCTAAAATATTTGAAGAGGGTCGAGAAAGATCCTGGGAAAATTTACCGTTTTTTCATGGAATTTATTCATACTAAAGGTTTCTGCTCATAGATCTGTGAATATCTTGCTAACACCAAATCTACTTCATATTCGGAATATGACCAGTGTTCAGATTTCTAAGGACAATTGATGACGATGGCATTGTTTATGTAATTACTGAGTTACTGACACTAATGATAGGGATGTTATATGAAGACAAAGATGAAAATTATTTTAACGATTTTAACGATGATAATCATTATTAAATCATTACAATGATAATAAAATAAAGTTAACAATTTGATCAAGATATAAGAAGAACGATTGTCACCGAAATGACAATAGCAGGAGTTCTAAATGAAAATTGAAGAGTGGCAGCAGAGGTAGAGTAGAGATGGAGTCAGAAAAGAGGCAAAAAGCTGGAAGAGGTGTGATTTTGAGTTAGAAAATCTGAAAGAAAACTTTATGCAAGCAGATAAAGTCGACAAAGAGGGCGGTATCGTGTCTTTAGAATAAATAACAATGGCAGGTGTTATGCAACGAGAAAAAAACATTCTATTGTGTAATATTTATTTTGATTGTAGTGGCAGTATATGTAGTAAGACGAAATGGGTATAGTGGCATAGCAATGGTTTTGTAACAGGATATCATGAATAATATTACCAATAATAAAATATACAGGAGTGTTATTGCACACAAAAGTGTATTTAGATGAGTAAAAGTAGTAA
>NC_051412.1:17259352-17259497 GCF_015228065.2 Penaeus monodon
TCATCCATCACTTGTTTAATCATTTAATATCGTTGAACAGGATACTAAAAACGGTTCCAACAGGCAACTCTCCTACTACTGTATAAGCATCAATCGTTTTAGTGACTATGTACTGCTGACTGATACTAAAATGTAAATAACATAG
>NC_051412.1:17259755-17260085 GCF_015228065.2 Penaeus monodon
CAAAGATACTACTACACCGGAAAAATGATACTACCTTAGATAACATTCAAGATGACAACGAAAATGGACCTTATTTCATCCTAAGAAGCTTAGATGTTACATCATGCGCTAAAACCCTTGAAAAACTGTGAGTAAAGAATATTAATATTGCGTAACTTTTAAAAGAAGTATTTCTGGCATGTCTTTCATATAATGTTATGTTTCCTTAGATACCATGGAAGGAGGGATCATCATATCAAGCTCAACTACACAATATATAAGAAAATGTTACACAGATTTTAGCGAATGTAAATGAAAATGAAATTTACCACTGTACTTGTGCTATTGTAC
>NC_051412.1:17260118-17260235 GCF_015228065.2 Penaeus monodon
AGAGTTGCAATGACAATGTGTTTATTTAAATATGTTTCCTTTAAGAGTTTACAGACTGTGGAATCTCTTTCTACTTGTATCAGGAAGAGTGAGTGAATACTGTCATTCATTATTCTT
>NC_051412.1:17260380-17260457 GCF_015228065.2 Penaeus monodon
CACTGTCATTACGCTATTGTCCTGTATTATTGTACATTTATACATAACATTATATATTAGAAATACACTGACAATAT
>NC_051412.1:17264597-17265264 GCF_015228065.2 Penaeus monodon
TTTCTATATTGTAATAAGGCTTATAATCTTCCAAAGTGGCTCGGAGTATTACCCAACATGTCACTGTCCTTCTTTAAGATGTATGGTGTGTTTGGGCCACCGGGGATGCACACTTAAGGTAAATTGCATTCTTGAAAGTATATGGTAAGCGTATCATTAATATTAGCACCAAAACCTAGTCTTTGTGCAAGCGAGTGCGAATGTAAACTCAGGGTAAATAAATGGATCACATTGTAATACACCAACGCTTAACAATTGATATTAAGATATCGGGAGAAGGAAGTGAAAATTGTAGTTAATGTTTTGTTTTTATATAGTTAGTCTTTTATAATTCACTTTTTTTTTTTACAAAGAATTACGAAAAGCTCATAAAAACGACGTAATGTAAAATCGCATATCACCTGTTACGGAGAACTAATCAGAAATACTCGATATGCCTATGAACACCTCTCATTTCCCGTCATTCCCGAGGTAAAAGTGTTCATGGCTACAGCGTGAATTTTGTCCCCGCTAATTAATTACGAAAAAATATCGGAAACTTCTCCAAAGCGGATCACTGGAATCATTAACTATAATTATAAGCTTCCCTTTGTTCTATCAACATAAATGAGCAAATCCCGATGAAACACGTAACCTCTGTTAAAGGTAACCAGGTCATTATACATAC
>NC_051412.1:17267767-17267869 GCF_015228065.2 Penaeus monodon
CTTTTTTTTATGCTAATATTTCCATGGTAAAATAATACATTTATCATCATTATTATTATCTTTAGAGACCTCATGTTATATCAAAAGTTCCTTTGGCAATCA
>NC_051412.1:17274765-17274962 GCF_015228065.2 Penaeus monodon
CAGCAGTTTAGATAAGCTGAACCATAGAAAAACATCGGAAGTAATCTTATCTGAGCTTCTCTGCGTCGTTAGGAGGAGGAAGAACCTTACACCTGTGTAGTGCAGATTAGAAGTTGTTTAGGTCAAATGTATCTGAATAAATCCACAGTAAACTTGAAACATTTTTTTAAAAGAAAAAATTACCTTGAACTTTGGCG
>NC_051412.1:17275065-17275335 GCF_015228065.2 Penaeus monodon
AACATTTATAATTCAACTTAATTCTTCCTGAGACCATGTTATTTAGACGTAATTAGAACAAACTGCATTATAACAATTATCTGTTTAATTATGTTCAGCATCGTTGTCATGTTCATTAGCGGTTCCTTGTTGTCGCATTCGTGCCGAGGCCTGTTCTGGATTCCACGCTATACTTAAGGCAGCCTGTTATGTGAATTTACTGCTGTTTAATTGTATATTTGTTTTCATGGACATTATCATAATTAGGGATGATGATAAAATCAATATGGC
>NC_051412.1:17276002-17276394 GCF_015228065.2 Penaeus monodon
TCGTCTAATTAATCCAGACAAAGGAAGCTTTTCATACGCCTCCCTATTTCAAAGTAAAGAAAAAAATAATATATTGAAGAAACTTTCCCAAAATCTTTCACGCCGAATAAGAAAGAAAATCACAGAGAGACTTTTCCGGAGGACAATATATCTGCTTTGAAAGGTAGACGAACTGAAGCCCTGGCGGAGCAGATAAGAACATATTTGAATCCGTGTATAAAGCGAGTCCAATTCTGGATGTATTGCTATGGTTATTTGTGTTTGCTGAATCAATATGGCGAGGTTTCTCTTCCGGTCTTTTTAAGGAATTATTGTTGTTGGGTATGAAAATTGGGTTCCAGAGTAGGGGCATTCAGGATAGAAGCTGATATGGGTGGACGAAATAATATCCT
>NC_051412.1:17278262-17278410 GCF_015228065.2 Penaeus monodon
GATCTGATAATATTTCATTAGAAATAACCCTCCATTGTGCGTTCCTGCTCATTGTAATATATTTTATTTGTGTAAAAGTGTGGACGACGAAAAGTTATAACAATTTTCACTCTGAGCAAAGTGAAGTGGAAACTTCACTACACTTAAG
>NC_051412.1:17278776-17278975 GCF_015228065.2 Penaeus monodon
ACTGCCATAAAGCACGGGCACCCCTTCCTGCAGGCATTGTTTCGGCCACTGCCACGCAGGGCCAAGAATCCTCCGCGGAATTCCGATTCCAATTACATCCCAGAGATCAGCGCCGCTATCACAAAATGGATCACAGATTTTCAGGGAATTCGGATTGGCAGTGGGCTGTGCTTATTTTGTTATAAAGTATAGGTTTGTA
>NC_051412.1:17279885-17280098 GCF_015228065.2 Penaeus monodon
TGTCACACGCATTATGTTTTGTTAAATCTAACATTAGTACGCTTTTCTAACGTTATTGTACTTTCTGTTTTCTGCAGTAATTACTTTGTATCATATTGTAGTTCTTTCATTAACGCAACATCCATTAAAAGTAGTTTTGAAACTTACAACAAGAAAATATTTCATTATATAATTTTAGAAAGTATATCAATAGAGAAATTATCCCTCTTAGTT
>NC_051412.1:17280296-17280624 GCF_015228065.2 Penaeus monodon
ATTATCATGTTAAAACCATTATTATTATGATTATGATCTTTAAACGTCTTTACTTACATTAGTTTTATTATAATGAACATTAGTCATTGCATAAATAATAATATTGATTATCATTTTTATCACCATAGCATTAATCTTATTTCTATCCTCACTAAATTTATCTTGTCTCATCAAGAGTCGAGCAAGTCATTGTGGAACATAAAAAAATCGACCTTATTGCTTCTTAGTATCATGTCGTAAGCTCCCCCTCAAAATCATATGAAAGTCAACCTATCTGATTATGTTGAAACTTTAGGCATGGGATCCACAATTTGTGGTGAATCTACGC
>NC_051412.1:17290582-17291011 GCF_015228065.2 Penaeus monodon
AACGGACTTGGTATGCCACTCTTTCCACGCCTGGGAGGATGCAGTTTCCCGGTTTTTACGATTTCCACGTGCTCAAAGGCATGACTCGAACTGGAACTCTAAAGACCAATAAAGCAAAAAGCCTGTGTGTTTTTTTTACTGCTCCTCCCTTCATTACTTTGTTGACACATCATTGATCACGGGAGATCCCACTCCATCATCCACTTAGTGACACTGGCATTATCTATACAGGCATATTTATAAGTAGTATAGAGACCTTCGGTTCCTAAAAGTATTCGGAAGTCTGTTGTAGAATAAGGTCAGTGGATGTAGCTAATAAATTTAGCACATTATGAAAGTCTCGACTGGTTAGAAGTTAGAAGTAAGTTCGACAGCTAATACGTTAACACGAGGTCCAACATGATGTTGTATAGTTGACTCAGTTGTGTG
>NC_051412.1:17291121-17291960 GCF_015228065.2 Penaeus monodon
AGCATATCCAGAGATTATGATACATCACGTTCATATATCAAGGCTATAATAGATACTGAATATTCAGCGGCATAATTACATGATACACTGTATCTCCCAATCCGAAATTAGACTTACAAAATCTGATATGTTTCATTTAGAATGCGCTATCATTCACTGAATCAGGATCATATTGCACAGCTAACTGTATAATTCTCTGAAACATTCAATGGCCCGATACTACCCAAGCGCCTCTATGAGAACCACTACTATAAGCAAGGATAATTACTGCACCAGGAAGCTATTAGCGACTCATTATCATCCTAAAATTACTATCTCCATAATGTGCTCTCTGCTCTCGCACGAGAAAACAGCCTCTATCACTCTCGCCATTAGGAGCTCTTGTGGCAAATCGGTCTTCTCTTATTTACGAGGTGGTCACTGGGAGCCATGGCGGTTCCCTGAGGCCGCTTTAGTCTTTGTGATGAAGTGTTCCTCGGGGTTACATGAGTCTAGGCTTCGTTGCTCATGTATTATCAGCGAATGCCACAGGGTTTGATACCTAGCCTGTCTCGTCTTTGGAATAATGATGTAATGGAGGAAAGTCATATCAACATAATGAAAACTATTCTATCGATATGATATGTTCTTACCAGCAAGCTTGTGTATATTGAGGTAGGGAAGTGTATTTTTAAAAAATATTATATTCTCTTCGATGAAAGAACGGTTCAGGATTAAATTACCATATGGTTTGTATTCATTCCCATCCATGTGCATGTTTTCAAACGTGGAGGCACACTTAGACAATTCCTTTGTATGATATAAGCATGGTTCTTTCTTTATCACGATTTATTATGGGA
>NC_051412.1:17292189-17292282 GCF_015228065.2 Penaeus monodon
GGTCTCGGCAACAGAAAGATATTCTCCCGGGACGTGAGGCGGAGTTAGTTTACCTTTATTGTACTTTGTCTCGTTTTTATGAATAAAGTTCCG
>NC_051412.1:17294031-17294114 GCF_015228065.2 Penaeus monodon
TATTTTTACTGATCTCTTTTTACTAAGCTCCTTTACTGATCTCTTCTTTTTTACTGATCTCTTTTTTTTTACTATTCTCTTCT
>NC_051412.1:17300655-17300791 GCF_015228065.2 Penaeus monodon
ACGATGAAAGTTTGATCCCGGTGTTCTTCAGGGGAGATGAGTAAACTAGTGACTTAGTTTGTTCTAGGAAAACTCTCACAACCGTAAGACGGAAACATGTGCAAGGCGGGTATGGTCGCCTTTAAATAAACCTAGT
>NC_051412.1:17301106-17301276 GCF_015228065.2 Penaeus monodon
TCTCAAGACTTGCAGAGCCAACACGGGGAGTAGCAGTTATTGGTTACAAGCTCCATTCGATTGGAGTAGTTAGGAGTGCTTAGGATCACACTCGACGGTGACACTAAGGCAGAAGGGTGGGTGGGAGAGATTACCACATCTCACTGGACAGCTATCACCTGCCTTAAGCT
>NC_051412.1:17301404-17302859 GCF_015228065.2 Penaeus monodon
ATATAAAAATGCAGTCCCTTCGACTTGTGAGTTGAAGATCAGGACCATGTGTCCTGGACTTATTGACAACCCTCAACAGATCAGCGATGCACGTAAGACTGCCGTTATCAACAGAGAGCTAGCAAAACTGAACATTGATATTGCTTGCATCCAGGAGATCTGCTTGGCTGACGATGGTTCTATCAGAGTCAGAATACACTTTCTTCTGGCAGGTTCTGTCATAGGAACAGGCCCTGCAGTATGGTGTTGGTATCGCTGTGAAAAACTCAACTCACTCAATTCATTGAGACTCCAACAGAGGAGAATGGAATAACCTTTGCCAAATATTTCATTTGTCATCATCATCAGGCTTTGTCAACCTCATCAGAGCTTATGCTCCAACACTTTGTTCCACCCAGAATTCATTGTTCTGAAGGTTTATATCTCCTATGAGACTTCAGTGCCAGAGTCGGTGCTGATCACATGGCTTGGCCTTTCTGCTTAGGGAACCATGGCACTGGAAAGATAGATGAAAATGGCCAAAGGTTACTCGAACTCTGTTGTCATCATGGTCTGTGTGACCAACACTTACTTTGAGTACAGGATACTGCATAAAGTATCCTGGCGTCACCCTCGGTCTCGTTACTGCCACCATTTAAGTCAGTATCATCTGCTGAAATTATCTTAGTAGTGTACTTAACACCCATAGTTACCACAGGGCTGATAGTGACACTGACCACACCCTTATTGGCAGTAAATTAAGACTAACCCCAAAGAAAGATGCTGCAAAGTAGACTGATACAAAGCACACTGGACAGAAATGCAGTCAGTTACTGTAGCTAAGAGGAATCCACTACTTACCCAAAGTAGAATCCCAGATTTTCGTTATGCTCATAATAAGTTCTAACATACTGTTCGTCGATGTGCAAATACTACTACTGACTGAACCTGTGCAGCAAGATCAAAACGGCAGCCATTAGTGGAAATGCTAGAGGCATGTATGAAGGCATCAATATTGCTATGAGTCCTTCAACCACCTAGACAGCACTGCTCAAATCGAAATCAGGTGAAGCCATTAGAAACCAGAGCAAACAGTTAGATTGATGGGTAGAACATTACCTAGAACTGTGTGCTACCTGGAGGCTCTCCCAATTATGGTAGTATTAAACACCACACCTACAGTAGAAGAGAGGAGCAAAACTACTGACCACCTCTTCTATAGAAAGACCCCAGGAAATATGGCATCCCTGATATGTGGTAAGCCATCATTACTGAAGCACCAACACGAACTCCTATGCCTCTGCTGGGAAAATAGTCACATCTCGCAAGACATGCATAATGCAAACATCATAAACATATAATAGATTACAAAGGCGATCGAATCGATTCTAACAACTATCGTGGTATTTTTCTTGTTAGTATAGTTGGCAAGGTGTTCGCTTGTGTCATCTCGGTGCGTTTTCAGAGTCAAAGTCA
>NC_051412.1:17302989-17303328 GCF_015228065.2 Penaeus monodon
ACTTTTTAGCCTCCTCCATAGAAGTGGATGTCCCCCTAAACTACTTCAGCTGATCACCTCCTTCTAGAGGACATGAAAAGTACTGTTTGCTTCAACCTTGCAACCTCTGAGGCCTTCCCAGTGAGTAGTGGAGTGAAACAGGGATGTGTCCTAGCATCGACAAATGCACTGAAGTTTACTTGCGCAACAGAGTTGGAGGAAGGCTTTTCAACATTGCCCATCTACACTCCAAAACCAAGACAAGAGAAGTCCTCACTTGTAAGGTTTTGTTCGCAGATGATGCAGTGCTAGTGTCTTATTTTGAATCTAGTTTACAGCAGTTAATCAGCCGCCTTCTTC
>NC_051412.1:17304651-17305208 GCF_015228065.2 Penaeus monodon
ATATTCCCATTTCTTTTAGTTATATAACATTAGTATTCCACATTTATTCATATTTCCAATGTTATTACACATTTTTTCATGTATTTATATAATTAGCCACACCAGGACGGGCCAACATCCGGGCGGACGCCAGTGATCCAAGCATAAGAATTAGGCCTCACGCTATCACGATGTTTAGGCTGGGTGTCTTCCGCTCCACCCTTTTCCTTGTATAATCTCGCCTTATTTTACCCTGTGCAAAAGACGTCGCCTGAGAGCGATCCCTAGGCAGACTGATACACCGGACTTTTTATCATTCAGCTGTAACTCTCTCTCCAACAATAAATTACCAAGACAGAAGATGCCTGCTGATCCTACTCTGCTACTTACGCCCTGCATCCACTCTGTCGAAATCCACCTCGTCTGATCAACAATTACTCGAATCAAATTGGCGAAGCAGCGACCGGATTCGTCCTTCCACAAAGTCTCTGCCTCCGAAGGCCTGCCACTGAATGGGCCACTAATAGACAACGGAATTATCAACCATCGATTACATATCGAAAAGAGAGAAGTGCCAA
>NC_051412.1:17305816-17306183 GCF_015228065.2 Penaeus monodon
GCAAGCCAAGACGTTAATAAAGCTTCAGCATTTAGAAGTGTAATATATCTTTAGTGCAAATGGAAATAAGTATTTACTCTCCTTTCGAGACCTTTTGATGTCACAAAGGAGATGCAAATTATGCAGTGTCTGGCTGGCGCAATGTGGCCTCCTTAGAAGCCTCTGAGCACCATGCCAAGGGCGCGCGCTGCCTTTTTGCTGAGGGAGAGCAAAGAGGCAGAGAGGGGAGGGGGAGGGGAAAGGGGCAAGGGAGGCAGTTGGGGAAGAGGAGAACAGGGGGAGAGGGGGGTGGATTGGGGAAGAGGGATTGGGTTGGGGAGACAGGGTAAGGGGAGTCCTCACCATGTTTTCAGTGTGAGTTAATCGC
>NC_051412.1:17307901-17308787 GCF_015228065.2 Penaeus monodon
TTCCCTCCCTCTATCCTGCAGAAGCCTATATGAATTACAGGAAATTAGTCCACGCTTGCAAAACTTTCCCCCCTTACACAAACTCCCTCACTCTCCCCTCTTTCTTCTGGCCCTGCGAAAGCCTATATGAATCACAAATAATGACTCCGCGCTTATAAAACCTCTTCCTTCACTTTCCCCTCTCCTCTGACCTCGCCAAAGCACTACAAATCACAGAAAGTGACTCCAAGTTTACAAAACGTTTTCCCTTTCCCTCCCTCTCCACTGGCCTTGCAAAAACATTTACGAATCACAGACAATTAATCCTCCCCACCTCCCTCCCCCCTGGACTCGCCAAAGTATTTACAAATCACAGAAAATGACTCCACGCTTGCAAAAACTACTCCCCCTTATATGGCCTGCCTCTCTTTCCCCTCCCCTCTGATCTCCCGAAATCTCAACCGCCACAGCGACCACCTGCCAGGCCCAGCATCCCGGTCTGGGAGATGATCAATCGCATTAACTCATGCATCTGGCCCGCTGCCTCTGAAGGACCATTACATCAGCTGCAGGATGTCCTAATAAAGCAGCTCTACGCGTAATGTAATATTACTCTCCTGGATTACTTCATTAGGCTGGGCTTTTACTCCTGTGGCCATTGATCTGAGAACCTTCATTAACTCTGCGGAATAAAGGAGGTTCGGTGACCTTTTTTCTTTTTGAAATTTTTCTGTCATGTAGAGGATTTCGGTTCTACTTGAGGGGTAATTGCAACGCCAGCAGACGGTTTTGCATAACGTGGGTGGTTTGTAATTGTTGGTCGTACTGCGGTGTATGATTTGTGCTTTGCTCTTGTTGTGTCTGTGTTAGAGCATAATAAATTGTGGTAACTGCGATTCGTTTATAG
>NC_051412.1:17309379-17309521 GCF_015228065.2 Penaeus monodon
TAATCCCCCTATTCGTTCTTTGCATTTACACAGACGCATGTTCTGTCTGCAAACATTACTTATAAAACTTTGCTTACAAGAAAAAGTACAAAAAACAATATATACCTTACATAACCGAGGTAAAAAAGTAAAAGATAATGAT
>NC_051412.1:17309577-17309649 GCF_015228065.2 Penaeus monodon
ATCTTCCAATTTGCGTCCATTATAGTGAAGAGGCAACTTAACGTCAGGAAGCAAAATAAATGACATGAAGGG
>NC_051412.1:17309694-17309859 GCF_015228065.2 Penaeus monodon
GGGGAAGGTAAAATCTTGGTGAATTGAAGGAAGGGAGATGATGAAAAGAGGTGATAAAGATTAGAAGGCTAGGGAAGAAGTGAAGAGGAGGTAAGGGAAAGGAGAAGGGAACGTGAGCAGGAAGGTAAAGAAATGAGGGAAGGAATGAAGGAGTGACAAGGGGAA
>NC_051412.1:17310025-17310221 GCF_015228065.2 Penaeus monodon
TGTGAATACAATAAAAAAAAAACTCAAGAACTAGCCGATAACTACAGAAATAGAAAGGAAAAGAAAAAACCTTAAAAGCCACTGAAAGATCTGATGTGGAGCGGAAAGTATGAAGTGTTGACCGAGAAGCGAAAGGATATGAAAAGAATTTTGAAAAATCATAAAGAGCGAGATTAAAGTAACTCTCGAAATACGT
>NC_051412.1:17310496-17310566 GCF_015228065.2 Penaeus monodon
TCAGAGTCCAGGTGCCCTGTAGAGTTAGAGATGATTTATAATTAAATCGGCAACTCATTTATTGAATCGA
>NC_051412.1:17310847-17311017 GCF_015228065.2 Penaeus monodon
TATATATAGAGAGAGAAAAATGTTGAATTATAGTGCTAGAGGTAAATCAAATCCTTAATTTTTAACATCCAAATAATTGAATCCAGCTTTTGTTTTCCACATAGATTATACAGTACATTTTTCTAAATAGGATTATGTGCAGTAATATTACATTATAATCCAGCATGAAA
>NC_051412.1:17311830-17312717 GCF_015228065.2 Penaeus monodon
TCGACGTTGTCGCGATTTCTAGCTTGAGAGAGGAACCGCCGCTCTCCTGCCGTTGATTGGTTGTTATTTACGGTTTAATTGGTTTTCGGCCTTACTGCGTCGTTGTTTAAAGGCGAAGATATTTATTCTCCATCGACTTGGCTTTAGTTGCGTTGAGTTGCCGTATGTCGTTGTTTTTCTTGATTTAGAGTTTGGATTCTACGAAATGGGTGCACCGGGCAGTTAGTTTGAAGACTGTAGATAGAATGATGGATTGCTGAATTTGAATCCCAGATCAACATAAGAAATTCGCTTTGCACGGGAATGTATTTTGCATTAATTGAAATAAAAAAGGAAGAAAAGAATGTTGCTGTATGTTAAAACAAGAGTAATTTACAAATTTTGTATATATATCTGTCTCGTTCTCCTACAAAATATATAGAAAAATATGAGTAAAAATATCCCGTTTTAATGGGGATACTTAATTGGTCTTAGAAGTCGTTTTTTCTGCCTGCTGACGCCAACATAGATGATTAAAAACCTGCTTTTCTCCGACATCATTTCGGTGCTAATTACGTGAATACCTGGGGACTTTTTCATAAAGACAACCGGATATATGCTATTTGATTTGGAAATCTACCAGTCTATTCTCTCTCTCACTATCTATCGAATAGGATTGATGACGATAGGGCTATTAACAGGGGTGAAACCGACAATGAAAATGATGACGATGATGATAAGGAAGAACGAATAAGTTAAAACATTCTAACTCTTATTATGTAATGGTTCTTATGCAGAAAGAGTGAAATACAGAACGTTCTTCGATCTAATCAGGGCCTTCGTATATTTATAAGATTAGGAAAGCAGGGAATTCCAAACTTAGCAATATGTCAAGAAACTGATTGCAA
>NC_051412.1:17312863-17313146 GCF_015228065.2 Penaeus monodon
ATGCTAGACCCCCCCCCCCTCTTTCTCTTTCTCTCTCTAACTCGCCCAACTTTGAGAGAATATTTTTAAGTTTTAAAGAGTTGTGTTTGCCTCTTTCTTACAAGAATATGTTGACTTTTTATACATGACTTGGCTGCAATTACGTATTTTTAGACTTCTGATTAGTCATTAATTCCTCAATGACTTCATTAATTTGCTGAAATTGCTCATTCGTAAAAGAAAAAAAAGGAAAAATCGATAATCACAGAGGAAAATTATTACTGCTAAAGAACACACTAGAGAC
>NC_051412.1:17313507-17313881 GCF_015228065.2 Penaeus monodon
AGGATTTATTCACACTGCCGATCTTACTTCAAGTCAGTGAACAACAGAATTGAGTAGGCACTGCCTGTGGATATCAAAAACTCACTGAAAACCATATAGACCACAAACCTTAAAACCATCATTCTGTGAAGTTCATATATGAGGAGAAAAACTTTTCCAAGTACAAAAGAACACCCACTTATTCCAACCCAGAAGGGAAGCAAAGTCTAGTGGGGTAGGATTTTTAGAGAATCGAAAATACTGTTCGGGATACTGGTAGACTTATTAGTGTTTCAAAGCACCAATGGTAAAGAAATTCTACAACCTTAGATAATGTACCAAAAAAAAAAACAAGCTATGCCGTTGAGATACGTGACTTTGATGCCAAAAGTCGT
>NC_051412.1:17313912-17314065 GCF_015228065.2 Penaeus monodon
CATGTAGAGTCTACTGTAGGAAAGTTTGGAGTGTGGGAGAGAAGTGAACGTGGGAGTTTGTTCGAAAATGTTTGTAGAAACGGAATGTAGGAAATGGAGCGGTAGGCAGTGCAACCCAAGAAATTTTCAATGTAAATAGGAACAATGGAGGGA
>NC_051412.1:17314191-17315422 GCF_015228065.2 Penaeus monodon
GCTTTGGCAGAGAATGATACTGAAAATGTGAAAAAAATGTAAATAATCAAAAGTAATGAGTAATGCCATGTGAAAGAAAAAAGGAACCATAAAGAACTGAATTAACTTAACTTATAAATCATAAAATCGGAGAAGAAAATAGGGATGATGAGTATGAGTATAATCGAGGAAACAACGAGGAATGGGGAGGAGGACAAGGGATCAGAGAGTGTATATGGTACAGAGAAATATTTTATATAGAATTAGACTCTTCTTTTATCATAGTTTTAATCCTGAATACACCACCATATAAAAGAGTGACATCGGATTGACAGTTTAGCTCAGAAAAAAATAATAGGAAATTACCAAAATGATATAGCATATTATCAGAAGTTTCAAGGAATATAAGACTGAGTATTCACAATAAATCAGCCTATTTTTTCGCTGCGTATACACAGGGAATGTCATGAACCATAGTTCAGCTTAAATGCATTCTTGTTTTCTAACCAAGCCATTACATTCTTAAACCTACTGTTCTTAAACATTCTTATGAACAGGTTAAGCAATATTTACGAAAACAAAGCACGAGAAGAAGCAGGTTTCAGAAGAAGATATTCAACTATTGATTATTTATAACTACAATGAGAGACAACCATCGGATTTGTTGAATTACTATATCTAAGCTTTTACAGACTATTAAAAACCCTCTGGTACTGAATAAACCAGGATATTGTTAATCTTAGTACGTGGATAGGGAGTAAAGAAAATTATTATTCGAACTTTTCAGAATTACTACGTTATCAAGGATATAAAGTGCCTCGATAACTATTCATGGCTGGTTTCGAAAATACTTTCACAGGAAGACCAATTGCAATACAAAGGGAGTAAATGCAAATGGAGAACACGTTAGCCATAAACAGCTTCGATTAACCCGCAGATTATATACTTTTAATCTAAGAAATCGTAGAGGATTTGCAGGATATTCTAAATGACTTTAACAGGGAGATTTTGAAAATAGTTTTGGAAATGAATTGGAGTTAAAACGAAGGCAATGTTTGAATGGAATATCCGAGATGAGATTATTGCGTTAGTTGATGAGCACTCATGGCCAAGTAAAGTATAATTAAAACATTAAATAATAAAAATAAAAGGGTAAATTACTGCGGAATGGAAATGCCATTGAAAGCAAATGGTTGTATGCAAAGGTAAACACAGAAAAAAAGAAAAGCCTAAAGTATCTTACATAAGAGAT
>NC_051412.1:17322467-17322621 GCF_015228065.2 Penaeus monodon
TACTCCAGTTGCTATAAGTACGGAAGACATTTAGATTAAAGAGCAATCATGATCCCTTCGCCTAGGCCATTCCAGACTGCTGTCCTACTTTATTGGGAAAAACTCAATGGCAACTTCTGGATGCTATTTTTAGATTCTGATATTGTCCGGTCTG
>NC_051412.1:17323598-17323768 GCF_015228065.2 Penaeus monodon
TCTTACCATTAGATAGTAGATAACTAAGGGTAAATAACATTAGCAACGAATCTCCTCAGAGGAATACTGCTGGGTACGCATTACTACTGAACACATACAGTTTCTCTATATGTCTATATGTTAGATATAACTACACTTGCCCAACATTTTTAAGTAATAATCAATACATG
>NC_051412.1:17323862-17324399 GCF_015228065.2 Penaeus monodon
CGACCAATCTTTACCGCGTTTCCCTTCCTCTCGCTCAGAATTCTTTCCCTCACATATTCCTCCTTTCGGTACTGCAAGCAAAAACTCCCACCTTTCCCTGTCGTAGCAACGCCTCCATATCCTACCTTTCCTACCAGCACAAAAGGACGCTTTCTTTAGCTCTACTCGATTCTCATTCTTTACCCTTTTTGGGGGGAATTTGCATAAGCCGGATGCAATTTAGATTTTCCCTAGTAGTCGCTTCCCTGTTGGTAAACTTGCAGCGTCTTATATCTTGCTTTTTCCCCCTTTTCCCCTCCCAGCTAGAGGATAGATAAATCTGGTATTTTTCACTCTTCGGGAAACTTGGTTAATGTGGATTATATTTTTAACTTCTTCTCTTGATCACAATTTTTACTTCTATTAGGAAATTTCCAAGAATTTTATTGTCAACTTTTAGCTCGCTGATGCAAAAGTTGGTTATAAAGACCAGAAAATATTGCTCTATAAATATGGCTTCATACAAATGAAGCATCGTTCGTGAATGGTACACGGTCT
>NC_051412.1:17324571-17324775 GCF_015228065.2 Penaeus monodon
TCGCACGCGAAACCTTCATTGTGTACTATTAGCAATCCAGAAACCTATTCTTGACATAAGTTCAGTAACTATAGCTTCTTTTGAAAGGCCTCCTGTGTAAGATAATTTTACGTAACACTTAATGCAAGACAAAGCAATACGGAACTTATATCTAAATCTAAGGTTCCCTTTGTATCTGTTTATCTATCTAGCCATTGGTTGGAT
>NC_051412.1:17325031-17325444 GCF_015228065.2 Penaeus monodon
TATCATCCATTAGTCTTTATCATTACATACTTATCTATCCCTACATATATACACTTCAAACTCGCGTACTGGAGACTCGCGGATATGTAATCACCCGTAGAACTGATAAATGTATCTCCTAAAAGGTTAGTGGGCGCGACCAGGCGGAAGGAGCTACAGGAACTCCTCTTCTGCCAGGATATCGCATACGGAAAGGCCTCTCGAGGGTCCTTGGCTGAACGAGCATTTTTCCCCCCCGAGGAGATTGGTACGGTCTTCGCGTTTGGCGGATGGAGATACTGGGTTTATCAGTTTTGTGTGTTGTGGAAGGTCTGGGATTTTCATTACTATCTTATTTTGCTTATTTTAATAAATTTTGTTTGTGTTGGTATTTATTCTAGTGAACTGGTGAGATAAGGAGGTGCTTATAGCGA
>NC_051412.1:17325648-17325838 GCF_015228065.2 Penaeus monodon
GGTGTCTTTAATCTCATCGGAATGTACTGCATTTAATATGTAGTTATTTCCATAGAAATTGACTGCAATTATTATTTTTTTAGAGGTATGATTACCAAGACATATTACTCCAGTTTTGTTTCTCTTGCAAAAAATTAAACACAACACTTCGAACCTGATAAAATAAACAACATAACATATCTATTGAGAA
>NC_051412.1:17328087-17328253 GCF_015228065.2 Penaeus monodon
AACGGAGAATTAAGTTTCCAGCCTCACATCTAGCATCAGGTTTAGCATCATTAAGCGAAATTAAATTCCTGCGAAATGATGCCAATTTCGTAAGTTTTCGAAGGATGGAAAGCATTCGAATCTTTAAAAAGTTGCATTAAGGAAAGAGTTTCTTAACTTAGCCTTT
>NC_051412.1:17328302-17328382 GCF_015228065.2 Penaeus monodon
TGGCAAGACTTTTAATGAAAAAAATAAAAACGACAATAACAATTTCGATGATGATATTAATTATTCTCATCACACTCATC
>NC_051412.1:17330706-17331866 GCF_015228065.2 Penaeus monodon
TTACCAGATCATATGTCTCAGGAAATTGAATCTCTGCCCCCATAAGTGAATGGCCACCTTTAGTCTTTTCATCTTTTTGACACAGTCTTCCATATTTTGTACTTTATGATTATATGAATAAAGGATTTCCACGCTTAAAATTTAATGATTTAGGGCTTAAGGAAAGAAGTTGATAGAGCTGAATCATTAGATTTTTTTTTAAGCCTGGATAATTGGTCCTTGAAATTTCTATATAAGCAACAGGATTACGCTAAAATGACTGTTCTGAAGTGTCGGTTGCCTACGGCCTCAGGACCAGATTATCCGGTTAATGATTTACCAGTTAGATTATTAAATTTTAGGATTTAGCGGTCTCTTTGAGGACAAATTAGTGACATTCATGCTAAAGGATAAACAGGTTGACCTTCGTAATTGCCTGTTTTGGGGTAGGTTACGTATTCATGACCCAGTTAATAGGATTAATTTTGCTTGACCTACTTATTTTTATCTTATAATGCTCAAAAAAATCTTAGATAGCAAAATAAATTCATCGTGAATGTTATGAAGTAACTGTAGATTATGGGTATTGAAAGTATCTAAAATGGGTTAAATATATATAGTGTTGCAGATCTGTCTTATATATACTCTGGAAAACAGACTATAATCCTATAATTTGGGAATGATATCTATTGTGTTTCTTCACTGACACATAAACTGTTACCATATGATAAATTTATAGCTAACGTGAGAGTTTTATTTATAGAATTACCTTCAGGTGCACTGTTGCAAATAATCAACAGCCTAGCACGTAATCACTACGATTTTTTTAGACCGTTTAGGTATGTTAAATTGATTTACAATGATATGTATATGTAATTGTGTCTCAGTGATTATTGTACATACTCTTGCGGAATCTAAATTTGAATGACGCATATGTTGGAAAAAAGTACAGTAGGTGAGCTGAAGGAAGAACATCATTGAACTAGTATGAAGTTTCCTTAAATTAAAGGACAACGTCCTTTATTGCAAATTAATGAAATTTTGGGTTCTCAAACTTTTCACGAAGCACCCTTTGATATCATTATAAACACATTAAATGTAGAATGGAGATGTATAACTCCTGTGGACATTGTCAAAGTTATAATTATTGTTTTAGTCAGTAAACCGGAGGTTACTCTGGC
>NC_051412.1:17332018-17332636 GCF_015228065.2 Penaeus monodon
GCGACAACTTGCGTATGGCTTCTTCCGTACATTTTTTTCTGCCTTATTCTGGCGCCTGGCTATAGTCTGCCTCCGGACATTTCGGATTATGTCTAGTTACGGGCTCGGTGTGGCCGCACCCTTACACCAAGCCCATAACGGAACATTACTCAGTGGAAAATGGCTGACCATTTGTGCTGAAAACATACGGCATCGGATGACCCGTTAAAACAGAACATTGTCGCCGAACCGAGATAACCGCAGGAAACCGATTCACCAGAGGAGCGGCACAGGCACAGTTGCCGAAGCAGCAGGTGGAGGGGAGTGCGGGTCCTTAGTGATAGACTAGACATGCACGACGAGGCAATAATCATTCTATTAATTAAAATACATTCCTTGATTTCATTCATGAAACGGTGACAGTATTAATGAATTATGATAACACTTTCTCATGTTATAGTTCTGCAAATCAGCCACACTATTCACACTTGAATAATTAGTATGAATTATTGAATAAAGAGGACAAATGTACGTGAAAATTTATACATTGCACATTGTAGAATATACGTAACCTGTCACATTTTATCATTTCACAGTGGGGTTACCATAGTACATGTCACAAACAGGTTTCACATCCTG
>NC_051412.1:17333160-17334123 GCF_015228065.2 Penaeus monodon
GTAGAAATACCGTGATCTTTCTCCAGACTTTTTGCGTCAGATTCTGTCCTGGCGAGGGCACGGGATAGCAGCTCTCTTAGACGCGAAGACAAACGACATAACACGTGTCTCTTGCAGCTTTAACATCCTGTGCTTCCAGTCCGTCTGGCGAAAGCACTTATGTTTAAGAATTTTATTTGCATTTTTAAGGATTTTTTTTTTTTTAATACATGGATTTTTTTTTTGGAATAGTTCATGCTTCTGAGAAAAAGAACACAAGGGGCTTTTGCAGAAAAAAAAAATGAAAATTCGTTTCTGAAAACAGCCAATTAGTGGTCTTATCGTTGTTTTATCGTTTTGTTTCGTTTTGATTCGCACGGAGGAGAAAAGAAAGTGAACGAATAGAACAAATGGAAAAGTCCGGAGTTTAATCGTTGAACGAAATCCAAACCATTGACTTGTTTTTCTTTAAGAATTGCCAGTCATTCAGATTTTGCTCTGAAAAACATGACTGCCATAAATGTTTTGATTTGTGTAAAAAAAAAAAATTGATCTACGTTAATCTGACACATTTAACCGATATCAATGAATCGACATGGCAATGGTTCGACGTAATCACTTGTTTTCAGCGGAACGAATTAATGCTAATGATATAATCATACCTTCAAAACAAATAGGGCAGCTCAATTCACATGTAAAATTTATGAACGTTATAGTTATACAGGATGTTTGTTAGGTCGAGGAAACGAGAATATTTTTTCTACTAGATCTAAGAATTGTGAAAGAAAATGAGCGTAATGAAGAGATGGTAAGACAAATTCATCGTTTCCGAAAAAAAAAATCATGGATAATTTTCTCGATGAGTTATGTCTCCAAGGCGGATTCTTTGATTTATCTTTAATCTCGCATATCCGACACGGGCGTTTTTGTTGCTGTTTACTCAGATGTGTACAATCGTTACAAGGCTAATAAGTTTGTAAAATA
>NC_051412.1:17334396-17334958 GCF_015228065.2 Penaeus monodon
ACATATTCTCGTTCTTTCACTCTCACTCATTCTAGCTGTCTCACCCAACTACTCACGCACTCTTTCTTCCTCTTTCTCTCACACTCTCTTTTTTCTGACATTCACTCACCCGCTCTCTCTCACCCACTCACCCACTCGTTCATTCTCTTTCTCTCTCTCCCCCCTCTCAATCCCCCTCTCTCGGCCTCTTTCTCTATCTATCTGTCTATATATCTCCCACCTCTTCTCTCTCTGTTTTATTAATTTTCCTTTTCCATTTTTTATTTCCTTTCGCGACACGTTCAAATTAGCTTTGATTCCTTCCCGCTTGTAAAGTACAGCCATTAGTATCATTAGTGTCAGTGATCAATACACTTCACCTAAAGTAGGTCGTGCTGTTGTGTCGACGTGATACTTTAGCGTCGCACATTACTTGACTTCGTGATTGTTTTGCCGATAACACTAGACCAATAGCACACTCAAGACTGTGTACTGTAGCCTCTCCTGACAAGCTGGTGGAGTGACCTGTTTGGATTTTATCTTGTTCAAGGTCACTGCTTTTCGTAGTATCCAATTCATGGAA
>NC_051412.1:17335074-17335251 GCF_015228065.2 Penaeus monodon
CACATACAGAAAATAACTGGCTCTTGAAAAAATCATGGTATGTATGATGTATTTGCGGTGCCCGTGATGTATATATTTATCATCCATGAATTATAACCATTCCTGTTTTTCCATACAAATATACCTTGCAATTCTTTCAAGCATGTCGACACATCTGATACCTCGCCACAAGCACAG
>NC_051412.1:17335355-17335434 GCF_015228065.2 Penaeus monodon
AGGAAAGAGATAAAGGGAAAGGGAAAGGTAGATAGATAGGTAGATAGAGAGAAATGAATAGATTGATAGATAGATGAAG
>NC_051412.1:17335579-17335673 GCF_015228065.2 Penaeus monodon
AAAAGGGGGGGGGGGGAGAAAGAGAGAAGGAAAGATGTAAAGAGAAAGGGATATGTAGGTAGATAGAGAAATGGACAGACTGATGGATAGATAA
>NC_051412.1:17335758-17335868 GCF_015228065.2 Penaeus monodon
GAAAGGGAGAGGGAGAGAAATAGGGGGGGGGGAGAAAGAGAGAAGGAAAGATATAAAGAGAAAGGGATATGTAGGTAGATAGAGAAATGGACAGACTGATGGACAGATAA
>NC_051412.1:17336103-17336550 GCF_015228065.2 Penaeus monodon
ACGTATTGCTAAAGTCTAATGACATGTCCTTATGTTTGACAGACAAAGAACACTTCAACGGACCATAAGTACTCAGCATGGTAGACAATTTTTTTTTCTTAAGTATCTTTGTAAAATTGTCGTTTAAAAGAGTTTCCTCTCAAAAGAAGAATATTTCCCCCAACAAGCCCCGTACTCTTGGAGATTGGCTCAGAGGAACCGAAACATTTCTATGAATATATAAAGCTCTTCTCAACAAAATTTACCTCCAATGAAATACTAGGCTACAGCTTGGAAGAAAGAAAATCTATGAATTGAAATGGAATTGGTTTCTTGGGATTCAATATTGAGATCGGAGACGAAGTGGGTGCTTCTGGTTACTCGCAGGATAAAACGGAGATTAAGAAACACACAGGCTCTTCTCAGACTTCGCAGCATATGTATCATAGCATAATGCATACGTGAAGG
>NC_051412.1:17336656-17336739 GCF_015228065.2 Penaeus monodon
ATATTATTCAATATTCCGTTCGTAAATAGTAAATTGACATTTTTTATGAATGGGACGAAAACCGTTGGTTATAACTAAAAATG
>NC_051412.1:17336816-17337087 GCF_015228065.2 Penaeus monodon
TGTGTACGTGTCTCGTAAAGACACAGTGACTTCAATGAAGGCCATCTTGACCTTTGTTTAGGATTAATGACAGATGATTGATAGGCCCTCATGGAAACTAATCTCAGCAGGTCAACGTAGGTCAGTCCTTCAATGTGTTACAATGGTAACTTGGGGAAGTAGCCGACGCTCCCAACGCTAGCTGACTCTGCTTACTTCCAGAGTCAGCGGACGAGAGTCAGAAGACCCGGAGTCAGAAGAGCCGCGGAGTCAGTGAGGCAGGGTCAGAGCA
>NC_051412.1:17340354-17340595 GCF_015228065.2 Penaeus monodon
AAGCATACACGTCATTCACTTGGGATATAGGGAAGAAAATAACCAAGCGTGCTTGCAGTATCTAAAGCACAGACCGAAATAAACCCAGCTGATAGCTTTATCTCCCAAGGTGTTTACAGCTGCAGTGGGTCCGTGTGTCTGGAACTCGTTACAAATACAGCACTGACACAGAACAACCAGACTCGTTTTGCAGGAAGCGACTCTCGTAAAAATATGTCTGGCCGGTGGTTTCTGAGTCTTG
>NC_051412.1:17341222-17341870 GCF_015228065.2 Penaeus monodon
TAGATTCTTTTCCATTTTTTAAAACCGATATATCCTTGATTATCGTTAGCTAACTGATAATACGAACAGACCGAACTCACATTAACTGAACACCGAATGACATCATTAATTAATCCAAACAGACTGTCGTAAGAAAGTTCGTCCTCACATTGAAAATTAAATACTTGCACCGGATCTATAAATCTTCGAGTCGTTCTTTAGTATGTGAGACGAATCTTTCAATATTTCTCTTTGGATGATATGTTCATGCACACTCAAGTATAATTGAGTATGCATGCATGTGAAGTATAACACATTCTCAAGTATGTTCAGAATGATGAATATGATACACAGTGGTATTTGTACCATCGGTATTATTTTCCCCAAAGAGGATTACTCTCATTTGTTAGGTATTTTTGTTGCACTGATTTTGAAGGTATTGATAATTTTATAGGGTAGTGATTTTATGTTATATAATATAAGCGTATTATATCGAAAAGATAATTAAGGCAGCAGGAATATTATAATCATAGTTATTCCTAAATAAGGCAGGATGAAATTTTTACAAATATCGAATTGTCTCAGTTAAAAAATGCTCACTAATTCTTTATGTTATTTTCTCTTTGGCACAAACGAAGGGGAAAAAAATCTTGGTTGTTCATTGTGACT
>NC_051412.1:17341942-17342038 GCF_015228065.2 Penaeus monodon
ACTTCAATATGATGTTTCGGAGACAAAACACAATAGTAATAATTAAAATATTATAGGTAGTAAAAATAGTTTTTTAATACTTAGACAAAAGATCGA
>NC_051412.1:17342710-17342981 GCF_015228065.2 Penaeus monodon
TTCATATTACATAAAGCTATAAAATGATGGCTTGTTGAAAGACACACGTTGGATTGTTCATATTCTCTCCCTTTCCTTCACTAATTAATTTGACAAAAGGATATTGAAAAATTACTTATCATATACACTTAAAAAAAGTCTATTCTTCGCTCTAGATCAATGATTATGGCAACGCATTACCGTGAACAATGTTAATTTATAATTCATTTTTAATTGTAACCACTATTTATCAAGTTATGTTTTAATCTTGCATATTGAACAATCATCCTCA
>NC_051412.1:17343036-17343255 GCF_015228065.2 Penaeus monodon
AAAACACACATGCTCCCCGTCAGTATGATAATCAGTAGTCTCGAAGAAAGAAACAAAAGACAAACATTTCACGGATAGCTCCAAACGTTCCTGAAACGTTGCAGAAACATTGCAAATGTTATCATTATGAGAGACGATAACGCTTGCATACATAACAATAATATACCATGAAAAAAAAAATCTACTTTTTTAAAAATCAAAATTGGCTCCGGTTTGCCG
>NC_051412.1:17343360-17343854 GCF_015228065.2 Penaeus monodon
GATGACAGTAGTCACGGTGATATCATTTAGTGATTCACGATTTAATTAAGGATTCATTTTTGTAATAAAATGTTATCTGAACATTATTTTTGCAGGTTACCATCGTCGCCCAGTATCTATCACCAGCCACCCGGAAAAAGCTTGTTTAGACTCTTAAAAATAGTAATAACATAATTCTCAAGATTCAAATTACAATTTTTTCCCAGAAAATTCTATTTATATCAACGGTTAAAGGTTATACTCAGAAGCTCAGTTAATATTCTCTGTGCCATGGCGAGAACCTCACTATATAATACTTATAAGTCCAGGTATGAAATTACGGGGAACATTAAATCAACAATAATTAAAACAGGTTTATTCATCTTCAAATTAAGGATTTCTCGCACAGAAGGACAATTTCATTAGACAAACGGGCAGACTATGCAAATTAATTTTCTTCAACCAATCTCTTTATTCGTGTGTTTGTCGGAGCAACTGCGCGCGCGCGCGCTTCA
>NC_051412.1:17344029-17344670 GCF_015228065.2 Penaeus monodon
ATGTTCTATAATATGTGTATTATTTTTCCGACGAAATGCACAGCATAACTGTATATCCATCGATATGTAAAGGAATAACACTATTTAATCCCCCCCCCCCACTCTCCGCAGCTCCTTCCTCATACCACAAAACCCACTTTTTCGCAAACCATCTCAAGCCGGATGACCTTCCGCAGACGTCAAGAGAATGCGCCAGCTTGAATTCCCCTCGCGACCTTAATCATCTCTTACGTCACGGTAGAGATCAGACTTGCTTTCCTCCGCCCGCTAAACCAAGCCAAATCAAGCCGAGTGTCCTTTCACGGCTTGAGATTCCTGCCTAGGCTTGAGCGGCGGCTTTCGAAGGCGAATTGAGATCCTCTTCGAGAGATCTTGCTTTTGGCTCGATTAGCATACCAAAGAGGAATCTGCAACCATGCTTTATCTCGCCTCGTTATGGGATCTGTTTGGTGTGTTTGTGCGTGATTAGCATAGCATAATGAAGTGCATCTTGAAGAGAAAAAAGGACTTCCTTAATTTGATCAATGTGTTATCTTGAGAAGGGAATATCCAGTGAATCATGACGCTCAGTGTTAAGGAATTTGGAATAGGCAGTTGAGTAATTATATTATTGCATTATTTTGCTTCCTCAATCACTTCTG
>NC_051412.1:17344846-17345097 GCF_015228065.2 Penaeus monodon
GAATATTTATATCATATAATGCTTTAATCTCTCACTGCAACTAAAAAGCCCATTAACCTTATTCTCCCCTGCCCTGAGCAACGTCCTGGACCCTCCCCCAAAAGTGCCATTGTGAGCAAGCGTGAATCTATTCCTAATTACATCCACACTTGATATCCTTCCCAAGCATCCGTCTTCGCGATTCTCGGCTCAATTATTGAATTTCTCCCTTGAGTCTGTGGTCCAAGCCGCCTTGTCTCACTGAATTTATA
>NC_051412.1:17345215-17345940 GCF_015228065.2 Penaeus monodon
TTTAGGATATATATTTTTGTGTTTCAACTTAATCGTCAGTTAACTTTCCTTTAATCTTGTTAATCTATATATAACTGAGTGATACAGAGACAAGCATACACACATCGTATCCACTCTTTTCATACGTAGGAAATATTTCAAATTTTATTACATATTAACTTTCCATTAATTCCCTTAGTCTATATATAACAGATTGGTAAGCAGACGAAAATACGTGTTCAGATACCTCCCTCTCCTTTTATTCACAACCGACTTGATAGATGTAATGTAAATAATTCTCCTTCATTATCCCGTTTTATCAAAAAATTAACACTCCCCCTCCTTAGTGAAAATTGAAAATGTCAGATTTGCCTTTTTTCTGATTTTTATTGTGTCTAAAGAATATTTAATCAGAGATTCCTAGTACTGTATTGATGTTTTTTTTTCTCCTCTGATTGCTTGTAAATATTTTAGTCTTATTTTTAGGATTTTAAAGGATATCTTGTCAATAGAGACTTTCGCCGTATTTTATTATGAAGTTTCTGCTTTAAAGATTTTTACCTATTGTTCTGTGTTCGAAAATATTTAACTAAACGTTTTCTCTAGGAATTTAATGTCCATTTTCCCAACATTAACTTCTATAATTGATTTTATTGTTTTTCTTGTTAACGTTTACGAAATCAGATCAAACGGGCATTTATCAGCTTGCATTATTTATCCTTTTGCCCGCACTGTTAGCTCTTCAG
>NC_051412.1:17347269-17347477 GCF_015228065.2 Penaeus monodon
CTCCATAAACTTTCTTAGAAGACAGATATTTATCTATAAAGTTTAAACTGATAATGACGGATAAATAGATAGATAAATATATAAATAGAAATATAAGTAAGATAGATAGCAATGTTATGTAGAAACAAATATATAGGTAATAGAAAATAATAAAAGAAAATTTGCCAAAAATAATAAACCTATTTATGCCAATCCACTTCCTAAGCCA
>NC_051412.1:17347688-17348311 GCF_015228065.2 Penaeus monodon
CCCCCCCCTGACTTTCTCAGTCACTTGTTATCTCTTTAATCCCCCTCCTCCACTTCTTTCTTAACTTTTCTCCCTTACTCTGTCTCTAATTTCTCTTCTCAATTCTTTCTCTTTCTTTTACTGCTCTTTATTTTTGTGTATATTTCTCGTTCTTTTAATTCTTTTTTTTTCTTTCTTGTTCCTCTCTTTATTTCTTTCTCTTTCTTTTTCTTCTCCTTCTCTCACCCCTCTCTCTTTCCAGGCTTATACACGAACACACACCAGTGTATATAAAACCGGCACATACATCCATTACACTGTCACTGCTAATACCCTCATCTCTTTCCTTCCTTGTAATGTGAGTAAACACAAGTAGCGTCGGTGCCAGTGTCCCCCATTCTTGTTGTTAAACCATTACATCCCACTGTGTACTCTCCGTCAACCAAAATATACGGTGTTTGCCTTTCTCCTTGTCGGCGATGGCAGCTTATACCCATACGTACACGCGGGGTACGGTTGTCTGGTTGCGAATAATGGGGAAAAATGTTAAGTGTATATTCAGTTTTTTTAGGGTGGGTGTCATGAGGGAGTTTTGTATTTTTAGTGGGCTTTGATTACTGTTTATATGTCTTTGTCTGTCTATT
>NC_051412.1:17348394-17348546 GCF_015228065.2 Penaeus monodon
AGTAAATGGACAGTAAAGTAAAATCACTGCTACACATGTAAATACTACGCTGTCCCTTCCAACTTATAAAAAAGAAAAGAAAAAAAAATCCAGCAATAACAGCGTCACGACAACACTACCGATGACGTCATCACAAAATACGAACGGAAATA
>NC_051412.1:17348570-17349028 GCF_015228065.2 Penaeus monodon
GAGGATAGTCTCCCTCAGCAGCGTATTCCAGAGAGGAAGGTCATTACGCCAAGAGGGAACGTCATAATCTCATAAATCTATGGAGCCGATAGATGATAATGGAATTTCTGAAACTTTGACACATAATGGGCTTCTCAGAGCCTATAAGTGCTGGCAGTGGAAGGGGACCCCGCGTTAACGATTTATTCTAGGCTGGTTATCCTTGTAAAAAGTTTTGTCGAGGGGAAGAACTTTGTAAATTCGTTTGCCTATTAGAAAGAGTAGCAAAAATATCTCGTGTTGTATAAAAACGGTGTAAAGTATGAGGTTAATTCTCTTTTCGTAAAGGGAGAAATGTGATTACCAGCTTTATATTATGGTCACATTTAGACGCACTGACACCAGCCTTTTAAAGTGATTCGTGCACATGTAGTGTGAAAACTGTGCAGATGTAGTGTAAAAAGTTTCAAGGGATGTGT
>NC_051412.1:17349494-17350065 GCF_015228065.2 Penaeus monodon
CAGGAATCGACGGAGATCTCGCTCTCATTCCCGATCCTCGTGACTCTGTGCATAGCCACGACACCAATTAATTTGATATCAGTGCGCATCGTTAAACAGAGGAATTCCTGCCGTTCAGAGCATTCCTCCTATTTCACAGACGTTAAATCTAGCTGTCTACTAATTCTGACTTGCTTTTGAGTGATCGTGGTAGGATTACGTAAGAATACTGAGATGGTATGCATGTGGTAAAAAATAGGTTCTGGTTTGAGTACTTAAGCAATAATAATCAGAGGAGAATCAATATCAAAAAGGTTTTAATGCTAAGACATGAAATGGAGGGAGTTTAAACCTTAGAAAATATTGCATTAAGGTCACTAAAGATAAATATTTGGATACAGTGAAGATTTTTTTTTTTATCATTCTTATTTGTGGGCTTGTCTGCTGCTGTATCAAAAACGATAGAATGTTTTGTTATTCAGTCGTATATGAGATCAAAAGACCCGAGGAAGCTGAAAGTTGAAATAAACTGTAAACCGTGCCACAAAATGAGCGGAAAAATATTTTTTAAAACTTTTGGTACACTTTTGGT
>NC_051412.1:17350139-17350588 GCF_015228065.2 Penaeus monodon
GATGATCCACTCCATACGCCCACAATTTCAAGAATTGTTTGAGTAAAGTAAGTGCAAAATAAAAAAAACATCTTAGAAGCATGTGACGATGAATATAAGAATGTAGATCTCGACACAATACAAATATCAATATAAAAAGGATCACAAAGTATTATCGATCTTAAGTTATTCGAAGAAGGTTTAGACATCTCGGTGACCGTGTGTTGCGCCAGTCAGCACCTTTTTTCTCGCATGAAAAAAGATAAACCAAAAGACTTTCACAAAAAATTTGTGACCCACAGCGTTCAGGATAAAAGAGGGGAAAATTCGTCCACTCGAAGGTCACCCTTGACAACAGGAAAATACAATTTGATTTATGTCACTGATACCTCGACGGCCTCCACTGCAGCGGATCACTAACGAATTCCACAATATGCGATTTAGGTTAGTATAGATAAGACAGGTAAATA
>NC_051412.1:17353997-17354721 GCF_015228065.2 Penaeus monodon
CGAGGTTTAGTGGATTACAAGAAGCCCTGATGTGAAAACCGCGTTCCTATGCGGTAGAAATTCCCAAATCTCTTGAGCTTATTCTTCATCTGACTGGAATCTTCCTGATATCTGCTTCTAGGCCTCTTTCCTGACATTTTCTCCCCTTATATCCGTAATGGCAAAGGCGGACATCCGTAATCTGATTCCCAATGAGATAATATATTTTCGTTCGTCGATGGAAATAATTACTGTACTTCCCCACGTTAATTATTTTTTTGCGCTCCAATTATTTAGTCTGAGACGCCCATTATTATTCATTTACAAAAGCATACATGGATTTACTTTTCAAAAATGACAAGAGCACAACTGATACTCATCGTTGAAAGAATATCAATATCTTAAATTTTATCCTGTCGGAAGGGAAGGACTTAGCTTTTCTGTATACTACAATTCCCCTTGACTTATATTCGTAAATTGTATGTTTATATATAGTGGAACAATAAATAATCAGTTACACGCTGTGTACATATTTTTTATTACCGACATGATTTAAACAGTGAATAGTTTGAGAGATAAAGGAACTTTATTTTTAATTTACTTTCACTTGAATACATACTCTTTCTCATAAATGACTATTAACTGAAGTTATGAAACAGATCGAGATTTCGTAATCCCTATTACAACAACACCAGGGAGGCTCGGCTGCCGTGTGTAAAGCGATGACATTTCATTACATGAGGAA
>NC_051412.1:17355106-17356539 GCF_015228065.2 Penaeus monodon
GGCACCTATTAGGATGAGGTGTATTTCATTCACGTATCTTGAGATTTTACATAAAGGGGTAATGAGAGTAGAAATGACAGCGAAAAAGATCGTATTTTCCTTTTGAAGCCTCTGATGTGAAACAAAATACATTACAGAAGATAGTCGATTCTGCTGCACGAATGGAGGGATTATATTTTATAGTTTTTTTTTCTGCCTCATAATTCACTCACAGAAATTGGTGTTAACGATTCGTATATTTTTCAAATATATACCTCACTGTAAGTGTAAATGCTGTAAATGCCTGCATCAAATACTCTAGTCTGAGAGCCCAGTCGTAGCATATATTCATTATGTATTTATTATTACATCTATCGCGTCAGATTATTGAGCAATGAAGAATTTCCAAGAGTGTGGAGGCTTTTAAAGGAGGTATTATGCTGAGCCTTTCATGGAGGAGTTCTCGTAACTTTTATACGATTTATCTTCAATCATACACCTTTAGCTCTGAAGAAACTGAGTAATAGAAAGGCAGCCGGAGATGAGAACATCAAAATAGAAATGTTAAATCCAGGTGAATTTATAGCAGAGGAATGAGCAAAACTCTTCACTGAATCCTTTCATCTTAGATGAATGCTTGTAGCATGGAAAATGCCAACACGATCATGATGTTAAAAATTATAGACCAATCTGTCTCCTTTCACACGTATACGAACTCTAAATCGAGATCTTAGTAGAAAGGCTCACCGAAGTACAACGATGTACAATCTAGGGTATAGATGTAGCTACTCAACAGACCATCTACATATGATCAACCGGAATTGATAGCAGGAATGCAATCAATTCTAGAAAAAATGAAACAGTACAACACACATAATGGCTACATGGAAATTCTTAAAGTTTATGCATATTGCACAGTGTGAGTTAAGCTCCACCAAAACGTCAAAAACACTGCCAAAGCGATACAGTTCACCAAAGCTGTTTCCGTCAACCCCCAACACATAATGAGCAACACAACACATAATGAGCAAACTTGACTGGTAAGAGAAGGCATAGACGTCGATGGAGAAAGCCTGAGCAATCTAAGATTTGTGGTCGATATTGCAGTCACAACAAAAAACAGATGAGTTGGAGGAAATATTACAGGGTTTAGACCAAGAAAGTCCTGAAGATAGGTACCAACAAGATAAAGGTAATGTTTGGACAACTAACAAATCACACCAGCCATAAATAAATGGGCAGGACATAGATGCAATGGAAGAATACATTTATAGTACAAAGATAACTCAATAAAGAGAGAGAATTCCAAAGAAGAATCAAAACAGGATGAGAAGCCTGTAAGAAGAATAGTGACATCCTAAAAATCAAAATGCCTATATGCCTAAAGAGAATGCTATACAATGCTTGCCAGCCATCAATTATGGTTCAGAACCTGAGCACAAAACTCAAGTCGC
>NC_051412.1:17356572-17356941 GCF_015228065.2 Penaeus monodon
GGTATGTTCAGTGCCCCTTTTTGAGATAAATACTACAATAAACACGTAGGTAAATGAGATGATTAAACAATAAAAGAAACTATGAAAAGGGCTCGATATGTGGCAAAAATGAAAAATAGGTGAACCTTCAGATTGACTGAGTGGACACTAGGAATGGTAAAATATATAGAGGTAGACCCAACAGAAGATGAAGAGACGATATAGGCGACAGGAACAGGCATTGGGAAAGAGAGCCACAAAACCATGTACCATGGAAAGAGCATGCTGAATTCTTTATCCATTAGTGAAATCCAGTTAGGCTTGAGTAATGTAGTAGGCCTATATTGCACTGTAAGGATTTCGACAAGCTAATTAACGCCTTTTTTAAAG
>NC_051412.1:17357170-17358200 GCF_015228065.2 Penaeus monodon
TTTTAACACAGGGTAAGGAGACTGCTTCCTTAACAGAACAAAGAGCAATAATCCACAAGGCCTTTACCAACTCAAGATCATCAAATCTCTTGCTACACTTTTTGGTGCAGGAGTCTGCCGTGGCTGATCATGCTATAATGTAACCTCAATGCAAGACGTTGCAGGGTCAGCTTACTTTTCATGCTTAGCTGTCTTTGTAGTTTATTTTGTAGTTTAGCACTGTTTTTTTTAGTGGGTCTCATCAGTTATTGTAAACGTCGCCGCAGCCAGCGCGCCAGGCTGTTTTTCAAGGGAAAGCAGTGTTTTAAGCTGGGCAAGTGGTCGGGGCTCCTGGGTGCTCTGTGATCTTTTGAGATTTTCTCGTAGCGGTGTTTGTAGAGTTAACCGTGTGTTTTCATGTTGCGCGAACTCTAGCTAAATAAATAGCCTCAGTAATGACAGTTTTAGTAGCTAACCGCTAAGAAATATAAACAACCCACTGCCTTCGAGCGGAACCCGTAAATCCACCCAAGTTTACTACAGATAATATATCGTTTCAGCGGTGTATATATTGGTATTGTTTGCAAAAGCCGCTGTGATCTTTCTTTGTGTTTCCTGTCTTTAATAAACTCACATCTAAAAGCCTATTATTCCGTACCCCAGAGTCCCCCCTCCCCCTTTTTTTTAACTATCTAGCTCATTTATAGCTCATGTGTATTGTCTTGTGTGGCACTGTTGTTTATTTGTACAGTCAACGTGCAAGAGAAAGTCGTCAACTTATGTCTCCTACGTTCCTCTTATTCTGATGCTATAAGTTAAAAGTTTGATCAATAATTCTCTTTTACATTACTTTAAACCCAGTCATTAATGATCAGCTAGCGATGTTTTTGTTTTAAATTAATACGAAATTAGGTTCGTATGACTACACTCAACCTCTTCCATTCATCGTGGAATACTCAGTAATTTAGAATAACGATGTGATATAGGAGATATTTTTTATATTAAGCGGCGTGTGATTTTACCTTTTTTTCTTTTTATTCCCCGAAGAAAG
>NC_051412.1:17359310-17359419 GCF_015228065.2 Penaeus monodon
ACAGGATCTGCATTTTGAAATTATAGATGTATATGACTCATGGAAAATATCTTGGTGAGTTGTAATTTTGATGATGGATTGCATATTACGTGCATACTTGCAGACGCTG
>NC_051412.1:17359613-17359865 GCF_015228065.2 Penaeus monodon
ATGTATCAGCAGTATCTACTTCAAATTGTTTGCAAAGTAAAGCAATCGACACACCGCCTAATGCCATGAAGAATACGTTAAGAAGGGTCATGCAGACCATTTGATCTTTTACCTGAACATTGTTTGTTGCAAAGAACCACTGCGGATAAAGAGTCTGTTTGCTGGTTAACCCTTCATCGAGAAGCAATCCTGGCTGAGGAAACTGTCGAAAGACACGCTTTCTTTTCGATTTTGAATGCCTCGTTGTTCATT
>NC_051412.1:17360745-17361104 GCF_015228065.2 Penaeus monodon
TCCGGATCCGAAACCTTTTAAATTTCCAAAACTTGTGAAATCACATCATCCGAAATAACGTCTTTATGAACCGGAAAGCTCAAGGTTGGCTTGACGAAGATTGATTGCCAGACTTTTCTTTATCATGAATTAATCCCATTTTGCCGCTTAAGTTTGATTTATCTCTTCATCGCGGAGGTAATGCTGGGGCTAGATGGAGGGAGAGAGACGCCTCGCTGTCAGGCCGGGAGGAACAAAGGCTCTCATTATGAGTCTTTCATACTTAATTACTCCCGGAGAAGCTCGTGTTTCGGGTTAAGCGGAAGTGTTGGGAGACACAGGATGAAAGATTTCGCTCCTTGTGCATCACTGATGTGTGA
>NC_051412.1:17361463-17361737 GCF_015228065.2 Penaeus monodon
CGTACTTGCAACAAAATTATCGATATTGTTATCAGACACGCCCCACATATAAGGAAACCGCTCTGACCCTCCTCCGTACCCAGCAGATAACACGGTCCTCGCGTCTCTCCTCAGACCCAAAATCCTCGGCAAAGATAGCCACTTCATTACATACTTCCATGAATACCAGTCTGCAAGGTGCGCTTTTTCTGTGGTATATTTTATTATTTGTTGCAGTTTAATCCCATTTTATCCCATTTCTACTCATTTTTGTTATTTCATTATTTACTATAAA
>NC_051412.1:17362150-17362275 GCF_015228065.2 Penaeus monodon
ATTGTATCTGTCATTCTTGCCATTCATTTAAAATTCTTCCATTCCCGCCGAGAGGAACTTGGCTTTCCATACTAATGAGCTAGAGGCCGTCGGGAGGCATTATTTCTGTTCGATGTATTACGGAT
>NC_051412.1:17362614-17363104 GCF_015228065.2 Penaeus monodon
TACTTTCGTGAAATAAATAAAGGTATCGTAACATATCAACTGAGGTTTCCCTCTATGCGTTCGTATTCTATTGTATATGTATTAGCACCTTCCATTTCGTGAAAGAGGTAAGTTATCTGTTACGTATCAGCGGAGGGTTATTCTCTGTGCCTATATTTATAGAGCGAGTTAGAAACATAAGAATAATCCATCATTTACATCTTCTTTATCTAGATTCTGGGAGATATTCCAAAGATGAGGATATTTCGTTCATTTGTGAAATATTTTGTCCTTGATGATCTAATTTACAAATAAGATACAGCTCTTTAAAAACTGAAAGAATAAACTGGTGTATTATAGGCACAATTTTCCACCCATTTGTAATGCTAATGCTAATGATTGTGCTGGTATCATTTCGCATAATCATTTGAAAATGGGAAGTTTTGCATATTTTAATGGCATTCTATCATGCAGTACAATAATATAAGCAAGCAACCCCGTGAGAACAGGG
>NC_051412.1:17366293-17366598 GCF_015228065.2 Penaeus monodon
CACTGAAGCTTAGACCATTACACTGAAATAGAAATGCTGTTAAGTGGCTGGAGTAGTTGCAAAGGAATTCATGTTAAAAGTAAGGTGATGTATGATGTATGATTTAGATATTATTATGTGGTTGGACTGACTGGATATTATTACATATGGAAGGTGACAAGAGTACAGAGAATATAATCCGTTGTTGATGAAAGAGCTTACTACCCTCTTTAATGAACAAATGATTCTGAACCAGAAATCATTTTGCCTGAAGCTTTGTATAGCGAATAGGATCAGGGTCTTATGATTTCCGCTCTAATGTGACC
>NC_051412.1:17366626-17366692 GCF_015228065.2 Penaeus monodon
GTGTGCGTTATTAGTATATTTGCATATGCGCATATGCAGGATTCCCTCACTTCACACACGTAGTGA
>NC_051412.1:17366828-17367302 GCF_015228065.2 Penaeus monodon
ATGCACCTGTGCGAGCGTCTCTATGTTTACGTGTGTATGAGAGACGGAAAGGAATGGAGGGGAATCGTGCACATGCGCATATGAAAATATACCAGTAACAGTAACATTAACGAGAATAACGAATCAATATGCGTCTGGAGCAAAATGGCCTTTTTTCCGAAATCAGCGAATGTTCGAAGTCCTCTTGTTCCTCTCGCATCGATCAAGATCCGACCTCTCTACAAAGGAAAACTCTCGCAACGACACTTAACTGAGTCTGGAGGCATTGTTGCATCCAAATCCTGCACTGAAACGACAATTGCGTCAGGAAATCTCATAAGAGCGTTTAGAGTTCAAGAGCAGATGAGGAAGTACATTTACAACATAGTCAGAGAATTAAGCTTTAACTAGCAGGTCCATTAGTTATGATTTGTTTATTTACCTCCGCTTGCAGGTTTACGAAATCCAAGAGGAAGCTTTATCTACATAAATAAC
>NC_051412.1:17367347-17367430 GCF_015228065.2 Penaeus monodon
TTGGTACCTGGTTTATTTGTATTCTCATTTCCTCCCCGAAATAGGCTTCAAAATTTATGATCAGCTGAAACAATATTAGTATT
>NC_051412.1:17367543-17367672 GCF_015228065.2 Penaeus monodon
GTTCTGAACATTCTTGCAATCATATCAACAAATCAGTGGCCAAAAGTTTCAGACGAGTCGAATAGTTAGAAAAAAAATAACTTTTGAAATTAAGTAGTCCATGAAACCTTCAGCATTTTTCCGAACAAT
>NC_051412.1:17368427-17368877 GCF_015228065.2 Penaeus monodon
AGCTAATAATTGGACCATTACAAATCTCTCCACAACTTACAAACCAAAAAGTGTTTAGAAAAAGACAAAGCACTTACGCGAGAAAGATTCCAGAAAGGGTCGGATTCAGAACGTGACGAGAGTGTAAGGTCTTCACAGCCTTTGAAATAGAGAGGTTATGCGAGAAATTTCTAGGAGTGAGAGAGGGACGGTGAAGAAGTGAGAAAAGAGTAGAAGGGAATAGAAGTGAGAATAAAGGTGGTGAGAGTACAGGTGAGAGAGGGACTGTGAGAAGTGAGAGAAGGAATAAAAAAAAAGAAGAAAGAAAAAAGGGGAGGAGAGAATAGGAGTGAAAGAGGGACTTGAGAAGAGAGAGGAGTGAGAGAAGGAACCGAATAGAATAGAAGTGAGAATAGACGAGTGAAAGTGAATAGAAGAGAGGGACTTGAGAAGTGAGAGAAGTGAGAGACG
>NC_051412.1:17368925-17369027 GCF_015228065.2 Penaeus monodon
TGAGAGAGAGGGATCTTGCATCGTTTCTTTTATCATCTCTGTGTAAAGGTTCGGACAAAGATTTTATTCCGTATCGAGATCGAGAACTTCCTAATATGCAGC
>NC_051412.1:17369193-17369498 GCF_015228065.2 Penaeus monodon
GCGAGAGAATAACAATATCAAAATCGAAAGAATTTTTTACATTCTGAGTGGAATGTTTACTCATTTTCCGCGGATCTTTTTTCAGGATATTGCAAAAGGATATGATTCACTAATTCATAAAAAATAAAAGCCTTTGGAGATTCAACACGTACAATTTAACTGGCACCTGTCATTAGTTCTGCAACTGTAATTTCCTGAACAAAAAAATATGTTCATAATGTCGGTTGTTTACGGTTCATTAGCAAGCACAGGAAACGTTTGCAGAAAATTGGCCTAACTACACTTCCGGTAGAGAAACGCTACAA
>NC_051412.1:17369626-17369872 GCF_015228065.2 Penaeus monodon
ACAAAAACAAATAAAAAATCTATTTAATAAACAATAAAAAAAAGACGAACCAGGCATTGAGTGACAAAGAATCCGACATAAACATGGCATGATGAATTGCATTTCGACGCCAGTATTTCTCCCGCTACTCGGCTGTGGCTACAAGAGACCTCAGCTTCCCGTAAAGATCAGCATCGTGTAGCATTGCAGTCATGATGTTGAAAAGTTTTCTTTGAAACATGGCAAGAGCGAAATAAAAAGACCAAT
>NC_051412.1:17370590-17370734 GCF_015228065.2 Penaeus monodon
TCGCATGATAAATGGTGTTACATAAGGAGATCATATATTATAGTCATTCACAAGTGAGCGCTGCCATTGTAGATTAATAATGGACCATTTTTTACGAAAACAAATTAAAATTACTTTTCAGAAGGGGAAGAAAATCAACCGAAA
>NC_051412.1:17371054-17371925 GCF_015228065.2 Penaeus monodon
TACACAAGCAGACAAAGAACAATATTGTATGTCGATATCACAACACTGGACTTACACCGTGGTATTTCATTTCATAAATGCGCAAAGAGAACTTCTGAATTGACAAAAGCAGACAATACTACACTTTAGTTACAACCATACACTTGCAAACCGCATGTCAACTTTTCATTCAGCTGTGTTTCCCATTGCCATTGTCTTCAGAGAACCACTTTCCTCACCCTCTACGTTCGCACTTTGGAGAACTGTCTCGGTGGTTGATACTCTTTTAACGAACCAAATTTCTTTGTTGGTGTCAAACTTTTTTCGATTTTCTTTTGCAAAATAATACCCTGCCTTCTGTACGGCGTGATACTGTGGATATTTTCAAAGGCTATCTTTATATACTTCTTTTTTCTTGTATACTTATAAAATAATATAGGTTTAGTAATCGTCGGTTGGTGCATTTGGTGCTTCATCTCGGGGATACTGGGAATACCAAAGAATAAATATCTCTTGGTTGAAAGCTTCATGGGGATTTAGCCCTATGATGCAAAAGGCCTTGTTAGCGTCGGATTTCAACAAGAATCCGTAAAGTTTTCAAGCAAACAACTTTTCTACAGAGATTGGTTTCTAACTTTTACTATTGAATTCACTCCACCCTTAGAGACACAGCAGCTTCCACTATTCCCAGCGTCGAATTCGTCACTGACCTGAACAACTCTTGCATTGTTTCGAGCTCTCCCTTTCCCTTTTTACTTTGCTTTAGCAACTACGTTTATCGGTTGCTCTCGCTTGTAGTTGCAGCTTTCCTAGGTTCTTTGCATTCCTGACAGTAATTTTAATGGCTTGTTGACCCTTTAGTAGAGTCTCAATAACATGTTCTCGTGTTTAT
>NC_051412.1:17372003-17372374 GCF_015228065.2 Penaeus monodon
AGAGCAAGAGATTTAAAGAAATATACAGATACAGGGATGTATAAAAAGCTAAGTTATTTAATCAGACTCTACAAAACATTGAAAATAATCCTTTGATTGGAGAGTACATTCAAAAGGTTTTATGAAAACTGACGTTGCTTTTAGCATCGAAAATAGAAGAATAACATTCTTGTTTACAGATGTAATTAGGCTGGAATTTGCTGCAAAGTGAGGCCATGTTAGTGCTGAATTAACTGGATTCCATATCTCTGTATTCATTCCAAAACAGTCCCGGTTTGAACCCAGACCTGTGGGATAATAATCTAATTTCGTTCTGGCCTGAACTGAATGATACATCTTGACTACGAAATAGCTGAAAATAAAAGCTGCCT
>NC_051412.1:17376700-17377325 GCF_015228065.2 Penaeus monodon
CTATTTACGGAAATATGTAATATTTTATTTTATAAATGGGACGGATGCATGTGCATTTAAAAATGAATGTTCAGTTACTTCCTCTGATTCATTCGAATTGCAATATCATGGTTAAAAACCACCTTAGTCACCTTGAAACTTATGGTGGTAAGATTACCGATGGGTAAAAAGCAAAGGATATTTAGCATTAGTATTTTCACTGATCTAAATAGCCTCTTAATCCCGCACACCTAACATACTTTTATTTTGACGTCCAGAAACCTGATTACACTAATGCTATTTCATTCATTTGAAACATTGTAATGGTCTTGTCACATCATGTAATTTGGGTCAAAGCAAACTTAATCGATCCAATTATAATTTCCCTCTGTGAATGTATGCATGACTTTTAACTGAAACTTTTTTCATCCCAGCTATCTATTGGCCACGCGTATAGTCCCTTCGCCTCTCGCGGGTCGATACTGACCACTTTAGGAGCTCTTGAACTGGATGAATCTTCTCATAAAGGTATTTTTAGCCCACCCGGCGAGGGGATTTGCATCTCGCCATTCTACTGGGCTGTTTTGGTTAGCAAATACCGTATGCCCTATGTCGAAAAGGAAAGAATATTGTATTTTGATGTCAA
>NC_051412.1:17378455-17378805 GCF_015228065.2 Penaeus monodon
AAGCGCATGGAGCAGTTTGGAGTAACATGAAAAAGGTTGAACCTACTGTTGCAATTTGGAAACACATTTTAGCTCTTTTATAAAATGCTTGGATATATTTCCCTTGCACCGAAAGATATTCTAAACAATGGCGTCTTTGTTTCTCTGAAATTTAATGGGTTCTTAATTTGTGTGGAAGTGAGATATGACTGTGAGTCATTTCTGGAAGCTAATGTCTGAAATGTTCGAAGGTAAACTCTGGATGTATTTAATAGCTGGTCACTTCACCGCACTCTGTGGGTGGTGGTGGTGACACTTTATTTTAGTTTGCTTCCTTGTCATATAAGTCTCGTGTACGTAGAACACTGATT
>NC_051412.1:17379161-17379514 GCF_015228065.2 Penaeus monodon
TGGACATGTGAACTCAATAATATTTCAGTGATATTTTTGATCAGCTTATATCGCGCGTTAGACATTTATCAAATATTAAGTCACGTTCCCATTTGTTCAACTGTTAACAAAAAAACTTCAATAATGAACAGGGAGAAAGACAGAAAAAGAGAGATGAAAGAGATATTCTGGTTAACAGCGTTAAGTTTCCTTCGTGCTGTCTGTTAAAGTTTTCAGAAACGGAGGAGTGCCAAGAACTTTAATTTGATATAATGAAGTTGCCTGTCTTTGTTTCGTTTGGGTGGCAAATGGCAGAAGAGAGCGTTGTCATTTAATGTTCCGGTTAGGTATGTGTTACCTGCACTTGCTAACGC
>NC_051412.1:17379653-17379981 GCF_015228065.2 Penaeus monodon
CTTTCATACATATAGAAATAGACAAACCCACACACAGACAAGCCCATCTTGTTTGCCTATCCTCGGGAATTTACATAAAGCGATAAGAAAAAGCTGTCAAGAGTAGAGAGAGCCTTTGACAGCGCGGAGTCCTTCGGTGATGCGCGTTTGATCAGCCATAGGATTTGGGGCCGGGGGCGGAGAATCACGTGATTGACAGGTGACAGACAGGTGATAAATGCAGGAGCCCCGGGGGAGAGAAGCCACGGTGGGGAGGGGGGGGGGAGGAACAATGTCGTACACGCGTGCAATATCCCAATCTGTCTATTCAGCTATAGAAGGGAGTATA
>NC_051412.1:17381544-17382134 GCF_015228065.2 Penaeus monodon
CTATCCTACGCTGATAACATTTCCATGCTATAGTATAAAAGAACAAAAGAAACCGCTCCAGTCAGGGGGGGGGAGGGGCATCAGGTCGCAGGCCAATGCACCTGCGGTATGCATCTGCCTGTCAGCTTCCACTCATGATCGGGATCTGCTCTCGATATCCATTTGGTGCGTTGTCTCTCGCCTTCGATTTGCTCCTTGTTTTGAGTCATGTGTTATTAAATACTGTATTTTCAGTATACTCAGAGTGTTTACATGTAATGCATGGACATACTACGTTTGTCAGGTTCCACAGTGATTCCTAGTTAAACTTATGTGTTCATATTCATGCGCATGTGTTACAGGTATAGAAGAGAGACATATTGTTAGATTGGAAATGAATGATGGAGAGATGAATAGTCTGGTCGATAGATTAGTAGATTAGTATATGTTATACAGTACGGACAAATATATAGACAGATAAAGAGAGTTGTCTTTATAATAGGTTAAGATGATGTAGAATAACAGAGTAAAGTAAATTCAGGGTACGTGTTACATGCGTGTGTGTGTTTACGTGCAGATATAGAGACACACATAGCTATACACACGCAGAA
>NC_051412.1:17382183-17382430 GCF_015228065.2 Penaeus monodon
ACGACAAACACAAGTGCACGCATTATACGGCGTTTTTACATACATAATGCATGTAGCCTGAAGGAGGGAGTGCTCTAAATAAGACCGAGATTCGTGGTCCAGACAAGGGCAGTGGCGGTGAACTCTTGGACAGTAGCCATCAGGACAAAGGACGAACTCATTTTGTCACACACAACTGAAGTCCGCAAACGCCCCTTGGCAATTTTCTGTGGAACACCCGCCCTTTTATATTTTCTTTTATACGTCA
>NC_051412.1:17383168-17383352 GCF_015228065.2 Penaeus monodon
TAACTGATGCAGATGCAAGCTTCTCCTCCTGAGAGTGCGTGTTGGTACGGCGATTAAAAAGACCTGCAATGTAAACAAACACGTGGATGCAAATGAACCCTGGAAGTGTTATGATTTACTGGAGTTTCTGTGTTTCTTTATTATTACTTCTTTGTTATGTTTTTTTTCCGCATTTCATGCTGCT
>NC_051412.1:17384147-17384547 GCF_015228065.2 Penaeus monodon
TTGCTTAAGATAAAAATAGGTCATTATTTCAATTACATCATAGTTGCTATATTGCGATGTGAATGAAAAGGTAAGGTAACACATTTACGAAATATTTTGAGACTAATAACACACTACGCAAATTAAGTTACTATATATAGCCTGAGGGTGCAGCTGCGACACCAGTTCCTTCCCTTTTACCTTACACATGATGCTAAATATAGACTTTGGTTTATGTTTAGTACCCTATTAAGTTCTATTTTTTTTCTGCCATGTGTGCTACATAGTTCTTTTTTAATGATGCATGATATACATATTTTATCCACCCTTGCGGATTTTCAGATATTCACTTATGATTTTATGTTTGTTTATATCATTTCTTTCTTTTTCCTCCAAGTCAAGTTTCTCTCAATAGTACTTC
>NC_051412.1:17391734-17392342 GCF_015228065.2 Penaeus monodon
AGAATTGCTAGATGAAATCCTAAAACGGAATAGGAGAATTTGTCAACACATCTTTTAACCTTTTTCCTACTTTATCAAATGAATAATCATATTTACAGACATTGTGATAATTCCTAAACGCAAACTCTAAAAGAAAAGAAATTTATCTCTTCTTGATACTGTCTCTCAACACGCAACCACATGGCCTCAAGATACCCGTTGATTCGATTGCAGTTGCATGATTTTCCCTCTCTGCATTTCAGTTCTTTAATCCATTATTTTAGAGCTAAAATGAAAGAAGAGAAAACGTCTCACATAGATATTTTCATGTTAAGAATATCTCATCCTGAATGAATAAAAAAGACTCTTGCATTAAGTATGAAATATTGTGAATAAGTGACCTTGCTACTAGAGAGAGAAATTTTCAGGCATGGAAACTTGAGTGTAGTGTGTGTCCGGTATTGATTACCAGCTGTGATATAAGGGTTCCATCGTCGAGAATAAAACATGGCGCTAATCGTAGTTCCGTAGCAGTTAAATCGAGAGTGATTTATGATAGCTTTGGGAACTGCAATTATAGATAAGACTCTGTGATCGTCTGTGCGATTCCGGTGAGTTTTCTAACTTAC
>NC_051412.1:17392477-17392650 GCF_015228065.2 Penaeus monodon
TTAGAAGACACATTCTGTTAGTTTGTCTCAAGCAGTTTCCGAAATTTGTATCATGTAAACAGTTATATCAAAAATGTTGCATAACCGCATCTCACTAAATAATAATATTTTAATAAAATAGCAAACAACCAATATATCTTTCGTGATAACAGTCCATTTTCTTATGGTTACAT
>NC_051412.1:17392667-17392773 GCF_015228065.2 Penaeus monodon
TGATTTTGATTCTTAAGGTACAAATGAATTCAATCATGACAACATTATTCACGCAATATTTCTACTCTGAAATATCTTTGCTTTTTCCATCATTAGGAACGAGGAC
>NC_051412.1:17395468-17396258 GCF_015228065.2 Penaeus monodon
GATGAACACATAGAGAGTTTAATGTAATCTAACATTTGCCGAGAAACTTTTACATTAATTTTGTGAAACACACGGCCTATCTGGATGCTTGTATTTTCCTAACAGCACCTTTCCATGAAATAAAAACATAACGCACCCTGTTACATTTCGAGGCTTTGTCGAGGTCGAATGATTCTTATCCTTCAAGAGCCATGAGTAACATTTTTCCTCATCGATTCCTTTTGAAAGCTCATTATACCTTTGAGATGAAACCAAAGGACTGAGAGCAAACCAACTACTTGACGCATATAATATATTATGTTCTTTAAGGGGACGAGAAAAAAGCAAAGTGAAAAAAACAGAAACAAGCAATAGCATAGCTTTTTTATTGTGAAACATTTTTTACTCTTTTTCTATTATAAAATTCTATTGCTAATGGCCCATTGCTTTCTGCATATTAAAAAAGAAGATCTCATTTCAAACTAATTCCAAAACTAAAAATTAACAACGAAGAACCATTTGTGAGAATAAAAAGAACTTTATAGTATGTTGTTTTACATCCCCCTCCTCGATGTTAGGTCCAAAAAAAAAACGGACCTGAAGGCCCCAACCGGACTTCCAGAGACAATTTCTTTTCGAATGCCCCTTTAACTTGTAAATGAAAAAATCCCCAATAAGGTTTTTATACCACATAGACTCGTTACCCAAATCGCGGCAAAGGGGGGAGGTCGCTTTTTATTCCAATAAGCAGGGGAAGTCTGTTTAATACGGTCTTATTTAATGTTGTAATCCTTTTATTATATTTCTTCGG
>NC_051412.1:17396613-17396738 GCF_015228065.2 Penaeus monodon
ATAAATTAAAGAAATTAAAATAAAATTATAATAAAACAAAAAATATAAAAATAAAAAAAAATATTAAATAAATAATATAATATAATAATAACATCACACGCGCGCGCGATTAGTGTGTATATATT
>NC_051412.1:17397573-17397656 GCF_015228065.2 Penaeus monodon
TACTTTTTTGAAAAAAAATAAAGGTATCGTAAATATCAACTGAGGGTTTCCCCCTATTCGTTCATTCTATTGTATATTTTTAC
>NC_051412.1:17397756-17398003 GCF_015228065.2 Penaeus monodon
CAAACCCACACCCCAAAAAACCCCTTTTTTTTTTTTTTTCCCACCCCCGGGCCCAAAAAACAAAAAAACACACCCCCCAACACACACCGCACACACACCACACACACACCCCACACACACCACACCACACAAAACACCCACACACACACACACAAACACCCACCCACAAACACAATATAATTCCTAAAATCTTCTCCCTCTCTCCTCCCCCTTCCCCTTCCCCCTCTCTCTCCTCTCTCTTAACAAA
>NC_051412.1:17398187-17398256 GCF_015228065.2 Penaeus monodon
TCGTATTTTTTTTTCCTTCAACTTGCTGACTCTCTTTATCGGGGATGCCAGACACAAAAGGAAGAAAGA
>NC_051412.1:17398306-17398406 GCF_015228065.2 Penaeus monodon
ATTAAAGTATTATTTTGCCCCCTTTTTGTGTCTGCACCCCCATAAAGAAGCCCAGCAATTTTGAAGGAAAAAAAAACGAGTGTTGTGGGTTTGTGTGTGT
>NC_051412.1:17398743-17399203 GCF_015228065.2 Penaeus monodon
TTTCTGGGAGTGTGTGTGTAATGTATCATGTTAATTGGTTGGAAAGTCTTCTTTCTTTTAGAAATAGATAAAAGTGTCCGGCAGATATTCCAAACATTCACCAGACAAAAGAAAATCGGATATAATTTCGCGTCGGTTTAGCAACTTTGATGATTACAACAAAAGGGATTCTAAGCTTTCTCTCGGTACCAGAACTTTCCTCGGGGTTCGGCGGTCTTCCCTTTATTCTGACTTCTTCGAAAATGCCCTTTTGAGGTTTTAGAGGACTCTGAAGTGTGGGATAAAGATCGGAATTTTTAAAATCGTGTTTCAAGGGGTCCAGGATTGAGGGCGCAATTTACATACGGTGAATAGAGGACGCGATGCCTTTATTCCATTTTCGGCTTTTTTGAAAGGGAGAGCGTGTGATGGCCTCGCGCCTTCTGTTCCAGTCCAGTCTGTCGTGACGAGAGTAGTCACG
>NC_051412.1:17399507-17399587 GCF_015228065.2 Penaeus monodon
GAATAGCACACGATTTTGTTTGTGTACATAATTAAAAAATTTTATTCATACACACGGGCAGTTTAAAAATTGTGTGGGGG
>NC_051412.1:17403361-17404058 GCF_015228065.2 Penaeus monodon
ATCTAACATTTGCCAGAAACTTTACATTAATTTTGTGAAAACCGGCCTTCGGGATTTTGTATTTTCCTAACACCCCTTTTTCCTGAAAAAAAAACATAACGCCCCTTTAATTTCGGGCTTTGTCGGGTCGAATGTTTCTTTCCTTAAAGAGCCATGGAAAACTTTTTCCTACATTCCTTTTGAAAAGCTCATTATACCTTTGAGATGAAACCAAAGGACTGAGAGCAAACCAACTACTTGACGCATATAATATATTATGTTCTTTAAGGGGACGAGAAAAAAGCAAAGTGAAAAAAACAGAAGCATATATGCATAGCATTTATTATTGTGAATATTCATTGTTTACTCATTTTCTATTATAAAATTCTATTGCTAATGGCCCATTGCTTTCTGCATATTAAAAAAGAAGATCTCATTTCAAACTAATTCCAAAACTAAAAATTAACAACGAAGAACCATTTGTGAGAATAAAAAGAACTTTATAGCTAATGTTCTGTTATACATCCCCTCCCTCGATCGTTAGTGTCCAAAAAAACACGGACCCATGAAGGCACAACCGGACTTCCAGAGACAATTTCTTTTACGTAATGCCGCTCTAACTTGTAAATGAAACTCCTCCAATACCTGGTTATTATACCACATAGACTCGTTTACCTAATCGCGAGCAAAGGGGGAGGTCGCTTTATATTCCAATAAG
>NC_051412.1:17405365-17405890 GCF_015228065.2 Penaeus monodon
TCGTGAAATAAAAAAGGTATCGAAACAATCCGAGGTTTCCTCATGCGTTGTATTCTATTGTATATGTATTACCCCTTTTCCTTTCGTGAAAGGGGTAAGTTATCTGTTAGTATCCGGAGGGTTATTCTCTGGCCTAATTTTTAGAGCGGGTTTGAAAAATAAAATAACCCTCATTTCATCTTCCCCTTTTCTAGATTCTGGGGGATATTCCAAAAAGAGGGGTTTTCGTTCATTTGTGAAATTTTTGTCCTTGTGATCTAAATTTTAAAAAAAGTCACTCTTTAAAAAAAAAAGAATAAAAAGGTTATTATGGCACAATTTTCCCCCCATTTGTAATGCTAATGCTAATGATTGTTGGGATCATTTCCTAATCATTTGAAAAGGGGAAATTTTGCATATTTTTTAAGGCATTCTATCATCAGTACAATAATATAAGCAAGCACCCGTGGAACAGGGGGTTTTTTCCGCTTTCCTTTGCTTTTCACAAAGTTTAAGTTTATGTTATTACCATCACACAAAAAACCC
>NC_051412.1:17407343-17407453 GCF_015228065.2 Penaeus monodon
CCTGAAAATATAGAAAGTCTCCTTTTGGGGTGGCATCTTATCCAGGCGCAAAGGGAAAAAAAAATTCCGAAAACTTTTTCCAAAAAATTTATTCACAAAATACCCTTTTC
>NC_051412.1:17409463-17409879 GCF_015228065.2 Penaeus monodon
CAGAAAGCGGTGAACTTTACTTTGTATGACTTTACTCTGGGACACTGAATTGACCTTACACTGAAATAGAAAAGCTGTTAAGTGCTGGAGTAGTTGCAAAAGGGAATTCTGTTAAAAATAAAAGGGGATTATGATGTAGATTTGTATTTTTTGTGGTTTTGGACGACTGAATTATTTCTTGGGAAAGGGGACAAGAGTACAGGAATATAATCCGTTGTTGATGAAGAGCTTACTACCCTCTTTAAAGAAACAAATGATTCGACCGAAATCATTTTTCTAAGCTTTTTATACAATAGGATCAGGGTCTTTTGATTTTCCCCTTAATGTGACCCTATAATTATCCTCTATTTCCCTAATGTGTGGTTTTAGTATTTTTGCATATGCGCATATGCAGGATTCCCTCACTTCACACACTA
>NC_051412.1:17410013-17410621 GCF_015228065.2 Penaeus monodon
ACCTGGGAGCGTCTCTATGTTTTCGTGTGTATGAGAGACGGAAAGGGAAAGGAGGGGGAATCGTGCCATGCCAAAGAAAATATACCAAACAGACTTAACGAGAAAAACGAACAATATGGGCTGGCAAAATGGCCTTTTTTTCCGAAATCACAATGTTTTGAAATCCCCTGTTCCTCTCGCATCGATAGATCCGCCTCTCTACAAAGGAAAAACTCTCGCAACGACATTAACTGAGTTGGAGGCATTGTTGCATCCAATCCTGCACTGAACGACATTGCGTCAGGAAATACATAAGAGCGTTTTAGAGTTCAAGAGCAGTGAGGAAGTACATTTAAACAAGTCAGAGAATTAAGCTTTTAAATAGCAGGTCCATTTTATGATTTGTTTATTTACCCCGCTTGCGGTTTTTCGAAATCCCAAAAGGAACTTTTTCTACAAAAAAACTAATTAAGGATATAATTGCTATGATCAGAAAAAGGGTATTTGGTACCTGGTTTATTTTATTCCATTTCCTCCCCGAAAAAGGTTCAAAAAATTTTTGATCACTGAAAAAAAAATATTAGTATATAGAGGACAAACTTATGTAGATAAGGATAGATAAAGGATGT
>NC_051412.1:17410647-17410833 GCF_015228065.2 Penaeus monodon
ATGGATATAAAGATGGGATCCAGAGTCAGAGGTTCTGAACATTTTTGCAATCATAAAAAAATCAGTGGCCAAAAATTTCGACAGTGAAATTTTAAAAAAAAAACTTTTGAAATTAAGTAGTCCCTGAAACCCTTTAGCATTTTTCGAAAAATTTATCGTAAAAATAATGCAACCATTATATCATAT
>NC_051412.1:17411461-17411775 GCF_015228065.2 Penaeus monodon
ATTTTTATATTTTTATTAAAAAAATAATTTTTCTTACTTTATCTTGCCCCAAATAATAATTGGACATTACAAATCTTCCCAAATTACAAACCCAAAATTTTTAGAAAAAGCAAAACACTTAGCAGAAAGATTCCGAAAGGGGCGGATTAGAAAGTGACGAAGTGTAAAAGGTTTCACAGCCTTTTAAAAAGAAGGTTTGCGGGGGAAATTTTTAAAGGGGTGAGAAGGGCGGTGAAGAAGTGAGAAAAGAAGAAGGGGAAAAGAAGTGAGAATAAAGTTTGGGGAATAAGGGGAAGAGGGGTGTGAAATGAGAG
>NC_051412.1:17411982-17412096 GCF_015228065.2 Penaeus monodon
GGTGGAGAGAGGGAAACTTGCATCTTTTTTTTTATTCTCTGGTAAAGGGGGCGGACAAAGATTTATTCCGTACAGATCGAGAACTTCCTAAATTTCAGTTTTTTTAAAAATAAT
>NC_051412.1:17412249-17412536 GCF_015228065.2 Penaeus monodon
GGAGAGAATAACAATATCAAAATCGAAAGAATTTTTTTTCATTCAGTGGAAGTTTTTCATTTTCCGCGGATCTTTTTTTTAGGATATTGCAAAAGGATTATTCACTAATCTAAAAAAAAAACCTTTTGGGATTCACACGAAAATTTAACTGGCACCTTATTAGTTCTGCAAATGTAATTCCCGAACAAAAAAAAATGTTCATAATGTCGGTTTTTTTACGGTTTTAGCAAACACAGGAACGTTTGCAAAAAATTGGCCAAATACACTTCCGGTAGAGAAAAGCTCAA
>NC_051412.1:17412709-17412965 GCF_015228065.2 Penaeus monodon
CCCGGCATTGATGAAAAGAACCGACATAAAACAGGCAGATGAATTGCTTTTTGACGCCAGTATTTCTCCCGCTCTCGGCTGTGGCTAAAGAGCCTCAGTTCCCTAAAATCAGCATCGGTAGCATTGCAGTCATGAGTTTTTAAAAGTTTTCAAAAGGCCAGAGCGAAATAAAAAAACCAATAATAAAGAAGAAGAGGAAAAAGGAAAACAGAAAAAAAAAAGAAAAGAAAGAAAAAAAAAGTTTACAGATGAGTAG
>NC_051412.1:17413292-17413365 GCF_015228065.2 Penaeus monodon
AAAAAACCCCCGCAGTTCAGCTGTTTAGAGTTATGTTCATTAAAAATTTTTTGAATTTAACTCTCTCTCTCAT
>NC_051412.1:17413642-17413886 GCF_015228065.2 Penaeus monodon
GGATGTAAAAAACAAATGACCCCAATTAATGTGTCAACTTTTCGCATGATAAAAAGGTTTACTAAGGGGACAAATTATAGTCCTTACAAGTGAGCGCGCCCTTGAGATTTAAGGACCATTTTTTTTCGAAAAAAAAATTTAAAAACTTTTCAGAAGGGGAAGAAAAACAACCGAAAAAATATCATTAAGATCCCCAAGACCTTTCGTTACGTGATGAGTATGATATGATATGAAATGATGATAG
>NC_051412.1:17414463-17414716 GCF_015228065.2 Penaeus monodon
ACGTGTATTCCAGCGAGGCATCTACTTAAGTCGGAGCAACCCAACCCATCCAATTTCTTGTCAGATGTATTGGAAAACGGTAAATATTTCGGATTTTCCTTTTACGAAAGTTGCTCTGCGTGCCTGTAATGCCGTCCACAAATCTTGTTACATCAACATTCGTAATAAAATCGGAGTCGGTTGGCTTTTCCGATAGTGAAATTTTTCGCGTCGTGTTGACGATTTTAATTTCCGTGTATGGAAGGATTTTTTT
>NC_051412.1:17416482-17416571 GCF_015228065.2 Penaeus monodon
AAGTTGATTAACACGATGCAAATAATTGGGCAGCTCAAGTTTCTCGGTAGAAACTATAAAAAAAAACAATGTCATTACTGCACCAAAAT
>NC_051412.1:17418187-17418331 GCF_015228065.2 Penaeus monodon
ATTTGAAATATTGGAATTTCCCCATAACGGAGCACGCATGGATGGTAGGATTAGTGTGACAAGAAAGCGGCAAAGTTCTTCACCTGTCCTCACTCTGTAAGCACAAAATAATGAAAAAAAATCATAAAATACTTATGCTGATGG
>NC_051412.1:17418574-17418851 GCF_015228065.2 Penaeus monodon
AATACTCGCAATGAAAAGACAAGTAGTGGCAGCGACTTGTCCAAGAGAACCTCGGAACCCTCCTTCTGTCTCAGGTGTGTCTTAACTGCGAAATTTAACCTTCAAATAGATCATTTCTGTATCAGGGTTTTCTGCTGTACAGGTAGGTATTTATGTTTTATTTATCCGACATTCAAAAGGGAGTATTCAATTAAGTGCGATGTCCTTCTCGGGTGTTTTGTCTGCACTCATTTCTTGTCTTATGCGCTTCTGTTGCCTCGTTGCTTTTAACTGAGTG
>NC_051412.1:17419873-17420503 GCF_015228065.2 Penaeus monodon
CACCAGACAACACTGAAAATAACAGGACTGCTTCCCTTTCGGCCACTGCCACTCTCAGCTTGTCAAACAAGATCCCTGTAGTTAAGGATAATTTTATTTTCCTTGCCACGAATCGCAATCATTTCAGACCCTCCAAACTTGATATACAACTTCGTGTCTCTAAATTTTCTCTGGTGTATTCAGTTCAGCAACCCGTTGCATTTCCTCTTTGTATTCAGGCTTGCCAACCCGTTCCATACTCCGGCTTTATATCTTGCATTTTGTATTTCCTTTCGATTTCTTAAGTAGTCTCATGCAATTTTTGTCTTTTGAAAATGGAGAATCGATGTCTGTTTACAATAAGAAATAGATGCATAGACTTTACGTTTGAAAAAAATGTATATATACTTTATATAAAAATAGAGGTCGAAAAAATAAACAGATTTTTCTATGAATATCTGTACCAATACTCGTCTACCCCACCCTGATCCATCGATCTAGTAAAAACTACTCTTTTACAGCAGACAGGAAACCTACACACGCCTGGATGCACTGGGTATATATTTTATCTCGTGCTTTCTACTTTGCGTCAAGAGAGGAGCCATCCCTCTCTGCTTTCCCTTTTATTAAACATAGGGTGTTCTATCATTG
>NC_051412.1:17420844-17421200 GCF_015228065.2 Penaeus monodon
ATTTGGCGAGAATCTCCCGGCGACACGGATCAGCCGATGGTTTCATGAAGTTTCTGACTTGCTTCTCTCGGGTGATCGACACAGCGACAGCCTCTCATCTCCTCTGGGGCTCCTTAACCCACCAGTTCGAAAAACAGGGAACTTATCTCCTGCAGGAGGTTCATCCGGTACAAGGCAGATAAGGGGATAGGGTTTTGGAGGCACTGAGGTAGAGGGGTTGGGGTGGGGGAAGAGAGAGATGAGTGGGGAGGGAGGGGTGTTAGTGGGGATAAATGGGGATGGTTTCCCTGTGCTGAGTCCGTGGTGGTGTAATGCTTATTCGAAAACTCGAATGGACTTTGATGTAAATATTTATA
>NC_051412.1:17422074-17422245 GCF_015228065.2 Penaeus monodon
AAAAGAAGACAGTAGAAAAGAGAAACTTCTCACTGTACAGAAACGTCAAGTGAGGCTTAGCTATTCTGGGAACGTCAAGAATCTGGCCGTGTAGAGAAAACAGGCTCGCTTTGATAAAGTGTTAGTCACAAATGTAATGTGTAAGCGTATTTTTCTATATTTTGTTCTTAT
>NC_051412.1:17422445-17422814 GCF_015228065.2 Penaeus monodon
GAAGATAACGAAATCAGTTAAGGCCACCTTCTGGAGACAAATGCCCTAGGAAATGTCGTTCAAAAGTTCGAAGAAACTTTTAGAATAATTCTAGATTGTCTCCTTAGGGAATATCACAGCTTGTAATGCATGAGTGGTAGTAAAATCGTATTCCAGAAAGTAATTTTAATGAACTTAAACTAACTCCATTCGTGAATTCAGAAATAAGGGTGGGATATAAGGTCTTTTTTTTATTACACATTATATTCGTTTCCAATATTTGTAAAATCTTTTAAAAAGGGAATTTTAGTTTTCCTCTCGATAACTCCATATCCATAAAATTCATCGTTAATAGATTCACTCCTCTTAACTGAGACGATATATCAGACT
>NC_051412.1:17422864-17423134 GCF_015228065.2 Penaeus monodon
GGTTTATTCAAGAACATACATGTCATCGAACAGAACGCGAAAATATTATCACCAGTTTTCTTCACTTCAGTTTTTAAAATGGAAGTTGCTTAGAGAAAGTTATACGCGTTTTGAATTAGACAGATCTGATTTGTGAGAGCATTTCAGGAACAGAGCGAGGTTGCTTTATATCAAGAATTTTAATGATCTAATTTTCTTTGTTTCAATCTCCCATAAAACAAAATTTGTTAAGTGATACCTGAGCATCAATGATTTCTTGGATATCTGCTC
>NC_051412.1:17423741-17424671 GCF_015228065.2 Penaeus monodon
AGCAACCACAGAATAGATGCTGCAATCCCCTCCAATCCCTTGGCAGGCGTGGATTATTTGCAAATAAAATTCGGCAGGGCATTGCAGTGTATTGATCGCTAACTTTCATTAAGATCTTTAAACAACACGAGCAAAAATGACCACTAATTATGACTCAGCCATCCACAGAACGCTTCTAGACCTCGATGATTCATGAATGAAGATCTTTTGTATTAAACACGTTTTTGATAAGGGGACTTTTTATCTAGACATTCGGTACTCTTAAGTGCATGGTTATGATTTATTTGATATTAGTATGTTTGCAATTAAAGAGAAAAAAGGGGGATGGGGGAAAATCTTACGAAAATTCTTCATGTTTTGCTATACTAATATGATTCAGATGGAAAGCGTTTTTATTTTGTAAATGTACTGCAAAACTCAATAAATAAGAAACATTATATAAAAAGAAAAATGAGAAAGAGATATAGTAAAACAAAAATATGTGTTTGTATTTTATCCAGAAAACCCTCGTTATAATAAACTTTCCATATGATGAAAACAAAACTACTGCATGGCATCTACACTATACAACAGGCAACCACTACAACTTATTCAAGAGCAGTACATTACCCGCGAACCAATGAGCAAAGTTAGCGCGTTCCAAACACAAATGCAATTCGGCTTTGAGATCCGAAATTACGCCCCTCCCACGCCTACTCGGGGGGAGGGGGGGGGCAGAGAGAAGGAAAGTTTTGCTGAAAACCTACCACCAAAGACAGCTGATTTGCACATTAATATGGTCAGCATCTGAAATTCCTCTCCGCTGGGCTTCGGCTGATGAAGTGAATCACTTAAGTTGGCTTTATCCTCCTTTCTCGGATCCTCAAAGGAGATTCGCCAAGCCCACTGGGAGAGTGAATTTGAATGAAAAAGTTTAATATCATTTCATAC
>NC_051412.1:17427645-17427738 GCF_015228065.2 Penaeus monodon
GTATATATTGTTCTTGTGTACTATTACGCACTTGAAATTATGTTTATAAACTTCAAGTTCAGAATCAAACATCTGTATCTTTTCAATGCTTAT
>NC_051412.1:17428735-17429714 GCF_015228065.2 Penaeus monodon
TCTGCATCTTTTCGGCCATGGAGGGAAAAACAAGCAAAACCCTGAGCGCTTTCCGCCTGTTTGTAATGGCAGCGACGCAGGAGGATTATGTTTGCTTGGATAGAAAAAGCATGACAAAGAAGGACGTCGAGGAGATTGAAGCGACGCACACAATGGCGGGAGATCTTTGAGGATATTAGGTATACATGCATGAATGACTGTATGTATATGTACATAATGAGACATGTATGATTAGTGTGAGAGAGAGGGAGAGGGAGACAGGTTATTACACTACTAACAACGGTGTCACGATAATGTCCACATCATAGCAACTCTATGATAATAGAAATATCGTGATGATATTTGGTATCATAAAAGAAATGTAATAATCCTGAAATACTATGCCAATAAGCGTGTTTGCTATTCATAATTATAATCTGTATAAGATACTATTGCTTAATAAACATGACCAATATTCTGCAGTCACAAACAATGCATTTGACATTCCATACACAGTATGATATATTGAAACGTTACAGATGAAATTAATAAATGGAGAACATAAATAACATCTGAAGGAATATAACTGGCGGTTTCCAATAAATCTTTACCAGAATAACATATATACCACTCTTCTGGTGTGATTAAGGATTTGATCTTAACGAATCAGTTACATTGTACGTTTCTTTCACTTTTATATTCACTCTTTTCCACACTTTGACACAATGGACGTAATCATTAGTATCATAGCATTCACACTGCACACTGAACACTGTAAAACAATGAACAATGTTTATTGAGATGAATGGACCGCCGAGCAATACAACGCAACATTGCACAAGACATCAAGACTTCAATGAGGCAAGTCTCTGATATTAACTTGATTAATTTCGTGGCTGCCATAGGAGTCTCTCGCGGAATCGATGGCCACAGATCTGAGCAGAGCAGAAGCCATTCTTAATGCAGCTTTATCTTTATCTTTATATTTATCTCGTTGAAA
>NC_051412.1:17430038-17430187 GCF_015228065.2 Penaeus monodon
AGTCCATGATTCTCTCTCTTTACACTCTAATAACCCCCCTCGCAATGCTGCCAAGAGTACGTTTGCAGTTTTCCCATTTGTCAACCTCTGTTTCATTTTCTGCACGATAACGTTATATTTCACAAAGTGTATTCTGCATGAGAATTTCA
>NC_051412.1:17431188-17431389 GCF_015228065.2 Penaeus monodon
CTACTTCTGCTGCTAGCAATGATATTGAGTTTTCAATAATAATAATGATAACATTGACAATGACACTGTTTGGGATGAATCGAATGAAGGGGGCAAGGGATCCCGCTTTGCCTCCCCCCTCCCATCCACCCCCAAGACACGGTGAAAAGGGAGGGGACGGGGGGGGGGGGAGGCTTTTTTTGTTTGATTTGTCCTAAGCAG
>NC_051412.1:17437149-17437425 GCF_015228065.2 Penaeus monodon
TTTTTATAAACTGTATTAAAACCCTTAAAAAAAATAAAAAAACCTCAGGAAAAGGCAAACTCAAAAGGTTTCCGGGTAAGAAAACCTAAAGATTTACCTCGAAAGGGGAAAAAAAGGATCATAAATTTTCAAAAAATTCGTGTGGGAATTTTTTCCCGGGCGGTGGCAGCGTGACCTCCCCCTACATCAAGGAACATGAGGGGTGGAGGCGGGGGGAAAGGGGGGAAAAAGGCGATAAAAACGAGGAACAGAAAATTGGAAGATGGGGAGCGGGGG
>NC_051412.1:17437467-17437631 GCF_015228065.2 Penaeus monodon
GCAAGGATAAATTTAAAAAAGGACAAATTTTTCCATGGCATAAATGGCAGGGTCTCGTGTAATTTGAAGGAGACGTAAGAAGCGCGTTTCGCCGATTAGGAAAAACGTGGTAATAAACATTAAAAAAGAAAAAGTGACGAAATATTTTGCAGGTAATTACATGG
>NC_051412.1:17439175-17439585 GCF_015228065.2 Penaeus monodon
TTTGTGGTGGGTGGATTTTTTCTACTTTTTAATTTTTTTTTCGAAAATTTTATTTTTCATTATAAAATATATATCTGCGTTATGAAGCGTATATTTGTGTGACGTATGTGTATATTTTGCTGTGTATCAGAAATTGTGATGTAGAGTGTGTCAATAAGGTATAAAAAAAAAACTTGTTTCCCAAATGGTCATACCGCATATTTGGGAAAAGTATAACAGGTCCACACCCGCTCGGAAATTTGTCGGGGGGAAGAGCTCCAAGAAAGAAAAGCAACAACAACATAATTTTTCACAAGATTTTTTTTGACATTTTTTGCACATTACTTTGCACTGAGGAAAAAAAAGGAGACTTGCCTTTTTGTTCTTGGTTAATGATACCCTTTTCGGTAAAGCCAATAATAGCTTTAGCC
>NC_051412.1:17441072-17441136 GCF_015228065.2 Penaeus monodon
ACATAATTACATTATATACAACATGTATATGATTTTTGATTGGGGTTTTGGTGTGAAGTGTGTG
>NC_051412.1:17441955-17442283 GCF_015228065.2 Penaeus monodon
ATTTTTAAAATATTAAAAAATCATAATTTACATACATATATAATTCTAGTGCACACGGCTAAAATGATATTATTTGGCTTTTCCGCAAACGGTATCATTAAACCAAAAACAACACAAGGGAAGTTCCCTTTTTTCCTCAGGCTAATAAATGTGCAACAAAGTAAACGAAAAAAAAACGTAAAAAGTGCAAAATTATTTGGGTTTGTGCATTCTTTTTGGTTTTGTAGCCTCTTCTCCCGACAAAATATTCCGAGCAGGTGTGAGACCTGTTATAGCTTTTGCCAATATGCAGGTATGAACCAGTTTGGAACAGACTTTTTTTTTTATT
>NC_051412.1:17443985-17444129 GCF_015228065.2 Penaeus monodon
CACATGAAATTTGACCTAGCAAAATATTTCGCACGTTTCTTTTTAATTTTTATTCACGCACAGTTTTTCACTAATCGGCAGCAACAGCGTCTTAGTCCCCCTTCAAACAATTTACAGAGCCCCTTGCCATTTATCCAGGACAAA
>NC_051412.1:17444197-17444509 GCF_015228065.2 Penaeus monodon
AAAACCGGGCCCCCCTTTCCCCCAATTCTTTTTCCCCTCGTTTTTATCCCTTTCCCCCTTTTCCCCCTCGCCTCCACCAACTCAGTGCCTTGAGTGTAGTGGGGAAGGGGTCACGTCCCACCCCCGGGAAAAAAGACCCTACAAAAATTTCGAAAGTTTATACCCTTTTTTCAAGTGCGAGGTAGAATCTGATTTTTTTCTTACCGGGAAAACCTTTCGAGTTAGCCTTTAGAGGTTTTGTTATTTTTTTTAAGGTTATATACACTTTTAAAAAAACACAAAAAACACACACAAATGAATTTAAATTATAAT
>NC_051412.1:17465242-17465785 GCF_015228065.2 Penaeus monodon
GCCGCGCTTTAACGGCCATTGTCATGTTGAATATTTTTTTCATCCAGGGTTGCGCTTGAAAATGCTTAAAAATGTATTAAAAACCCTTTTTTTGAATGCTTGGGGGGGTATAGTTTTTCAAACCGAAAGCTATCCCCCCGACGCTTCCCTCGAAAAGCTCGCTCTCGGGGCTCTCGCAACCCCGAAGGTTTCCTTTGAAATCATTAAAGAAAGTACTTTGCATCCTTTTGTTTTTAAAGCCTTGTAAAACCCAAACGCACGCAGCGCTCGCATTGCAAAAACGGCGCCCTCGTAAACGCGGAAGATGGGACCCGCCCTCGAGCAACGCGCCGAGTCGGCCGACCGTGTTCGGGGGAAGGCCCGCCGGGGAGGACGTGTGCGCCGCCATGCCCAAGGGCCCTTCCCCTTTCAGCGACCTCAAACCGCAAGGCCGGCGAAAGGCGCAGCGGGGGGCAGGCGCCACACAGCAGGCAAAACAAAAAGCGGGAAGAAAGGAGCCCCTGTCGCGGGCGAGGAAATTGCAAACTGGGCGGGCAACCCTGT
>NC_051412.1:17465836-17466002 GCF_015228065.2 Penaeus monodon
GCGATCCGCAGGCAGCACGACATTTCTCGGGTGGAACATCGCCTTCTACCACGGGAAAAAACGGCCCAGCGTTTCCAGACAAGGCGGAGATTTGCTTTTTGTTTAGGTTTCAAACGACCTTGTTCTTTTGAAGTTTAAGGAAATTTTTTGTGTTGAGAAAAAAATC
>NC_051412.1:17467514-17467662 GCF_015228065.2 Penaeus monodon
TTTAAAGGGGCCATTGTCATTTTTTAATAGTTTTTTCAGTCCCTGTGCGCTTGAAACTGCTTCAAAATGTTTCAAACCATTTTTAAATGCATTCAGGGGTAAGTTTTTCAAACCCAAAAGCAACCCCCGACGCTTCCCTCGAAAACTC
>NC_051412.1:17474438-17474505 GCF_015228065.2 Penaeus monodon
CTATGGTGAAGGATGGTGGGGGGGTCCACGGCTGCTCAACATGACATCCGTTATTGATGTATATAAA
>NC_051412.1:17474609-17474771 GCF_015228065.2 Penaeus monodon
GAGCTTTTTGAGGGAAGCGCGGGGGGATAGCTTCGGTAGAAAGCTATACCCCTGAATGCATTCAAAAATGGTTTTTAATCATTTTTAAGCAGTTTTCAAGCGCACCGTGGGGCTGAAAACTATTAAAAAATGACAAAGGCCGCTTAAATGCGTGTGGTGTTT
>NC_051412.1:17475576-17475656 GCF_015228065.2 Penaeus monodon
CACTAAAGCAAACCCCCCAAGGGACCCTATGAACTAAACACACACACGCGCCGCGCATGGACTTTTGATATTATATTAAT
>NC_051412.1:17476303-17476473 GCF_015228065.2 Penaeus monodon
GATTTTTTTTTCTCAACACAAATTCCTTAATCGTTCAAACAGAACAAGGTCCTCGAACCATAACACAAAAAGCAATCTCCGCCTTGTCTTGGAAAGACGCTGGGCGGTTTTTCCCGTGGTGAAGGCGATGCTTACCCACCGTAGAAATGCTCGTGCTGCCTGCGGATCGC
>NC_051412.1:17476531-17476605 GCF_015228065.2 Penaeus monodon
TACAGGGTTGCCCGCCGAGATCTTTGCAATTTCCTCCTGCTCGCGACGAGGGGCTCCATCTTCCCTTTTTCCCC
>NC_051412.1:17476646-17477101 GCF_015228065.2 Penaeus monodon
CCGCCTGCGCTTGCGCTCGTGCCTTGCTCTTTGTTTGAGGTCGCTGAAGGCGAAGGCGCCCTTGGGCATGGCGGCGCACCGTCCCTCCTCGTCGGCGCCTTTCCCTTCCCTCCCGAACACGGTCTGTGCCGACTCTTCCGTTGCTCCGAGGGCGAGCGTCTCCATCTCCGCTTTTATCGAGGGACGCGTTGTTGGCAATTGCGAGCGCTGAGTGCGTTGGCTGGCTTTCACAAGCGCTGGAAAGACAATCGATGCAAGTAACTTGCTTGCAACTGATTGCAAAGGAAACCTTCGGGATTGCGAGAGCCTCGAGAGCGAGCTTTTCGAGGGAAGCGTCGGGGGTATAGCTTTCGGTAGAAAGCTATACCCCCCGAATGCATTCAAAAAAGGTTTTGAATACATTTTGTAAGCAGTTGCAAGCGCACACGTGGACTGAAAAACTATTCAACATGACA
>NC_051412.1:17477784-17477852 GCF_015228065.2 Penaeus monodon
TTTAACATATAATTATGACACATACGGGCTCACATACGGGCGTATGCGAGCACGCTCGCTGAGCATTC
>NC_051412.1:17478778-17478959 GCF_015228065.2 Penaeus monodon
ACCCTGCAGGAGCCTGCTGCTTCGGTGACACCGCAGGGCAGGCCAAGAGGCGGAAGACATACGCGCAGGTTGACAAAACGCAGAGCCCGAACACGACGCAGCCGAAGCCGATGATGACAAAGTTGACATAATATTCCGCAGCCTCGGTTTTGCTCTTCTCCATCTGCAGCTCCGCCAGAAG
>NC_051412.1:17479016-17479252 GCF_015228065.2 Penaeus monodon
AAGGCCTTTCTAAAGGAGAGTTTCTTTGGGGATGTTGATGGGAGAGAAGATGGCCTTCCGGAAGAAGAAGGCAAGGGGGGCGGCCTCCTAGTACGCCAGGTGGCCATTCAGAGCCTCCTGAATGGCTGCGTAGGCGCGGCCGTGGCTGATGATAACGGAAAAGGCTTCCGAATAGAGCACCAACAAGCAGATTCCAAAACCGAGCACGAAATGGCTCAAGAACAGGTTTCTCAGTC
>NC_051412.1:17479554-17479901 GCF_015228065.2 Penaeus monodon
TTCAATAACTTCAACAACAGCATATTTCGTCTTGAGTGGGTACTCGCACTGTTTTGCTGACGTAACTAACTCGTAATGCGGTTTTCCTTTATCGATGTTATCAGTATATTTCCGGTGCCTGTACTGTAAAATTCCCTGTTTAGCATTCTTTTTTCTTCATTTTTTATCTTTTATCTGTTACTCGGTAAACATGTATCGTCATTTTGGGGTTTCGCTCACTCATTTCCTTCTCATGTTTTGATTTTTTAAAAGTTGGCTAGTGCAATTCGGCGAATATTCCCGCAGACTTTGGGGCACACTCTGTGGAATTAATTTTGAGTATCATTATCTAAATACTCCCATATTCG
>NC_051412.1:17480018-17480802 GCF_015228065.2 Penaeus monodon
GATCTTTGTCTGTCTGTCAGTCTCTTATTTTACCCATCTCATCGATCGCATATTCTTCGAGAGCGGAACAGCAACAGCTCTCGATAAGTCAAGCCTTTATTGTATCTTATAAGCAGTCGGTGGATTAGGTCCTTCAGATCTCAACAGTATGGGATTACTGAAGGAGCGTACTGTCTACCGCATTTTTTACTGGAAAAGTCAAACCACTCTTTTGACATTTATAAGATAAGTTAACTACTTGATTTGCTTACTCCAACATCAAAAATTCTCCATTTTTCCTCAGAGGTTCTATCATCTCTCATCGGAGGTAATATTCCGACCCCGCTCGGTGCAGGCGCATTTCCTCCTTTTTGCCATAAGAAAAGAACAGTATTCCTTGATCCACAATTGGATACATTATGCTTCCAAGCTCACCAAGCTCTTCCATTGGAAATCCCTCGAGAAAAGACGCCTATTTATTGTGCTTATCTAGTTAAATTTCAGCGATAAACAAAATGGCGCCTCTGCCTTGGGTATTTCGTCAACTTGATTCTCACAGACAGCCTTTTTGCTTTCAAAATTCACTGAAATGCACAGAAATGTCAACAGACAATGGGCAGACGAGCAAACTGTTTTATTCCGGTTGATGTAAGACAAAGATGACATAATCATTAGAAAGATAAAATGCTGTTGGAAAGTGTTTTCAGTGATATGAGATGCTGAAGCGTGACTTGCCTTTTCTGACTGACTGTTTGCCGCGACATCTTTGGTTGTGCCAATTTAGATTCAAGCGGGGTATTTTATA
>NC_051412.1:17481647-17482326 GCF_015228065.2 Penaeus monodon
GCGTATTCTATAGCAATATTAACTGCAATGTAAACATGATACTGATATCAGTGAAACTAATATTACGATAGTATATTTAGCCTAATAAAGCTGGTTGTGGTGGTAATGACAAAATAATGGAGAGCATAATGATGATAATGATTTATACAAAATTCCAGTTAAAAAACAAAATGGCGCCTGTCCCTTAAGTCTTTCATCGACTTGTTTTCACAAACCGACGACTTCATTTTTTCGCAACAAATCCTCCCAGAAGTAATAAATATCAAATAAATAAATGTACAGGCGATCTATCAAAGGATCGAAAACACTATTGTCGCCATTATCAGCAGAATAAATTGCTCCTTAGAAGCGCGCTTAAGTGAGATGTGTGGAAACCGTGACTTGCATTTTCTAACTACCTGCAGGGCTTCTCCGTTAAGTTTGCAATTTGTAGTGATTCTTGCGTTTATGATGAGCTATTATCCTTTTATCATATTACTTGTCGATTGTTTAGCTTTAGAGAAGGTGAAATGTGTAAATAAAACTGCCTGCTAATCGATAAAAAAGAAAAAACAGGGATAAAAATTAAATGAAAAAAATAGACTCTAAATACTTATGATTAAAGAAACCTTAGGTTGAGTGCTTTTGAGTGCGCGACGTGAAGAAACGGACAGCGGCGTGTTTATAAGGAACATGAACG
>NC_051412.1:17482525-17482687 GCF_015228065.2 Penaeus monodon
TTATGTTTTTTTTTCATTATTTTTGTACAACACAAAACAATGTGCACATTTTTAATGTGTACATTGTATATTATGTTTTTTTTTTTATTATTTCTGTACAACACAAAATTAAGGAATTTTGTGTTTATCGAACCATCGCTGGGCCGCGTCTGCCGTTTTGCC
>NC_051412.1:17484342-17484705 GCF_015228065.2 Penaeus monodon
ACATGATAATCATACACACAACGCTACATTCCATCCCGCAACATCTCAGTGAAAAACAGAACGACCGGGGCGAAACCCTTTCCGCACGGACGCATATGCACCATATACATAATGATAACATGTTCGCCAAGAACTAATCATTGCCAATGATTATCCCATAGAACATTCTTCATCTATGCAGATAGAGATCAGGCAGATTCACTCGTCAGAAAAGAAAGAAGGTGAATAAGAAAAAACAGTGTTTATGGCCAAAGTTCCAGTTTCATGAATCAAGCATAACCAATTAGATATTTCTCTCCACGTCCACCCATCACAGCACAATGGGGGTGAGAGGTCTTCCTGCTGTGACACAAATCCTCCGCC
>NC_051412.1:17485375-17485585 GCF_015228065.2 Penaeus monodon
TTTAAGCGATCATTGTCATGTATCAGAAGAACCTATAACCCCTCAAAATTTTGTCTTTCTGTCCGCGTGTGCGTTTGCAACTGCTTATAGAATGTTGAATCAGCAGAAAGCTCGTTCTCAAGACCCTCGCAGTACCGAAGGTTTCCTTTGCAATCAGTTACAAGCAAGTGCTTTGCATCCGATTGACTCCGATTGCTGCCTGCGGATCGC
>NC_051412.1:17485754-17486030 GCF_015228065.2 Penaeus monodon
GCCTTGCGCTCGGCCTTGCGCTGCTCGAGGTCGCTGAAGGCGAAGGCGCCCTTGGGCATGGCGGCGCACACGTCCTCCTCGGCGGCGCCTTCCTTCCCGACCGCGGTCTGTGCCGACTCGGCGCGCTGCTCGAGGGTGAGCGTCTCCATCGTCCGCGTCACTTTATCGAGTTAAAAAGGTTGGCTGTGAACAAAAGTTTTTGAATGCATTTTGTAAGCAGTTGCAAACGCACAGAAAGACAGATATTTGAGGAATTATAGAGTATTCCGATACATG
>NC_051412.1:17486255-17486721 GCF_015228065.2 Penaeus monodon
CCGCAAAAGGGGACTGCAAAGGAAATCAAGAAGGCGGCAAGAACATTCCGGGGAAGCAGGAAAAGGAACAAAGAAGTCGGTAAGAACAGGGAAAATACAGGGCGCCGGTAGAGAGTCCAATTCACTTTGGGAAGGTAGTGTTGCTGAGAAGAGAAACGATACGATGATTATAATGATGTGATCAAGAAAATTGCAATATCAGAGAAGATGCAACACACAGCAGGTCACGTTTGCAATTACTCTACGAGTCCACCTTCATGCTGATGATTTTTTATTGTGTATGATTATCCGACAGAAATCTTTCTTTTTTCGTAGTTTTTATCTTTTTTTAGAAAACATTCATACATCTAGATGACTGTGTCATTAAAAGAGCCAAGTCTACGTCTGTGTAAAACAAGCCGACGGTATTTCTCATGCTTGTTTTTCTTCTGATTTTCCTGTTTTCTCATGCTCGTATTTCTTCTGA
>NC_051412.1:17488251-17488482 GCF_015228065.2 Penaeus monodon
GGAGCTTTTCTTCTCCCTTGCTCTTCTGAGTATTATTGCTTTTCCTCTCGGAGCATAACCTCTCCCTCTTATATCTTTACACATCGATATGTTAGAGGCTAAACCCCTGAGAAAAAATCTCCTGCGGTCGACCTGGTCTTTTCCTATAAATCTTAGTGATAGATTACGAAATTTCTCAGTCCTCCCCGTCGGCCGAAAAAGGGGAAAGCACACGCAGAAAACGACCCAAGG
>NC_051412.1:17491968-17492590 GCF_015228065.2 Penaeus monodon
TTCCTTTATGGTAATGGCATTGGGGTTCGCTATAAGAATATAAAGATAATAACAAATATAGGAAATGAATTGGGTTTGATGATGAAAAAGTTCTAATCCTTGGATACAAAGGTGAACGACATTTTTATGATAATGTAAACAGATAGATGGAGATATATTCAGAAGCGAGGAAGGAAAAGTAAAAGAGAAACGTGTTGTACAATATAAATAATTTTGTAATAGATATATGCGTGTATATCGCTCTCTGTATCCATTTGTATTAGTCCGTATGTATCAGTCTTACTCTCTGTATACCTCATAACTCATACGTGTTTTGTAGCAAGTGAACAAATCTTGTAAAATAAGTGATGATTTCAAATTCCATTCTTTAGTTTTATTCCTTTATGAATTGCTTTCTATGCGTTGCTTATATTAATCAGATATTCGATATTCTATTTGCACCTTCATCTCTCCGATGTGATTGGAGAACATTCCGAAAATCTGCCAATACTCTTAAAGAAATCCAGTCGACTATTCTATTTTGTTAATTTTCCTTTTTTCAATAAGTGCAGAAATGAATAGATAGATGGGCAGAGAAATAGATGGGTGCATTTCTCTTTTTGTAATAAGTGAATTGATTAAC
>NC_051412.1:17492638-17493160 GCF_015228065.2 Penaeus monodon
TTCTCTCGTATCATTCATGATATGAAGTTTTGTTTCCTATTTTGGTTACTTATTTATTTCTTGTTTAACAAGTTTAATGAAGATCTTCAATATATTAGTTCAGGTTTTTTATACATTTCACACGCTAATTAGTGGAAGATGAAAATGTACCAGAGAAAAGAGAAATTGCGATTCCCATGCAGTTTAGATAACCTTGAAGGCTTCAACAGATTGAATAAATTATCTACATAACTACCGCTCAGCCAATCGTGTTAAAGAATAAAAGCTTTTCGTGAGCTATTCTTTCCTATTATATCTAAGGAGAAGCAGCCTCATATATTACAAAAATCTATAAAACAAAACTATAAAATTCGTAATCATTATATAATACAATGAGTTTACCACGAACGCCAAGAGCAAGAGAGAACACACACATGATTAAACAAGAGAAAAAAAATAAACAGTACAAAATCAGAACAAAAAGAATAACGAACAATCATAAGGAAACCTCCTACATCATAATTATGAAAGCGAACAGTGTGC
>NC_051412.1:17493198-17493473 GCF_015228065.2 Penaeus monodon
CAAGCCTGTTATCATGCATATATATAGGGTCTAATACATTGGAGATTACGAAGGAGGATTGCGCTGAAGGAGTATAATTAGTTTTAGTCTGAGTCTGTGATTAATTCATGAAACGAGGAGGAGGAGGAACGGAGGGTGAGATGAAGGAGAACATGAAAGGCGGGGCAAGTATCATACGAGGGCGGGATGGAGGAGTAAATTGATACGGAAGAAAAACGGCAGAGACCACTAGAGGCAGGGAGGCAGAGGAAATGTGAAAGGAAGGTATGCTCGTA
>NC_051412.1:17493778-17494083 GCF_015228065.2 Penaeus monodon
GAGTGTTCAATAAGTGTAATAAAAAAAAAAGTCTGTTCCAAACTGGTTCATACCTGCATATTGGCAAAAGCTATAACAGGTCTCACACCTGCTCGGAATATTTTGTCGGGAGAAGAGGCTACAAAACAAGAAAGAAATGCAACAACAACATAATTTTGCACATTACGATTTTTTTCGTTACATTTGTTGCACATTTACTTAGCACTGAGGAAAAAATGGAGACATTGCCTTGTGTTGTTCTTGGTTTAATGATACCGTTTGCGGTAAAGCCAAATAATAGTCATTTTAGCCGTGTGCACTAGAAT
>NC_051412.1:17499826-17499981 GCF_015228065.2 Penaeus monodon
GAGCTTTTCGAGGGAAGCGTCGGGGGTATAGCTTTCGGTAGAAAGCTATACCCCCTGAATGCATTCAAAAATGGTTTTGAATACATTTTGTAAGCAGTTGCAAGCGCACACGTGGACTGAAAAACTATTAAACATGACAATGGCCGCTTAAATGC
>NC_051412.1:17501468-17501639 GCF_015228065.2 Penaeus monodon
GATTTTTTTTCTCAACACAAAATTCCTTAATCTTCAAACAGAACAAGGTCGTCGAACCATAACACAAAAAGCAAATCTCCGCCTTGTCTTGGAAGACGCTGGGCCGTTTTTTCCCGTGGTAGAAGGCGATGCTTACCACCAGTAGAAATGCTCGTGCTGCCTGCGGATCGC
>NC_051412.1:17501696-17501764 GCF_015228065.2 Penaeus monodon
TACAGGGTTGCCCGCCGAGATCTTTGCAATTTCCTCCTGCCTCGCGACGAGGGGCTCCTCTTCTTCCC
>NC_051412.1:17501811-17502262 GCF_015228065.2 Penaeus monodon
GCCTTGCGCTCGGCCTTGCGCTGTTTGAGGTCGCTGAAGGCGAAGGCGCCCTTGGGCATGGCGGCGCACACGTCCTCCTCGGCGGCGCCTTCCCTCCCGAACACGGTCTGTGCCGACTCGGCGCGTTGCTCGAGGGCGAGCGTCTCCATCTTCCGCGTTTATCGAGGGACGCCGTTGTTGCAATTGCGAGCGCTGCGTGCGTTGCTGCTTTCACAAGCGCTTGAAGACAATCGGATGCAAAGTACTTGCTTGCAACTGATTGCAAAGGAAACCTTCGGGATTGCGAGAGCCTCGAGAGCGAGCTTTTCGAGGGAAGCGTCGGGGGTATAGCTTTCGGTAGAAAGCTATACCCCCCGAATGCATTCAAAAAAGGTTTTGAATACATTTTGTAAGCAGTTGCAAGCGCACACGTGGACTGAAAAACTATTCAACATGACAATGGCCGCTTAAA
>NC_051412.1:17503134-17503202 GCF_015228065.2 Penaeus monodon
TTTAACATATAATTATGACACATACGGGCTCACATACGGGCGTATGCGAGCACGCTCGCTGAGCATTC
>NC_051412.1:17504140-17504321 GCF_015228065.2 Penaeus monodon
ACCCTGCAGGAGCCTGCTGCTTCGGTGACACCGCGGGGCAGGCCAAGAGGCGGAAGACATACGCGCAGGTTGACAAAAGCAGAGCCCGAACACGACGCAGCCGAAGCCGATGATGACAAAGTTGACATAATATTCCGCAGCCTGGGTTTTTGCTCTTCTCCATCTGCAGCTCCGCCAGAAG
>NC_051412.1:17504377-17504625 GCF_015228065.2 Penaeus monodon
AAGGCCTTTCTAAAGGAGAGTTTCTTTGGGGATGTTGATGGGAGAGAAGAGGCCTTCCGGAAGAAGAAGGCAAGGGGGGCGGCCTCCTAGTACGCCAGGTGGCCATTCAGAGCCTCCTGAATGGCTGCGTGGGGCGCGGCCGTGGCTGATGATAACGGAAAAGGCTTCCGAATAGAGCACCAACAAGCAGATTCCAAACCGAGCACGAAATGCTCAAGAACGGGTTTTCTCATCCTTTTGGGGGGATA
>NC_051412.1:17504848-17505285 GCF_015228065.2 Penaeus monodon
TGATGATAAATTGTAGTAACAAAAATAATGACAACAATAGTATTTGATATTTAATGATGATCACGATGAAAATAAAAATTTTTCAATAACTTCACACCCCCGCATATTTCGTCTTGAGTGGGTACTGCACTGTTTTGCTGACGTAACTAACTCGTAATGCGGTTTTCCTTTATCGATGTTATCAGTATTTTTTCCGGTGCCTGTACTGTAAAATTCCTGTTTAGCATTCTTTTTTCTTCTTTTTTTATCTTTTATCTGCTATTCGATAAATATGAATCGTCCTTTTTTGTTTTCTCTCACTCATTTCCTTCTCATGTTTTGATTTTTTAAAGTTGGCTAGTGCAATTCGGCGAATATTCCCGCAGACTTTGGGGCACACTCTGTGGAATTAATTTTGAGTATCATTATCTAATACTCCCATATTCGACACACCCCAG
>NC_051412.1:17505372-17506142 GCF_015228065.2 Penaeus monodon
GATCTTTGTCTGTCTGTCAGTCTCTTATTTTACCCATCTCATCGTCGCATATTCTTCGAGAGCGGAACAGCAACAGCTTCGATAAGTCAAGCCTTTATTGTATCTTATAAGCAGTCGGTGGATTAGGTCCTTCAGATCTCAACAGTATGGATTATTGAAGGAGCGTACTGTCTACCGCATTTTTTACGGGAAAAGCAAACCACTCTTTTGACTTTTAAAAGATAAGTTAACTACTTGATTTGCTTACTCCAACATCAAAAATTCTCCATTTTCCTCAGAGGTTCTATCATCTCTCATCGGAGGAAATTTTCCGACCCCGCTGGGTGCAGGCGCATTCCTCCTTTTGCCATAAGAAAAGAACAGTATTCCTTGATCCACAATGGATACATTATGCTTCCAAGTCACCAAGCTTTTCCCTTTGGAAATCCCTCGAGAAAAGACGCCTATTTATTGTGCTTATCTAGTTAAATTTCAGCGATAAACACAAATGGCGCCTCTGCCTTGGGTATTTCGTCAACTTGATTCTCACAGACAGCCTTTTTGCTTTCAAAATTCACTGAAATGCACAGAAATGTCAACAGACAATGGGCAGACGAGCAAACTGTTTTATTTCCGGGTTTGATGTAAGACAAAGAGAATAATCATTAGAAAGATAAAAGCTGTTGGAAAGTGTTTTCAGTGATATGAGATGCTGAAGCGTGACTTCCCTTTTTCTGACTGACTGTTTGCCGCGACATCTTTGGTTGTGCCAATTTTCCAAGCGGGGTATT
>NC_051412.1:17506894-17507780 GCF_015228065.2 Penaeus monodon
GTTGGGTCTTACGTATGCGTAATGTTTAAACAGCATGCACACATAAAACTTACATGCACACACAAATAATAATTAATGCTAAGGACGATGGGATTAATGCTGAAATGATATGCATAATATAGCGATGATAACATTAATGATCATAGTTTTGAAGACTAAAATGATGACAATGTTAATGGCAATTAACACGATTAACGAGAGATAATAATGCGTATTCTATAGCAATATTAACTGCAATGTAAACATGATACTGATATCAGTAAAACTAATATTACGATAGTATATTTAGCCTAAAAAAGCTGGTTGTGGTGGTAATGACAAAATAATGGAGAGCATAATGATGATAATGATTTATACAAAATTCCAGTTAAAAAACAAAATGGCGCCTGTCCCTTAAGTCTTTCATCGACTTGTTTTCACAAACCGACGACTTCATTTTTTCGCAACAAATCCTCCCAAAAAGAAATTAAATATCAAAAAAATAAAATTTTACAGGCGATCTATCAAAGGATCGAAAACACTATTGTCGCCATTATCAGCAGAATAAATTGCTCCTTAGAAGCGCGCTTAAGTGAGAGGTGTGGAAACCGTGACTTGCATTTTCTAACTACCTGCAGGGCTTCCCCGTTAAGTTTGCAATTTGTAGTGATTCTTGCGTTTATGATGAGCTATTATCCTTTTATCATATACTTGTCGATTGTTAGCTTTAGAGAAGGTAAAATGTGTAAATAAACTCCCTGCTAATCGATAAAAAAGAAAAAACAGGGATAAAATTAAATGAAAAAAATAGACTCTAAATACTTATGATTAAAGAAAAACCTTAGGTTGAGTGCTTTTGAGTGCGCGACGTGAAAACGGACACGGCGTGTTTATAAGGAACATGAAC
>NC_051412.1:17507975-17508138 GCF_015228065.2 Penaeus monodon
ACATTATGTTTTTTTTTCATTATTTTTGTACAACAAAAAAACAAGTGCACATTTTTAATGTGTACATTGTATATTATGTTTTTTTTTTTATTATTTCTGTACAACACAAAAATTAAGGAATTTTGTGTTTATCGAACCATCCGCGGGGCCGCGTCTGCCGTTT
>NC_051412.1:17509776-17510139 GCF_015228065.2 Penaeus monodon
TATAAGGGTTTATTCCACATGATAATCATACACAAACGCTACATTCCATCCCGCAAACATCTCAGTGAAAAACAGAACGACCGGGGCGAAACCCTTTCCGCACGGACGCATATGCACCAATACATAATGATAACATGTTCGCCAAGAACTAATCATTGCCAAGATATCCCATAGAACATTCTTCATCTATGCAGATAGAGATCAGGCAGATTTACTCGTCAGAAAAGAAAGAAGGTGAATAAGAAAAAAAAGTGGGTTTTTGGCCAAAGTTCCAGTTTCATGAATCAAGCATAACCAAATTTGATATTTCTCTCCACGTCCACCCATCACAGCACAAATGGGGGTGAGAGGTCTCCTGCTGTG
>NC_051412.1:17510475-17510575 GCF_015228065.2 Penaeus monodon
GAGAAACAGGAAAATCAGAAGAAAACAGGGAGGAGAAATACCCTCCCCTTGTTTTACACAGACGTAGACTGGCTCTTTTGGTGACATAGTCATCTAGGTG
>NC_051412.1:17510841-17511054 GCF_015228065.2 Penaeus monodon
CCCATTTAACGTCATTTTCATGTATCAGAAGAACCTATAACCCTCAAAATTTTGTCTTTCTGTCCGCGTGTGCGTTTTTCAACTGCTTATAGAATGTTGAAACAGCAGAAAGCTTTGTTCTCAAGACCCTCGCAGTACCGAAGGTTTCCTTTGCAATCAGTTACAAGCAAGTGCTTTGGCATCCGATGACTCCGATTGCTGCCTGCGGATCGC
>NC_051412.1:17511222-17511502 GCF_015228065.2 Penaeus monodon
GGGCCCTTTCGCTCGGCCTTGCGCTGCTCGAGGTCGCTGAAGGCGAAGGCGCCCTTGGGGCATGGCGGCGCACACGTCCTCCTCGGCGGCGCCTTCCTTCCCGACCGCGGTCTGTGCCGACTCGGGGCGCTGCTCGAGGTGAGCGTCTCCATCGTCCGCGTCACTTTTTCGAGTTAAAAAGGTTGGCTGTGAAAAAAAGTTTTTGAATGCATTTTGTAAGCAGTTGCAAACGCCACAGAAAGACAGATATTTGAGGAATTATAGAGTATTCCGATACATG
>NC_051412.1:17511821-17512291 GCF_015228065.2 Penaeus monodon
ATCGCACATGTACCCGCAAAAGGGGACTGCAAAGGAAAACAAGAAGGCGGCAAGAACATTCCGGGGAAGCAGGAAAAGGAACAAAGAAGTCGGTAAGAACAGGGAAAATACAGGGCGCCGGTAGAGAGTCCAATTCACTTTGGGAAGGTAGTGTTGCTGAGAAGAGAAAACGATACGATGATTATAATGATGTGATCAAGAAAATTGCAATATCAGAGAAGATGCAACACACAGCAGGTCACGTTTGCAATTACTCTACGAGTCCACCTTCATGCTGATGATTTTTTATTGTGTATGATTATCCGAAGAAATCTTTCTTTTTTTCGTAGTTTTTATCTTTTTTAGAAAAACATTCATACATCTAGATGACTGGTCATTAAAAAAAGGGCCAAGTCTACGTCTGTGTAAAACAAACCGACGGGATTTCTCATGCTTTTTTTCTTCTGATTTTCCTGTTTTCTCATGCTCGT
>NC_051412.1:17514051-17514347 GCF_015228065.2 Penaeus monodon
GAAGCATAGAGAGAGTCAAACATAAAGCTGAGGGAGCTTTTCTTCTCCCTTGCTCTTCTGAGTATTATTGCTTTTCCTCTCGAGGGCCAAACCTCTCCCTCTTATATCTTTACACATCGATATGTTAGAGGCTAAACCCCTGAGAAAAAAAACTCCTGCGGTCGACCTGGTCTTTCCTATAAAACTAGTGATAGATTACGAAATTTTTCAGTCCTCCCCGTCGGCCGAAAAAAAGGGGAAAGCACACGCAGAAAACGACCCAAGGATATACTTCCTTAAGGATAATATTTTGTTTC
>NC_051412.1:17518023-17518641 GCF_015228065.2 Penaeus monodon
TTCCTTTATGGTAATGGCATTGGGGTTCGCTATAAGAAATAAAGATAATAACAAATATAGGAAATGAATTGGGTTGATGATGAAAAAGTTCTAATCCTTGGATACAAAGGTGAACGACATTTTTATGATAATGTAAAACAGATAGATGGAGATATATTCAGAAGCGAGGAAGGAAAAGTAAAAGAGAAACGTGTTGTACAATATAAATAATTTTGTAATAGATATATGCGTGTATATCGCTCTCTGTATCCATTTGTATTAGTCCGTATGTATCAGTCTTACTCTCTGTATACCTCATAACTCATACGTGTTTTGTAGCAAGTGAACAAATCTTGTAAATAAGTGATGATTTCAAATTCCATTCTTTAGTTTTATTCCTTTATGAATTGCTTTCTATGCGTTGCTTATATAATCAGATATTCGATATTCTATTTGCACCTTCATCTCTCCGATGTGATTGGAGAACATTCCGAAAATCTGCCAATACTCTTAAAGAAATCCAGTCGACTATTCTATTTTGTTAATTTTCCTTTTTTCAATAAGTGCAGAAATGAATAGATAGATGGGCAGAGAAATAGATGGGTGCATTTCTCTTTTGTAATAAGTGAATTGATTAAC
>NC_051412.1:17518681-17519206 GCF_015228065.2 Penaeus monodon
CCATGAATTCTCTCGTATCATTCATGATATGAAGTTTTGTTTCCTATTTTGGTTACTTATTTATTTCTTGTTTAACAAGTTTAATGAAGATCTTCAATATATTAGTTCAGGTTTTTTTATACATTTCACACGCTAATTAGTGGAAGATGAAATGTACCAGAGAAAAGAGAAATTGCGATTCCCATGCAGTTTAGATAACTTGAAGGCTTCAACAGATTGAATAAATTATCTACATAACTACCGCTCAGCCAATCGTGTTAAAGAATAAAAGCTTTTCGTGAGCTATTCTTTCCTATTATATCTAAGGAGAAGCAGCCTCATATATTACAAAAATCTATAAAACAAAACTATAAAATTCGTAATCATTATATAATACAATGAGTTTACACGAACGCCAAGAGCAAGAGAGAACACACACATGATTAACAAGAGAAAAAAAATAAACAGTACAAATCAGAACAAAAAGAATAACGAACAATCATAAGGAAACCTCCTACATCATAATTATGAAAGCGAACAGTGTGC
>NC_051412.1:17519244-17519529 GCF_015228065.2 Penaeus monodon
CAAGCCTGTTATCATGCATATATATAGGGTCTAATACATTGGAGATTTTACGAAGGAGGATTGCGCTGAAGGAGTATAATTAGTTTTAGTCTGAGTCTGTGATTAATTCATGAAACGAGGAGGAGGAGGAACGGAGGGTGAGATGAAGGAGAACATGAAAGGCGGGGCAAGTATCATACGAGGGCGGGATGGAGGAGTAAATTGATACGGAAGAAAACGGCAGAGACCACTAGAGGCAGGGAGGCAGAGGAAATGTGAAAGGAAGGTATGCTCGTACCTGGTATG
>NC_051412.1:17519863-17520101 GCF_015228065.2 Penaeus monodon
AATGCTCCTGTGCTAGTTTAACATACACAGTGTTAGAAACTTCTTAAGCCTACTTGCTGCGTGAGCCAAGTCTGTGGATTCATTCTGCAATTTGTGCTATATAGAATTTAACACAAATGTGATGCTCTTGTTTATGCAAATTAACGCACGCTATCATATGACCGGGATCTCATTTGCTAAGCCTGATATACATACAAAATTGTAAGAGATGGAATAGCAAATGTTAAGAGATGACAGT
>NC_051412.1:17520128-17520362 GCF_015228065.2 Penaeus monodon
CGAACCTCACATTTTTCAGGGGTGTTGTGCAAAAGATAAATATATGCTTTTTGCGATATCTCCTGCATATTGGTATTATCTATCAACTTTCTTTTCCGTGAATACTTTCGGTATCACAGAGCTTGCCTGGAAAAATCTCGAAAGTGACCATGCATACGATGGATTTTTCAGGATCTGAACCAAGACAAGAATCAAAGAGAAAAGAAATGCAGATGAATAGTTAGCGAAAGGTAA
>NC_051412.1:17520840-17521769 GCF_015228065.2 Penaeus monodon
AGACAAAATAAGATATACACTTATAGATTCTGCATCACATGAATTCTGCATTACATGAATCACACAAAAATCATAAGGATTGGTCCCCCGATTTTTAGGGAAACTTAAGTTTGATTCATTGCATCACACAAAACCTGAAAATTTCTTAGAAATCAAAATTATTTTATGCACAGATTATGGTCATAATCTAATAATGTAACATAGCTTTACGGAAACAGAATCCCCATGAAATTGAGAAACATATGACATTTCAATGTCTAGTAATATATAGTAAATTTTGGAGCTAATCTCTAACAGAGTAAATTGTATCTACGTAGAAACACTATTTTATCCTTCATGTTTATAACATTATAACAAATGCTATGTAATAACATATTTCGGAAAGCCTGCCGCAGTATAATGCGAACAGTAACATATATCTATCTTAACATTGAAGAAATAGTCCATTTAACACCGAGTATGACTAATTGTCGAGAAAGTCTACGGTGCGGCTCTTCCACGTTTCATTTACTCCTGTCGCTAGAATAAATTTCAACAGTATGTTTTCATATGAAATTTAGTCTCATTAGAATTTACAACAAATGAATTCACAGACACACAGACAAGCGGAAAGAAAGAGATACAATTACAGAAAAGGAGGGAAAGAAAGGAGGGGAGAGTGAGAAGACAACACATACTTATTTATACACATAAGTGTAAATAGGAAAACACACCGAAAAATTCCCAACACACCTGCGAAAGGGTCCATCTATTTGCTTACAGGCGCAATGCGAGACAAAACCATTACGAAAACTTGACAGTTCTGTTGTATCTGGCAGGGAAAGATAGCGCCTTTCTCATCCCCTTATTTGTTACTCTTGCTGACAGCTCTTTTTTAAAGGAACACAAAAGATGTTTATGATATTGGGCACATACATATATAAAAATGC
>NC_051412.1:17525321-17525414 GCF_015228065.2 Penaeus monodon
TCAAGCGTCGCTATCTTCTATAAAAGGTTTCGATCATTAAAGCACTATGATGACAACGTATAACATTACAATAATCAAACGTAGAAACACTGT
>NC_051412.1:17525638-17526114 GCF_015228065.2 Penaeus monodon
TTGATCAAAATTACTTGCACTGAATAAACGACAAGAAGCACTACTTTAGTTAATATTGGATAGTCTTTAAAGTATATGTTGTTCATATTCAAACTTATTAAAATTTAGGTTTCAATGAAATTAGAATAAAATATTTCACACCTGTGCATAGTTTTAATTAAACTATGCGAAACTGTTCCAAACATTTTAAGAAGTTTAGATTTCACATTACAACTTCCTCAAGGAAATGATTACTCTCTAGATCAACACAGAATCAATTTCGAATATATTTGGATGTGTCTATAGCCTGGCTAGCGAAAATGTTAGTTTTTTTTTTCTACAAGCTTACATGCACAATGGATATGTACGAAAAGGAAAGGGAAATCTAGAAATCTATTATCATTAAATGACAGAAGGAAATCCACAAATCTAGCACTGCTTACTTCGACTGCAAATTATCATTAATTGCCACTGTCAAGTACGAAGAGGAGATAAGA
>NC_051412.1:17526272-17527030 GCF_015228065.2 Penaeus monodon
TTACAGGGTTATGATCATTCTGTGTTTTGAACAGTATTTCTGGTGTTTATTTTATTCAATTTGCATAAAAAGTCGTTTCAACAAAGGGCAGTTGTTGAAAGACAATAAATATGTACTTCTGCAATAGATAACAATAAGCAAGACAATGTAAAAATGACACTAACTTACCATAGCGCTTAACATACACAGGGCTTAACTTAATAATACAGTGAATACCAAACACGGCAAGACTGCAACCTAGAGAAATATAATCCTAACATATGTGTGAGAAGTCAAATTAACATATAATTAAGAAGAAGAATTGCGATAGCCAAAGATACTTTATCATCTCTGAGCCAACGAGCCATGAAGACGCAGGGAGGTGTCTGAACGGTGAGGAATGGCCGATATCTCGACAGCTCTCTTAGACTATTTAATTATCTCTCAACGAGATGAAACAATCTCAGTCGTGCGCCTAATGTAACCGAAAGACGTTAATGGCAAGTGAAACAAAGGTAACTCTGACTGCGCAAGACGGCAGTCATGAATAGGAGGTCACGTCCTGGGATTGGAACGCGAGAAAAGGGGAAAACCCAAAGAGTTCGGGGATCGTAAACCCCTTTTTAAATATGGGATTGTACCGGGAGCGGGTGACCCCAGGATCAGCATATGTCAGGCCGGCTTCCCCTGCATATATATTGTACGTACGGAGACACTGGAAATCCTGGTTTCTGATAGGGAAAAAAAAAGGAAGCGCTATGTCACACACCAAAATACAA
>NC_051412.1:17527214-17527932 GCF_015228065.2 Penaeus monodon
AAACACACACCCCCATCCTTATCACATATTTTATATCTATAAAAGATGTATGCATGTTTTAATAAAAATAGATGGATCGAAAGGTATTAGTTTTTTGTAGTTTTTTATATAAAAAGTACAGCATAAAAATGTTTCTAAAAAATACTTTAAATTTTTAAAAATAAAACATAATACGAAGGGAAAAAAAATTATTCTTTATTAAAATTTTTTTTCATATTCATTTATCTTGAAATATCTTCTTCAGTCTGAGCTTGTAAGACACTTGTTCCTGTTGCTTATATTACGCAAATACAACGCTTTCCCCCGACAATTACTATTACAAATTTATTCTTGCTGTTTCCCCTGAAACTATTCTTTACACAGTCTGCAGCGTAATACCCAAAACATTCTGGCAATTTGAGAGCGGGGTTACTTTTCCTTTTGGGGAGAAGATACCCTGCTATTGGAAAAATTTTCACAAAAAAAAGTTTAGCATTTATTCAAAAAAAAAAATTTTTTCTTTTCCTTTGAAATAAGGTACATGACACATTGCACGTATATGCAATAGAACAACGAAGGAAGAACAAGAACAACGATTTGTCAACCTTTTCGCTGATTGTTTCAAGAAAAGAAGCAATTCGGAAAAAAAGGCCTTGGGCACACAAAACACAATATACATGCACACGCAAAACACCGTGTGTTATATATATGAAAATACATAACTATATACTATAATAGT
>NC_051412.1:17528917-17529135 GCF_015228065.2 Penaeus monodon
TGATTTTATTCATGAAACGAGGAGGGAAAGGAGGAACGGAGGTGAAATTAAGAGAACATAAAAGGGCGGGGCCAAGTATCATACGAGGGCGGGGGATGGAGGAGTAAATTGAACGGAAGAAAAACGGGCAGAGACCACTAGAGGCAGGGAGGCAGAGGAAATGTGAAAGGAAGGTATGCTCGTAACCTGGTATGATATAAGAAAAAGGAAAACCAATT
>NC_051412.1:17529467-17529750 GCF_015228065.2 Penaeus monodon
AAAAAAATATGATTGCCAAGTAAAAATGCCCCTGTGCTAGTTTAAACATACACCAGTGTTTAGAAACTTCTTAAAGGGCCTACTTGTGCGTGAGCCAGTCTGTGGATTTTCATTCGCAATTTGTGCTATATAGGAATTTAACACCAAATGTGATGCTCTTGTTTTATGCAAATTAACGCACCCCTATCAATTCCCCGGGGGAATCTCATTTGCTAAGCCGGGATATACATACCAAAATTGGAAAAGAAAAAAATGGAATACCCAAAAAATGTTAAGAGTGGAC
>NC_051412.1:17529785-17530287 GCF_015228065.2 Penaeus monodon
CGAACCTCACATTTTTTTCAAGGGTGTTGTGCAAAAGATAAATATATGCATTTTTTGCGATATCTCCTGGCATATTGGTATAATCTATCAACTTTCTTTTCCGTGAATACTTTTCGGTATCACAGAGCTTGCCTGGAAAAATCCCGAAAGGACCATTGCATAAAGATGGATTTTTTTTCAGGATCCCGAACCAAGACAAGAATCCAAAAGAGAAAAAAAGATGCAGATGAATAGTTAGCGAAAGGTAAATATGCAAAAGTATTTACGTGTATGTATTTATATAGATAGGTTGATTCACTTGATTTTAAGTTGATTAAAAATGGTAGATTGATAGATTTGGATTAGATAAAATGACAGGAAGGGGCCCGACATTATAGACCGACATTATACGGAAGAAAAGATAGAATAGATAATAGAGGTTTGATAGATAGATAGTAGATTGGATTAAAAATGAGATAGATAGATAAAAATTAGATATGATAATAGATAGATAGAATAATAT
>NC_051412.1:17530579-17531213 GCF_015228065.2 Penaeus monodon
GACAAAATAAAATATACACTTATAGGTTCTGCATCACATGAAATCTGCATTACATGAATTCAACACCAAAAAATCTAAGGATTGGTCCCCCGAATTTTTAGGGAAACTTTAAGTTTGATTCATTTGCATCACCAAAAAAAACCTGAAAAATTCTTAGAAATCAAATTTATTTTTATGCACAGATTATGGTCATAAAAATAATGTAAAGAACAAGCTTTTACGGAAAAGAATTCCCCATGAAAATTGAGAAAAAAACATATGACATTTTCAATGTCTTAGTAAATATATAGTAAATTTTGGAAGTAATCTCTAAACAGAGTAAATTTGTTCTACGGGAGAACACTATTTATCCTTCATGTTATAAACATTATAAAAAAATGCTATTGTAATAACATATTTCGGAAAGCCTGGCCGCAAGGGATATGCGAACAGTAACTAAATTTTATCTTACTTAACAGAAAAAAATTAGTCCCCCCTTTAACCCCCGAGTATGACTAATTGTCCAGAAAAGTCTACGGTTGCGCTTCTTTCCACGTTTCATTTTCTCCTGTCGCTAGAATTAAATTTCAAAAACCCGTATTTTTTTCATATGAATTTTAGTTCTCATTAGAATTTACAAAAAAATGAATTTCAC
>NC_051412.1:17531274-17531582 GCF_015228065.2 Penaeus monodon
GAGGGGGAGTGAGGAAGACAAAAACATACTTATTTATACACATAAGGGGAATTAAATAGGAAAAAACCACCCGAAAAATTCCCAAAACAACCCCCTGGCGAAAAGGGTCCAAACTATTGCTTTACAGGCGCAATGCGAGACAAAAAACCATTACGAAAACCCTTGACAGTTCTGTTGTATCTGGGCAAAGGGAAAGATACCCGCCTTTCTCTTTCCCCTTATTTGTTACTCTTGCTGACAGCTCTTTTTTAAAGGAACACAAAAGATGTTTTATGATATTGGGCACATACATATATAAAAATGCATTT
>NC_051412.1:17534719-17534819 GCF_015228065.2 Penaeus monodon
TATCAAGCGTCGCATATTTCTATAAAAAGTCTCGAGTCATTAAAGCACTATGATGGACAACGGATAACATACAATAATCAAACGTAGAAACACTGTGGTT
>NC_051412.1:17535041-17535506 GCF_015228065.2 Penaeus monodon
AATTGATCATATAAATTACTGCACTGTATATATGAAACGACAAGAAGCACTACTTTAGTTTAATATTGATAGTCTTTAAAGTATATGTTGTTCCATATTCAAACTTATTAAAATTAGGTTAAATGAAATAGAATAAAAGTTATTTCACACCTTGTGCATAGTTTTACAATTAAACTATGCGAAACTGTTCCAACATTTAAGAAGTTTAGATTTCAAATTACAACTTCCTCAAGGAAATGATACTCTCTAGATCAACAAGAATCAATTTCGAATATATTTGGATGTGGCTTAGCTCTGGCTAGCGGAAAATGTTAGTTTTTTTGTTCTACACGTAATGCCACAATCGATATGTACGAAAAGGAAAGGGAAATCTAGAAATTATATCATAAATGACAGACGAAATCACAAATCTAGCACGCTTACTTCGACTGCAAATTATATATTGCACGTCAAGTACGAAGAGGA
>NC_051412.1:17535699-17536407 GCF_015228065.2 Penaeus monodon
TTACAGGGTTATGATCATTCTGTGTTTTGAAAACAGTATTCTGGTGTTTTATTTTATTCAATTGCATAAAAAGTTCGTTTCAACAAAGGGCACGTTGTTGCAGACAATAAATATGACTTCTGCAAATAGATAACAATAAGCAAGAAATGTAAAAATGACACTAACTACCATAGCGCTTAACATACACAGGGATTAAACTTAATAATACCATGAATACCAAAACACGGCAAGACTGCAACCTAGAGAATATAATCATAACATAGTGTGAGAAGTCAAATTAACATATAAGTAAGAAGAAGAATTGCGGATAGCCAAAGAGACTTGATCATCTCTGGAGCAACAGCCATGAAGAGCAGGGAGGTGTCTGAAACGGTGAGGAATGGCCGATATCTCGACAGCTCTCTTAGACTATTAATATCTTTCTAAACGAGATGAAACAATCTCAGTCGTGCGCCTAATGTAACCGAAAGACGTTAATGGCAAGTGAAACAAAGGTAACTCTGACTGCGCAAGACGGCAGTCATGAATAGGAGGTCACGTCCTGGGATTGGAACGCGAGAGAGAGTAACCAAGATGTCTCGAGGATCGTAAATCCCTTTAAAGTATGGGATTGTACCGGGAGCGGGTGACCCCAGGATCAGCATATGTCAGGCCGGCTTCCCCTGCATATATATTGTACGTACGGAGACACTGGAAATCCTGGTTTCT
>NC_051412.1:17536650-17537136 GCF_015228065.2 Penaeus monodon
GATGGATCGAACTAGGTATTATGTTTGCTTGTATGTTTTTTCATATATAAAGTACAGCATAAAATGTTTCTTGAAAATACTTTAATTATTAGAAATAAAACATAATACGACTGAACAAAATTTATCTCTTTATTCACAATTTTATTCATCACTTGCATTTATCTTGAAATATCTTCTTCAGTCTGAGCTTGTAAGACACTTGTTCCTGTTGCTTATATTACGCAAATACAACGCTTTCACCGACAATTACTATTACAAATTTATTCATTGCTGCTTCCCTGAAACATATTGCATTACACAGTCTTGCAGCGTTAATACCCGAACAACATTCTGGCAATTTGAGAGACATGGTCTACTTTTTCCTTTTGTTTAGATAAGATATCCCTGCTATTGGAGAAATTTCACAAATAAAGGTTTAGCATTTATTCTAAAAAACAATCCTTTTCTTTCCTTGAATATATAGGTACATGCACACACTTGCACGTA
>NC_051412.1:17560433-17561720 GCF_015228065.2 Penaeus monodon
AAATCCTGGCGTCCGCTTATATCCTTCGTTTCATTAAAAATACTAATGATAATGTGGATTATAAACTAGGGATTTTATCATAGTCTATCTAAAAAAGTCGAGTACGTCGGAGGAGAAAGGCAAACGAAGATCCGCCACGTGTAAGTTCTGAACTAAGAGATAGAAAAAAGATACTTATGTTAAGTGTATATTTGAGATTAGCTTTCTGTCCTGGTTTCTTCTAGCAAAAATGTTGATTTGCATTGAGAGGTGAGAGATGAAAAGAAATATTTCGGCAAAAATAGAAATTCGTTCATTGCTTGATGAACTTATTATCACGAAGCCTTAGAAAAGGAAGGAAGGAAGGGGAAAAAGAGGGAAAAGAAGATAAAGATCAGAATAAAAGGGAACAAAGCTACACTGCTCCAAGATAACTGAAAAAATACTAAAAAATACAAAATTTTTGGTCAATGAATAAAGTCATTCGAAATCAATTTATCTGTACTGTGTACCCAATTTATGTTTTCTTCCACATATTTTATCAAATGCTTCTTTGTTCTAAAGAAAAAGATATATATATAATGTTGGATGTTAAAAAAATACCTACTGGGAAAACTAAAAGAAATGTTGGGGAAACGAAATATGTCAATTTTGTATCTTGAGGACGATTCACATAATTATGGAAGTAATTCATGCAACTAATGCATCTTTTAGATGCATTAGTTACATGAATTACTGCTAGAGAAATTGATGTCAGTAACATTTATTTATTTATTTCTACTTGTTTGTCTATCTGTCTACCATACTATAGTTATTAAAAGCATAAATGAACATTGTCAGGTCACACATGCATTCTGTGATATTATGTAAGATATGTATGAATTACGCTTTCTATCAAATGAATTGTTGTATTGTAATTCATATGAGAAACATGGTTTCCTTTCACTGCCTTGTGTATTTCTCACCTGATGTTGCTTCACCTTACAATCGGTCACTTTACCTTACTACTTTCTTGAATTATGATGAAATCGGCCATGCAAGTAGGATTGTCTGACTATGCTTATTTACATATCGTGAAATATAGTTTAAGAGAAAGACATCTGTTCATATTCAGGATCTGATTATTGCAGCCACGCTTTTCTTCTCAGTTCAGTCTTTTTCTTGCGTATACCTTAGCGTTCCTTAAGAGCTTGACAAGGGTATCTTAAAAGATACCGACAAACAGGCTGAGAATTGCATGCCTTTGCTAGTGCAATGCCTAGTTTTGTTATACACTTAAGGCTTAAAGAAAGCAATTGTGGGGTATCA
>NC_051412.1:17561924-17562284 GCF_015228065.2 Penaeus monodon
TACAAGTATAATATTCACGAGTAATATGTTAACCAGATACACCTCGCGAAATTAAAACGATGCCTTCATGAAGAGAGAACAGGAATCATACCTGACGAAATCGAAGAATACAAATGCATGTATGTATTTCAGCCATCATCAGTCCCCTTTTGTCTCCTGTGGGATGGATATATAGTCCTTTATTCAGCCACGTTATTTATCACCAACTGTTGTCCACCATAATGAGATGGTATGCGTTATGTGTTCTAAAATTGTCAATTAAGATGAGGAAGACTTACTGTTTTTTACCTAAATCTGTTTACCAGAAAATAATGTTTGCTCTATGAAAGAGAAATAAGTATATCAACATTATAATTAATT
>NC_051412.1:17563287-17563656 GCF_015228065.2 Penaeus monodon
GTCTCGGGTCACAAAAGATCACACAGAGAAACGTCAGAGTTAAAAGGAAAACTTCTCTTTCTTTTCCTACTTCTGCCAAAGAAGAAACAGCACCCAAGAGAGAAAGACAAAAGACGCTAAGAAAAGTAGATGAAAAGACACACAAAATTATCCTGCTTCTCCGCGAGTAGTCTGATGTTATTCCAGACTCCGTGTCTAAACGCCTGAGGAAAACTGCTTTTGGATTTTACTTACTGAACGTTGAGCCAGAAAAGGGATATTATTTGACATGAAGACACGTAAACAGATGTTCCAAGTGTCATTTGGAAAAGAAAACAAAAAACTCAATGCTTAACTCTTTTTATTGAATTATCATTCTCTTACATACTT
>NC_051412.1:17563979-17564954 GCF_015228065.2 Penaeus monodon
AAATAACAATAATAAAATGGAAAGTGGTCTTTTTAAATAAAAAATCTTAATCTGTACTTCCATTATTACGCATAGATATCATAATTGCTGAACTTTTCATAAAAGCATTGTTTGTTTTCAGAACAATTTGGAAATTCAGAGACTATTCGCGTGAAGGAAAAAGATGCGTAGAATGTAACTTCCATTGTTTAAAACAAATAATTTAGTTTGACCTTTTATAGAACGATGCAGTGAACTCCCCTCACAGACAGACTAAAAAGTCAAAACTTTCATCTTCAAAAATTCTTCTTAATTTTGGAACAACGGTTAAACACATAATATTTTAATAAAGAACTTTTTCTGTACACCCTTTATATTATTTTTTATATGAAATTCTACACATAGTTTGGTTGTAATTAATTCATATGCATTTTGTTCAACACATGTACGTCTACAGAAAAGTCGATAGATATTATACATTTTTTGGAAGAGTAATCATAGTAACGATGCTACTGACCATAACAGTTATAACAGTGACAACAGCAACAGCAGCAATGTTTTAGATAAAGATAACTAAATCTGCGTTAATGATGATGATTATAAAACTCAACAACAATGATAATGAAGTACACACACAAAAAAAGTTTAATAACAGAGACCTTTTTTAATATCCTCAGACCAGGACTTTCCTTTCCACTCCTTCAGAAAGACACTTTTAATTTTCACAAGCGCTTCCTTCACACCCCCTTTCTCACCCCCGTAAGCACCGTCCTCCTCATCTCGTTGTTATTTCATTTTTAAAAGCATAATTTCCACCACCAACTTCTTTCCCCTCTTGTTTCCGTCTCCCCTTTTCCTTTCGCTTCCTTCTCACCCTCTTACCCTTATGCATCACTTTTATTCATATCTTATGCAGTTCCCTATTTTCATATTGTTCCGTTTTCTGTTTTTAGTCGTTGTTCTTTCCAGTTCTTCGAAAAAATATTTCTAATTGGT
>NC_051412.1:17565455-17565546 GCF_015228065.2 Penaeus monodon
TGTGTAAAGCTGCCCGAAAGTCTCGTACTTGACTTATGGGATAAAATAACAGACCTTTATTTTTATGTTCTTTTGAGAATATGTCCTTATT
>NC_051412.1:17566918-17567222 GCF_015228065.2 Penaeus monodon
TGATGTTCGGTATGCTGCATCCTACCTGGTAGGGTGGACGGGCATCACTGATCCTCACCCATCCCCTAAATCTCTCACATGTGGCTCCAAGCGCCATGCCCCGGCAAACCGCTTCAGCTGGCGGGCTAAACCATGTGAGGGGGTGGTGTTCACATGGCACCACTGGGCGTATGAACCTCCTTGACGCAGGTCACCGGTCATGGCGGAAGGGTTCCAAGAAGAACTTCAATGGCAACGTGTTACCCAGCCATTGGATTATGGCTTTGTGGGTAACTTCGAGAGGAGAGAAGGCTACAGGAGTAAA
>NC_051412.1:17567296-17567425 GCF_015228065.2 Penaeus monodon
CGCAGTGAAGAATTCTCTGTTGTCCACTGTAGAACCGCCATCCAGTGGTACCGCCCACATCCTGTCTCTGTGCCAGCCAACCGTCTCAGGCCCAGTGAACATCCTGAGCGTTTACGCTCCCACACTCTG
>NC_051412.1:17567637-17568272 GCF_015228065.2 Penaeus monodon
CTGCATAACTAACACATTCTTTGCCGCCAAGCCGCATCACCGAGTATCGTGGCGGCATCCCAGATCTCGCCACTGGCACCAGCTGGATATCATCATCATTCGGAGACCTTCACTGAACTGCGTTCTCACCACACGCAGCTATCACAGTGCTGACTATGACACTGACCACTCCATGGTCGGCAGTAAAGTCCGTCTCCACCCCAAGCGGATCCACTGATCCAAGCAGAAAGGTCGCCTCAGCATTTACACCAGCTAGACAGCAATCCCAGACCTGTGCGAGTGCTTTGCCAACTCCATCGAGGATGCCCTCAAAAACTGCCCTGATGGCAATGCTGAAGAGAGGTGGAGTCACATTCGTGATGTCATCGACAACTCCGCAATGGACACCTTCGGCAAGAGAGAGAGGCAGAACCTGGATTGGTTTGAAGCCGGCATTGCTGAACTAGAGTCAGGCCTAGAGAGCAGCCCTCATTAACCACAAGAGGGAGCCTTCCATGAAGTCACTCGCTGCACTCAGGAAGGCCAGGAACGACTTCCAACGGATCGCTCGTCGCTGCGCAAATGACTACTGGCTCAACCTTTGTGAGAGTATCCAGCTCTCTGCTGACTGCAGCAATATTCATGGCATGTACGAA
>NC_051412.1:17568530-17568616 GCF_015228065.2 Penaeus monodon
CAGCTGCTGCAGCAGTGCTGAGAAGGAACAGTGCCCCAAGAGATGCGCGACGCCAACAAGAACAAGGGCGACCACAGCAACTGTAA
>NC_051412.1:17568862-17568927 GCF_015228065.2 Penaeus monodon
TTTCACTCTGCTGCAGAAGATTGGATGTCCCCCCAAGCTCCTGAGGATGTTCAAGTCTTTCCATG
>NC_051412.1:17569140-17569363 GCF_015228065.2 Penaeus monodon
TCATCTCCAGTAACCTCTCCCTGGACACCGAACTCAACAAGCGCATCGGCAAGGCGGCAACTGCCACGGCTCGCCTGGCAAAGAGGGTCCGGGACAAGAAGAATCTGACCACCAACACCAAGATGAAGGTGTACCAGGCCTGTCTGCTCAGCACAATGCTCTACGGAAGTGAGCCTTGGTCCTTCTACTCCCGCCAAGAGCGCAAGCTCACCACCTGCGCAAC
>NC_051412.1:17569684-17569808 GCF_015228065.2 Penaeus monodon
GAGGAGTGAGGAGAGGAGACACCAACAAAAGGAAGAGAGGAGAAAGCGCAGACGACAGAGGGCAGCATTAGAGCCCTCGGAACCTGACGCCACCTACACCTGTGGCAACTGCAGTAGAGCTGCC
>NC_051412.1:17572743-17573217 GCF_015228065.2 Penaeus monodon
TTTTGATGTCAGGCTAAATATAATCACGGGAAAGTCTCTTAAAAGGCTTCGTATGCAACGGCAAAGTGACTCAGAGGAGCTTGACGTGCACGTGAATATCTTTTGTCAAGAACCTTTCTACAATTAAGGAAGCACGTGTTTATGTGTAACTCTTATGCTGGGGTGACTGTACATTGGCAGTGAAGATATTTTTTTCCTTTTTACTAAATGTTAATATGTTTACAAGTGGATCTTGTTATATAGTTGAGTGTTAATGTTAGTAATTCAGGTGTTGTTTCTATTCTAGTCTTCTCTTTTGCTTTATGGTTCTGTTACTTTACGGCGAGGAAGACATTATGCTTCCCGTGGTTGCTATTTTTGTTCGAAAATTTAATTAATTGGAGACTATTACGCTGTCACTCTTCCAATCTACAAGCACATACACGCACGTCTCTCGTAACAAAGTAAGTCTTGCTTCTCTCTATTTTTTTTCCG
>NC_051412.1:17575588-17576339 GCF_015228065.2 Penaeus monodon
ACAAGGCAAATAAATATATTCTCCTGTACCACCGTATCAAAAAATATTGCGCTTACACATTGAGAAAGAAATATAGCTTTTTTATTTCTTTCAGGAAATGGGCAATAGAATTTTTCCTGGTAGAAGAACAGATCATACCCAAACAACATTTATTGATTCCTCCAGTAAATCAGGTTGGTACAGTGTGGTTCATTCTACGGTATGATATATCATTATTCATATTTTTTCTTTCTTTTTAAGCCAATCGTACGACTGAACTGAAACCCTTCATCCTGAAACTTACCTAGAAGGTAATTCCTATTCCATTATGAAGGAATGATACAATGGAGCGGAAATGCATACTACATAACCCATCTAAGATATACTATATTGCAGTAATGGTCGTTGAAGTCATTAAGGTACGCATAAAATCACACTTAAATTGTATCGCCTGTGATTTTTGAGTGTTTATATTCGTTCAACAAAAAGATGAATCAGAGAGCAAAAAAGACAAGCTACAGGGAATGACGTTGACGTTCACAAGCCCTATTGAGTGATTTGTTTACCGGAATCTCGAAATATGTGAAAACGAAATCGAAAACTCCGTGAAAAAGCTGCATTACATTTTGCGATTTGGGTACAACGCGTCATTTGTCTTACGAAAAGCAAAGTTCAAACTATCTCCTGGAAAATCGCGTGTCTTAGACAAACGCGTGATGAAAATACGTGGACTATGAAGCTCTCACTAAATCTTGCTTCTTGGAACAGACAC
>NC_051412.1:17576388-17576977 GCF_015228065.2 Penaeus monodon
CGGTTGGGTAAGACTTATTCCACTGTAGACGCCTGACAATACGTCTCCTTAAACTATAATTACACTTTGAAAAGTTGTTATGCATCAAATGAACTTAACTTTCTCCTCAGTTATCGGTTATGCTTTTCTCCACCTAACTTATCTTCAAACTTAAGTTACCTTCATTTGTCTTGGTATAGATTTTTTTTTTCTCGTACCACCACTTACCTCACCTTTTATCTTATTATGGTTACGTTCCTTCTATTCCTCTCCTTTAATTAACGACGACATTACTAACGAAAGATCTTGTCCTACCGCCTCCCTTTAGTTCACTATCTTTCCGTCTCAAGGAAGCCACCCTCTCCCAAAGTACTATTTTTCTGTTACTCTTCTCGAGGGGTAAGGTTGCTACTGTATTGCTCGGCGAGGGGAAGGAGGCTACGATCCGCAGAGAGGTAAATCCAGCAAATACCTTTTCCCTTTCCTCTAAACTTCTGTTTCTTTTCCCGAGTCTCTTGTCTCCAACATGATCCTCTTTCTTTAAGGTTAGGTGTACCATTACACGCTGGGTTTTTTTTTATTTGAGTTGCTTAGACTCGTATTTTAGCAA
>NC_051412.1:17578166-17578301 GCF_015228065.2 Penaeus monodon
CCTCCTGATTTCCTTTCTACGCCCCCAGTACAGCAAGACCGGGTGTTTGCTATGCATTCGAACGGCAGAACACCTCGGACTCCGATAAGATGCATTTGCATAGCTTATTGGCTTCACTAATGAATTTCTCAGGAT
>NC_051412.1:17581328-17581868 GCF_015228065.2 Penaeus monodon
GCTACTTAAGCCTACAATTACGCCGTATTTTAGAGAAACATATTAGGTCATCAGAACGTCTAAAGGAATACAGAGACGACATATACAGTGTATTAAATACAGTTTACATCTATATAAGAGACGACTGTATAATATTATTCAAAATTTAGTTACACTGTCATGGAAGAACTAGAAGGAAATATAATGAAAACGTATTCAGCAATATACATACAAATTCGTTATTCCGCTTTACATTTATAAATCTCACATTCCCTTTTCTCGAAAAACCCGCCCAGTTAGGCAGGAATTTATGAGTAAGAGAGACTGGGAAATCTCTCATTATCGGGACATTTGCACAGGGAATGAAAGTGCGCGCTGGGAGAGAAAAATGTCTGATAAAAAAGATGGGTCTCGTACTCACTTTCATTCTATGATGAACCTCTCCCTCACTGTATTTTCATTTTCACTTTCTTCTTCTTCTGTGGTGCTAACCTTCATCCATTTTTGGTACCGTCTTTCTTCCTGTGATACTCACCCTCTGTGTCTGTGTGTGTCTCTGTG
>NC_051412.1:17582092-17583151 GCF_015228065.2 Penaeus monodon
GTGGAATAGTTATATAAAATGTTAAATCAAAATAATGTTTTGCGCTGTACATGAGTTCATAGAACTTACGCAACCATTTTCTTTTTCTTTTCTTTTTTACTTCCAAAACAAGTTGGAAAGGCGTTTTATAACCATGATTCTATTGTATTTTTTTAAGTACAGACAATTACCGAAATTATTGCATACAACTCGGAATACCTCTGCAGACCTTACTCATGCTTTGCTCCACTGTATAACGCATTTCTTCTCTGCTATGCTCCAACCTGGTTGGCACCTTTCCCCCGCTGTACTCACTATTTTACTGAGTCACATCACGCCACCTTTTGTATGAAGTCCTCCAGGTGTGAAGCTATGACCAGCATGCAAGTTTTCGTTACAGTCTTCAGTGGGAATCTCCAGCGTGTGGGCGATTTTGAGGTAAGGCCCTCGCTTGCTTTGATATATTCGCTGGGGACCTTTTTTATGCGCTCGCAAATACCCCTCTCTCATGTACAAAGCTCAGTGATTAGAACAAAAAAAGAGTGATTAGAACAAAAAAAAGATTGCTAACGATTAACTTTTATTCACTTGTTTCATTGTGTAAATTCAAAACCTACTTGAACTCTCAACATCAGTGGGGATTATTACGTGTGCATACATCGTTTTACCTTAGTAGAACCCTCGCAATAGTATTGAAAGCCCAAGGAACCCCCATAACAGAAACTATTCTACTATCTCCTTTTATCTCTTGTCTCTTATTCTTACTTATAACTAGCCTTTCATAAATTACGGAAAATTCTAAAGAACAAAAATGCAATGTGGGTTATTGCATTAATGATTCCTTATCATCATCCAGTTCTTTTTTATTCTGGTCATGAAAGTGAAGAGTTATTGGTAAAATGTCAGTATGAAAGATGTTTACCTTCTGTTGAGCATATAGTACTGCCTTTTGAGAAACCCCTAGTCCAGTAAACGTCTCTTCAATATGTTTCTGTTTACACTGTCAAAGGTTCTCTTCCTCAGATTTTCAGCCTATAGTTGCTGCATCTGGTCATTTAGAAGACAATACTTTTATCTCAT
>NC_051412.1:17583820-17584025 GCF_015228065.2 Penaeus monodon
GAGTTTGAGAAACAGCCCCCATTGTTAATGTTCGAATCAACCGAACTGTAATCGAGGAACAGAAGAATATATAAAGTATCTTCCCCAACATTAATCACAATTACTTAACGACAGCCTTTCTTTTTTTTCCTACTCCGTTTTCTACGACTCCTGCCAATGGTTAAATGTCGTTCACTGACCTCTGAACTTCTGATGAAAAAAGGGT
>NC_051412.1:17584062-17584427 GCF_015228065.2 Penaeus monodon
TATCGAGTTCCATTTTCCCATTTTTTAAAGTGGGATTATGATATGTGATGATACTGTCTGCTTAATTAACTTCGTTTCTCTGAGATTTTTTTTCTATTTCAGGAATTCTTGTGATAAACAGGGAAAAGGAGAAACACTTTAGAAATAAAAGAGCTGTGGTATATTGTACTCTCTCTGCCACGTACCCAAGCCAGGGTTCAGCGAGGTTGTTAAATCAATGAAGAAACCACATTAAACTTTAGATCGCGGTATCTTCTTATTTTCGGATCTATTTATACTTTTAAGGAGCATCAAATGCTGTTGATATTATTGAGTTGTTACTGTTATTTTGTATTGCTGTCAATATTCTATTCTAGGTTTCTGAA
>NC_051412.1:17584523-17584840 GCF_015228065.2 Penaeus monodon
GATGGTATTATTCTTATTACTGTCCTTCACCTCATCTCACACATGGCATATTGAGATAAAATATTGCCTATTCGTTCTATTATCAATTTCTAAGCCTATCTACAAAAACAAATTTCGTCTCCTTTCACAAAACTCAGATGCAACAATTTCGTTATCGGTGCAACTGCGTGGAAGGTTGAAGGCCCGACTTATCGTCTTCGAACTTTGTAAAGAAAAAGTTCTTGTACCATGAAACTAAGCAATAGATTCTCTTGTGATTTTGTTTTTGTCTGGATGCTGACGTGTGTATCTCTCTTCTTATCTGTCTGTATTTCGTG
>NC_051412.1:17585200-17585949 GCF_015228065.2 Penaeus monodon
ATAGCTCTTGGCCCTTCCCACGAGTAAGGAATCGGGTTTCAGCAATTGACGACCCACGGGAAGATCCTGTTTACCTAACTCGCAACCTCGCCAATACAGCTTCAAAATTTCTTGCTTCTTAAATTCCAATCAGTTCCATTGAGGATGCATCTCCACTGCTGTCTTTACCTGATTCGACGCTACTTTCTCATGTTAGGCTTTATATCGCTATATGATGAGGAAAATTAACTCCAAGGGTTGGATGGCGGCTGCTTGGTCTTTTTGCAAATTTTATGGTAATCCAGACTTCAGATCCATTTGCCAGTGGGTGCAGTGAGTGAAATGTGTTACTGGAGTAAAATACATTGCGAGAGTCACAATAGGAAATAGCCTTTCAAAATCTTTGCCTTTTCAGCAGCTGCTAGGGTTGCATAGAGTTCTGTTATGAAATTCGAAGATGTGGGACGAATGATACTCTCCTCACGCTCATCTCCTTTCTGCAAATTCTTCAGCATCTTCAGTTTCTGACTCGTCTATGTTTTGAAGTTTCCAGTAGGAGTCTTGATTTGATCTCTGTTTTTGGTGAGTCCTTTCCTCGAATTCGAACAATTTGCCTAGGCGTTGCAATGGGTTACCCATGCAACCCTCCAATCGAAAGATCAAGACCCTCTCCTCGTCAATATATTGTCACAGGTATCCACCCAATAAGACGGAGGACCATCACCTCAAGGCACCAGCCACACATGAGTCATCCTAGTGCGCCCGATACT
>NC_051412.1:17586670-17587436 GCF_015228065.2 Penaeus monodon
AACAATCTAATTTGCTAACTAAGCCGACACTAATTTCCCCGTGATTCGACTTTCCCACATGAAATTTGGGCCCAAATGGATGCACGATTCTAACGGAGGTCGGTCATGTGAAACCAAAATATTATACTTATTAGCATGGCAATTACCAGAGTAATCCGACATTCTTTTCAGAATTGAATTTACATTTGCAACCAAATATTAAAATATATGACATGAAACGGAACTTTTTAAACATATTTCAATAACAGGCATAGCGCTGTCAATATGATCATTATGATATTTGATAAAATATAAAGGACATATATAGTAACACTGTAATGCAATTTATGCAAAATATACATATAATGAAGAACATGATACACTGATGTAGTATATAGCAAACCCACAATCCTCACAATAGAAACAGACACAACACTACCTACTATTACACTATACATGCAATCGAATACTTTTGCCTTTTGTGCAAGCGGCTTTTTATGTCACTTCTACTTTCTTCCTATTTCCCCTCCTTAGAAGACTAACAGGAGTAAATAGCACTGAATACTACAACTACATAGTCTCTCTTCTCTTAGTTCTTTGCAGTCTCAACACCTCTTTGCTATAATTCCATTTTTAAAGTCTTTAACAGAAGTTCGTCTCAGGTCTTTCTGGACAGATCCGAATTTTCTGCCTTACTTTTCGAGAGGCTATTATCAGAAGGCTAAACTTTCGCCTTCTTCCGTTTTCTTGAGTTTGGCGAAACCAGGTTGGCCGTCCGTTTTGCTGC
>NC_051412.1:17589406-17589487 GCF_015228065.2 Penaeus monodon
AGTGATTTCTCTTAGTCTTTTTACCTTTTTATCATCCTCGCTTGCTTTTTTCTAAAGACATCTTTATAAAAATAGAATAAT
>NC_051412.1:17590648-17591322 GCF_015228065.2 Penaeus monodon
TTCTCCTTCTTCTTTCCTTCATTTTCCTCTTTTCCTATCCATTCTGCCTTTTAAGAAGTCCATCTCTTCGAATTATTTGTCCAGTCCATTTTTCTTTGTTCCTTTTACTTTTTTTTATTCACAGCAGTCTTTCTTTTGAACTCTCTCCAGAATCTACTTATTGGTTTTCTTTTTTAGTCAACTTATTCTTTTCATTCTTCACCAAGTCAACATTTCAAAACCTCAATCCCCTTGATGTCTTCTTCCCTCTCAACCTCTGACTTTATAATCCTCTCTTAAATTGTCATGTTCTTTTTTTCAGTTCGTCCATTATCTTCCACGGTGAATATTTTGTGCTATCTAGCTTTTTCTGGTCATCTGCAAAACACGTATCTGTATCTCTTATCTGCTGACCACCCATCCGCACACCTTCCTCAGATCCATTTGCGTCCATCCTCCCTGCGTAGCTGAAGAACAGAAGTGGAGCGAATAAGTATGCTTGACACACTCCCTGCCATCTACACAGATCTCAGTTTCCTCTTCCCTCAGCCTCTCTAAACACTACTGATTAAGATACAGTTCACAAACATTTTTTTTAAATATCGGTAATCCCTGCCCAGATCTTCTTCCACTGAATCCACTCGAAGGCCTTTTCATAGTCAGCGAAACAGGTATACACCTCATATATATATAAA
>NC_051412.1:17591999-17592532 GCF_015228065.2 Penaeus monodon
TTGTAAACGTGCATATACTTCAGATTATGTTTTCCCGTTTCTTTCTAATCATATTTACTGCCTTATTTGCAATGGTGATCTGGAAGACTACTAGCCTTCTGCAACCTCTTTACAAACACTTTTATGGTTATTTACGACCCAATAAATCGCTTTTTATGGACGAGAATTTAAATCGTTTTGAGAATCAGAAAACGATATAGAAGTTTTGGCTTAAAGATAAATTCCTTGCTTAATATTTACTCTGTAGTGATAAATCTTAATCTCTGAAACTTGTTAACATCTAGAATTACTCAATTTCATGGTATCAGACATTGCAATTTTTCGAAATCAGAGCAAACCCCATTTACAAATAAAGCACTTAATTTGATCATAAATATTTTCGAATTTCAAGAGATTGTTATTATTTCTCTTAATATTGAATCTCTTAGAATCTTTATTAAGAAATAATCTATGATTGTTATTAATGGTTTATTTAATAATACAAAGTATAACGTTACATATAAATACCAATTTTGATGTTATTATTACCAGTT
>NC_051412.1:17592839-17593175 GCF_015228065.2 Penaeus monodon
AGAAAAAAAAAAAAAAAAAAAACACTCTTACACCAGTCGGAGACAAACAGAAAAAAAGAAGAAAAACAAGAAAACACACACACACACACACACACAAAAAAAAAAAATCTATAAAATAATACTAAGCATAGCCCTCTTCCACGACAATTGCTTCCCCTCTCAATCCCACGATCCGTCCCCTCTTCCGTCCCCTCAGCTGTAATACCCAGGACCCTAGAGACATTCAGTTTGCTTTCCATGGCTGAGTGTGCGTGATAGTGAACAGTGTTGGGGAGACACACGGCTGAAGGCAGAAAAAGGGGGGGGGGAGGACGAGAGAGCATTGGGGATCAAGTG
>NC_051412.1:17593776-17594202 GCF_015228065.2 Penaeus monodon
TTCCTCATCATCCATTTTTTGTCGGGGAGAAGGACTTAGAAACAAATTGGAGTAGAATTATATTCGAATTTATTAAACAAAGCAAAAATGCCCTTGAAAGGTGGTAATGACCGGTTGAATGCAACATGTCAAAAAAAGAAAAAAAATTATCAAATAATCATCATCACGAATTTCTCACTCGTCATCAGTAACCATCAGTCTTCAAATAATTATCCTTACAGATTTGTTCCCCTGGCATCAGTCATCACAAAGCTGCCAGTCATCAAATCATCATCATCACAAATCTGTCTCATTTTTATCGATCTTCACCAGAATCTCAAGTGCAGGGAGTGAAGACCTGCAATGTGAATGATATAAGGATAAGGATGACTATGCAAATGCGTATTGTGATTTCTCGATTGATGTATGCTTCGATTTGGATGACGG
>NC_051412.1:17594466-17594641 GCF_015228065.2 Penaeus monodon
CGCGCGAGTAAGTACAAGCCTGATAATACAACAAAAAAAAATTGTAAATCGAACTGTAATTTTCCGCAATTTCCTGGTTGTTAACAAAATGATGGGTAATGGCTAGTTATTTTTCTTAAAAGTTTGCTTATGAAATTTTAGACAACTTGGCACAATCATTCATCGCACAAAATCT
>NC_051412.1:17596192-17596364 GCF_015228065.2 Penaeus monodon
TAGTTCATAAAATAAATGGTAATAATGAGTAACAGAATTTAACTAAAAGAAAAGGACAGAAACATTGTGGAAAAAATACAAGACATGTATAAGAGGGCGCGACATACCTAAACAAATGAGAATTGCTCGTTACAGCAATTGCATTATACCGGAAACAATTAAATGACTCTAC
>NC_051412.1:17597245-17597902 GCF_015228065.2 Penaeus monodon
ATTTTTGTACTTCACAATCTAATTAACAGATAGATATCCCCCTCCCCCCTCTCTGCTCGCATTAAAAGGAATCGAATTCAAAGCTTTCCCTTCACCAAACACAATCCAAAATTTCTAGTGAATAAACCATTTTGTACAGGAAAGAAAAACTAAAATGCAGCGAAAAGGGTTCACATCCATTTCTATTAGAATATCCAAACGTATACTGGTCCTGCTATTGGAATTTTCTACAGTAAAATTTCCCAGTGCTATCAAACTTTTTCTTTTTTTTTTGTCTTCTCCTTTCATTAAGAACTTGCCATATATATCGACAGCTTTATTAGCTGATCAAACTAACTGATAATTCTTTCAAACAAACTTCCACTCACTATTCCGAATGATAGTATTGCCACAAAATTATTTGGAAAGAAAGTTTCCTAAAAGTTGAGATTAAATTTCAAATGTTCATGGTGATGTCTGCGAACTGTTTCCTGTTTTTTTTTTTTTTCGTGCATCATTATTCATTCCACATCTAATTATTCTTTATCTGTTTGTCACATTCCCTTCCTTTTCTCTCTCAAGGCGATAGGTGCCTAAAACTAATTTTCCGATACTTTTCTTTGAAATGGCTATCAAAGCATTGAGTTATTTGTTTCCAAGACTTATTTAAACTTGTAT
>NC_051412.1:17598638-17598781 GCF_015228065.2 Penaeus monodon
TAACAAAATTTAACTAAAAGAAAAGGACAGAAACATTGTGGAAAAAATACAAGACATGTATAAGAGGGCGAGACATACCTAAACAAGTGAGAATTGCTCGTTACAGCAATTGCATTACACCGGAAACAATTAAATGACTCTAC
>NC_051412.1:17599638-17600339 GCF_015228065.2 Penaeus monodon
TTGCGTATTATATAATTTTTGCACTTCACAATCTAATTAACAGATAGATATCCCCCTCCCTCCTCTCTGCTCGCATTAAAAGGAATCGAATTCAAAGCTTTCCCTTCACCAAACACAATCCAAAATTTCTAGTGAATAAACCATTTTGTACAGGAAAGAAAAACTAAAATGCAGCGGAAAGGGTTCACATCCATTTCTATTAGAACATCCAAACGTATACTGGTCCTGCTATTGGAATTTTCTACAGTAAAATTTCCCAGTGCTATCAAACTTTTTTTTTTTTTTTGTCTTCTCCTTTCATTAAGAACTTGCCATATATATCGACAGCTTTATTAGCTGATCAAACTAACTGATAATTCTTTCAAACAAACTTCCACTCACTATTCCGAATGATAGTATTGCCACAAAATTATTTGGAAAGAAAGTTTCCTAAAAGTTGAGATTAAATTTCAAATGTTCATGGGGATGTCTGCGAACTGTTCCCTGTTTTTTTTTTTTTTCGTGCATCACTATTCATTCCACATCTAATTATTCTTTATCTGTTTGTCACATTCCCTTCCTTTTCTCTCTCAAGGCGATAGGTGCCTAAAACTAATTTTCCGATACTTTTCTTTGAAATGGCTATCAAAGCATTGAGGTATTTGTTTCCAAGACTTATTTAAACTTGTATAAAGAGAGGATGCGATATCATGTGTCAGAAA
>NC_051412.1:17601019-17601224 GCF_015228065.2 Penaeus monodon
CATTGTTAGATAAAAAAGAAACAACGACAAAAGTAGTTCATAAAATAAATAATAATAATGAGTAACAGAATTTAACTAAAAGAAAAGGACAGAAACATTGTGGAAAAAATACAAGACATGTATAAGAGGGCGAGACATACCTAAACAAGTGAGAATTGCTCGTTACAGCAATTGCATTACACCGGAAACAATTAAATGACTCTAC
>NC_051412.1:17602088-17602759 GCF_015228065.2 Penaeus monodon
TTGCGTATTATATAATTTTTGCACTTCATAATCTAATTAACAGATAGATATCCCCCTCCCCCCTCTCTGCTCGCATTAAAAGGAATCGAATTCAAAGCTTTCCCTTCACCAAACACAATCCAAAATTTCTAGTGAATAAACCATTTTGTACAGGAAAGAAAAACTAAAATGCAGCGAAAAGGGTTCACATCCATTTCTATTAGAATATCCAAACGTATACTGGTCCTGCTATTGGAATTTTCTACAGTAAAATTTCCCAGTGCTATCAAACTTTTTCTTTTTTTTTTGTCTTCTCCTTTCATTAAGAACTTGCCATATATATCGACAGCTTTATTAGCTGATCAAACTAACTGATAATTCTTTCAAACAAACTTCCACTCACTATTCCGAATGATAGTATTGCCACAAAATTATTTGGAAAGAAAGTTTCCTAAAAGTTGAGATTAAATTTCAAATGTTCATGGTGATGTCTGCGAACTGTTTCCTGTTTTTTTTTTTTTTCGTGCATCATTATTCATTCCACATCTAATTATTCTTTATCTGTTTGTCACATTCCCTTCCTTTTCTCTCTCAAGGCGATAGGTGCCTAAAACTAATTTTCCGATATTTTTCTTTGAAATGGCTATCAAAGCATTGAGTTATTTGTTTCCAAGACTTATTTAAACTTGTAT
>NC_051412.1:17603497-17603640 GCF_015228065.2 Penaeus monodon
TAACAGAATTTAACTAAAAGAAAAGGACAGAAACATTGTGGAAAAAATACAAGACATGTATAAGAGGGCGAGACATACCTAAACAAGTGAGAATTGCTCGTTACAGCAATTGCATTACACCGGAAACAATTAAATGACTCTAC
>NC_051412.1:17604497-17604973 GCF_015228065.2 Penaeus monodon
TTGCGTATTATATAATTTTTGCACTTCATAATCTAATTAACAGATAGATATCCCCCTCCCCCCTCTCTGCTCGCATTAAAAGGAATCGAATTCAAAGCTTTCCCTTCACCAAACACAATCCAAAATTTCTAGTGAATAAACCATTTTGTACAGGAAAGAAAAACTAAAATGCAGCGAAAAGGGTTCACATCCATTTCTATTAGAATATCCAAACGTATACTGGTCCTGCTATTGGAATTTTCTACAGTAAAATTTCCCAGTGCTATCAAACTTTTTCTTTTTCTTTGTCTTCTCCTTTCATTAAGAACTTGCCATATATATCGACAGCTTTATTAGCTGATCAAACTAACTGATAATTCTTTCAAACAAACTTCCACTCACTATTCCGAATGATAGTATTGCCACAAAATTATTTGGAAAGAAAGTTTCCTAAAAGTTGAGATTAAATTTCAAATGTTCATGGTGATGTCTGCGAA
>NC_051412.1:17605015-17605121 GCF_015228065.2 Penaeus monodon
GTGCATCATTATTCATTCCACATCTAATTATTCGGAGGTATTTGTTTCCAAGACTTATTTAACTTGTATAAAGACAGGATGCGATATCATGTGTCAGAAACTTTTT
>NC_051412.1:17605669-17606121 GCF_015228065.2 Penaeus monodon
AGAATATCAAAATAAGCGAAAGGAACCCCTCGGTTCAATCTTATAATGTGCATAATGCTATATGATAAATCCATTTGCAAAACTAATATTTGTACGGTCTGCAGGACAAGTCGGATATGACCAGCTCTCAAAATGGGTCTAAAGGTTCGAGAATCCAGGGAAAGGATTCCATTAGGGAAATGAATAAGTCAAGTTAATTCACTGAGGGCTGCACCTTCTCCTCGCCCCTTATTCCTCATCACCCACGCTTCATTCCTTACTCCTCGCTTCACTTCAGTTTCTCCACTTCCCTCACTCCTTACTTCGCCCTCCACACCTCTCACCCTTTACGTGTTCTGTCTCACTTCCCTCACTACTCATCTCTCAACCCTCATCCTCATCCCTTAACTCACACTTCAACCTCCTCATCCTCACTTGTCCCCCTCACTCCACACTTCCCATCTCTTATCCCT
>NC_051412.1:17606248-17606443 GCF_015228065.2 Penaeus monodon
CTCACCAGTAGTACTTCACGTAATTAACGTTATATCAGCAGCATTTTTTTCTCTTTTTAGTCCTGATATGATATGAATCTGACATGATCCTATATATCATATACTGGTGTTTCAACTTGAGACAGAGCCTCTGTTGCTTTTAAGATCTGTTATTTCTAATTCTGATAAGGTTGTTAATGGTAATATTAGCCATAC
>NC_051412.1:17607194-17607573 GCF_015228065.2 Penaeus monodon
ATCATACAGACAATACAATTTATTCTTTCGAGCCAACCCTTGTTAAAGTATAGTAAATGAATTATCATTTTTTCATATTCGCTAACTGTATATGATCTTTTTGAAAATAATATTGGATTTGCTGAATCACTGATATATAATTTACAATAAATATGAATATTCTTATATTGCCTCTTGTTTATCCTACCATTGCTATAATATTTGTATTATCACTATTCTTATAGATATGGTTGGTTGTGCCTTTAGTGCTTTTTATGGTCCTTATCTGTTTCTTAGGATACTGAATTTCTCCTCGAGGGTCAGTCGTTCAACCAACCATCAAAGTTTCCGGCAATAAAATCGTGAACTTTTGGTTGAATTATGAAAAATTACAGAATAC
>NC_051412.1:17607731-17608387 GCF_015228065.2 Penaeus monodon
AGTGAGTGAGTGTTACATAGCACCTAGAATGAATAACGGTTTCACTTAAAAACACAACAGATGCAACTCAGCTATTTTATTATAAATATGATACATTTCCACATTCCACTTATGACAACTGGAATATTCACTGACACAACATCAAAACATGTACACAGTAGAAAATAAAATATATTAGAAAAAAGTGACTCAGATAATTTCCAGAGCAAGCGATTCAAGGTGAAGCTTAAAGGAAATAATACAAACAAATAAATAGAATGAAAGGAGATGAGTATGATAAGGTAAAGATTTTTTTCTTCTTCTTCTTGGTTGCTTGAGTAAATTCCAACAAATGAAATGTAACTAATAATCCAAGTTATGAGTATAACTCTCCCACGAAGAAGGGTTTTGATGTAACAGTTACATGCGACTGGCATTCAGAGGTATGCAGGGACCCTCGTGCTTGTATTTTTATGCACTTCTCTACAGTCTTTTTCACGTTTATACATTTTTACACATTCTTGGTAATGTCCTGTACAGTTATGTCAACCTGTTAAGTGTATCTTACTCCTTAATGTAACAATTCCGGTTAGAAAATAAAATTCGGTTACTTTTGAAGATAATTTTATTAACGTTTGCTCTTCATTTATTTATTTGAGTAGTTTGCCATTAATAAT
>NC_051412.1:17608569-17608677 GCF_015228065.2 Penaeus monodon
TCTTAAAACTGAAAGACGTGGCTCGAGATTGTCACAGCAATTAACCAATTTACTCGGTCGTGCATATAAGTTTGCCCAATCAGTCTCTACACAGTACAATGATATATT
>NC_051412.1:17609239-17609319 GCF_015228065.2 Penaeus monodon
GGTGTACCTAGTACGCTAAGCAGATGCCCCCCCCCCCCCCGCCATCAGTGGTTCAGTAAATCAATGAAGTGATGCTTGTA
>NC_051412.1:17609353-17609450 GCF_015228065.2 Penaeus monodon
AAAAGGAGGAGGGGGGAGTCTCGCCGACCCGAAATCAGATATCCGATAATTAACTAACGGATAAACGGTTTTAATAATGCCCATCAAATAACGATGT
>NC_051412.1:17609471-17610469 GCF_015228065.2 Penaeus monodon
TAGTCGCATTTAAATATTGCAAAGCTGACAGTGTTTTCAGTGCAAATTGTCAACTCGCTCAGTAGTGCTATATATTAAATTATGTGACTAGCATAACTTCTTTTAGAGGTGGAAATATCTACACAAAATAAATAGAAAAAAGATAGATTTAATTTCATATATTTTGTACATATCTTTAAAAAATAGTCACGTCGTCAGATATTAGAGATTCTCAGATATCCCACATTTATGGCAACTAATTCTTTCCGCATTTAAAGTTTCTTTATTTTCTGTTTGGTACTGATAATAACACTTTATCTTCTATGTCATCTAGTTTTATTCGCTGTCATTATCATCCTATAAGTTCTTTTAACAGCTGCACAAAATAACTCGTAACTAATTAGAGCTTGCATAACCATTAACTATACTAATCAACCAGAACTGTTCCACTATAATATACGAGACAAATTATCCTGATACTAAATCAATCTCCTTTTTGTGCATAACCGCTAGCAGCCTTCATCTGTCCGTAAAAGAACTACAGAACAAACGGTAGTGAAATTACCGTAGACTTTCACTATAGTATACAACCTTAACGGGGGTCTAGTGTGCACTTTCACGATGGTCTTTCAGTTACAAAGGTTTGCTCACATCCTTAACCAGCCTTATTAAACTACATAAGTACCAGGCAACACGTATTACAGTAATATCTACAAACATGAACGTTTCTTTTTATATAATACTACATGTTTACACAGTTAAAACGTACAGGATGATATGAAAAGTAGTATATAATACGAACTAGTATATACATGTACATTAGTATAATTCTATAAGTTTCTTTTCGTTTGTACAAGTTTACATGAGGAAATATAATAGGTATGACATTGTACGAAATTATAATAATAAAGCTGTTGTATGTATCCGCATAAAAAAGATTTTGCGATTTTGAAAATTAAACCGACATTCATTAGAAATGTTAGATATACAGGCATAGACATATAAAAATATGTATAGAC
>NC_051412.1:17610764-17611741 GCF_015228065.2 Penaeus monodon
TCCATGATACAATGGAATGGAATGTATGATTCTCGAAGGCTAACAGCTCTGAGTAACATGCAGTAAATGACAATAAAAACTGAACAAGTAGTTTAAACGTAAACATGTTCAGTCATACGAGCTCAGTTAAAGGAAAAGTTCCACCTTATACAGAATTATTTTATTTCATAACCATTTATCCCATTATTTTCTGGTTTATCAAGAGTTTGGAGTTATATAATTGAAACTATTATCACCTGAGGAATGTACTGTGCTTCCTCTTTATCTTCTCTTTTAATCAGAAAATAAGAAGATGATAAAAAATGAGAAGGTTATAAATAAGTCAAACGGGAAAAGGATGAAGGAAATATTATATATTGTATATTATTTACATTATTGTCCTATTTGATTCCTTCTTTCTGTGTTTTATCTTTGATTGTGATTTTCGATTCATTATGTGTAATTAGCTTAGTCGACTATAATGCCAAGTACATATAATAGTCATGAACGAAACACCTGTAGTGTACTTTTTTTTTCATTTTCATTTTTTAAACAATTCTTTTGTTTCTAATTTCTAATATATTCTGATAACTTTCCTCTGGATCATTATTTCTTCAATTAAGGTTTTCTTTAATTTGATTTTAGATCCAAAATATATAGCGTTATCAACAGGACCTGTATTTTGATTTACAATATGAAAAGATTTTCTTGCTAAAAAAAATGGAAAAATATGTATTTTGTTGTCGCAAAAGGAATATATATTGATAAAATGTGTGATACTAGTAAGTATAATACATATCTATTGGGAAGACTGTCAAGAAGGCTCAACTCCCCGATCACAATACATGTAAACTGAGCCTTATTGAGGTCTGCTTCTAGAGTTCGCAATCACGAATATTCTTTCCGACTTTTATAACAAAGTCTTAAAGGTAATAGTGCTTTCTAAGAGGTACGAAGTAGCACTTATGACAATCTGAATGTTGTATACCAACCAGGAT
>NC_051412.1:17611763-17612112 GCF_015228065.2 Penaeus monodon
CTCTCTTCTAAGTAAGTGCAATGCAAAGTTCCCCCAGAACTTAAAATATCAAATAATGAAAATATCCATTTGATCAACTTCCAGGTCTACTCTGATACACATTAATATAGCTTGCCACATTCTACAGACAGAAGGTTTATGCTACACTTAAGCGTTAGTGTAAGTCCAACAGATTCCGTACCGATGTCTTGAAGGAGCTTCCATAGCCTAACTGAGTAATCTCTCCTCGCACATAGAGATGCTAGAATTTCCTTATCTATCAAAATAAGTGTTCTAGCAAATATGGAAAGTACTTCAGACATTTGTATCTCGTTCAGCAAATTACCCTTGATCGTAATAAAGTTCTACA
>NC_051412.1:17612200-17614725 GCF_015228065.2 Penaeus monodon
CTTATTCTCGTGAGTACATTGCACAAAAATTAAGCTGTACATAACTACTGTTTGGGATTACATAATGATATGGCAAAGGGCGATTACTACTGTATTTTTTCAACAATTCGAATCCTTGATTCAAGCTTTACACAAATATTCGTAGCTCACCTGTAAAGGAGTGTAGTAATAATATAAAGTAAATATCCGTTTCTTTCATCTTACGAGATGCTTGGAAAATAAGTAGAGAATACAACTACTCGATGAGTCGACGTTTAAGGACTAGAAAAATAGGAGAAAAAATTGTAATGGAAAAGAAATGGAATCGAGATGTTCCCTAAATGTTTTTTTTCGCATTCCTCCCCATGAGTCTCATTCCTGCATTTCGATTTGCTTCGTCAAGTATGCAAATGAAGAGTTCCTCATTAATGGGGGGTGGGGTGGGGGGTCTCTTGCAGCTCATCCACCCCCCTCGGGAGCCGCTCTTCATTCATTTTTTTCTGTGATGCTGTTTATTACGCCGCCGTTGTCAACACGTCGCAACCTGTTTTGAAAACGTGGCGAGAAGTATAAAGGAATTTGTTCTCTAATCTCTCATAATTCGATAGGGAATGATATGTCACTTTTCTATCCACTTTACGATTAGGTTCGCATTTTCTTTAGTAAGTTAAATAAACCAAAGTTCAAGCACTGCAGTTAATTCAAAGTTCTTGCACTTCCCTGAGGAAACCTTTACAGTATTTGGAACTGTAGTGAAAATAACAGTTTTAATAATCATCATCTGTCATAACGATTTGCCTGTCAATTCCTAATATTTCGGAATAAACAATCATTAATCCAATGAGTATTTTTTTTCTATATATATAAATAAACGATAGAGGTTAAGAAACTTTCTCCAGGCAAAATCAGAGCCATTCGACTGTCTGTTTTTGAGATCATGTTTGTAACATCGTTAAGAGCTATAGATACAAGAATACACAGACACGAGCAATGAGATTCAAGTACAAGATTGTTGCAAGAAAAAAAAATAATTCACATGAATAAATAAACGTTTAATCAGAACGTTATACCATGAAGGGGATAATAAATATGTCTGTGTAACAAAGGAAGCATACATACATACGTTAGTGGCTGGAAACCTTGAAGCACATACAAGTAGTTCATTCATAAAGTGGGAATATGTGTTCCTCCAGCCAGTTTTAACTATTTCCTTCTATTGACAATGGAAGATCAATATTTATTTTGACCACTTGTGCGTGTACGTTAACGTGAAAGGCAATCATGATTTACTGTTTAACTTTATATCTCTCGGGATTCTTGAGCACACAGATGATAATGTAACAATCACACTGTTTAATCTGCGTCTGTTTTTGCTTCCATGAGGAACACGATCCGTATGATAGAGAACAGGATTTCGCATCAGCGTTTAACATTCGTGTTCTTGTTCCTGTTCCGGGTTGGTGAGTGTGTGCGGGTAACTCGGGCTCTTGACATAAGTAGACAGCGTGCGTATGGAGCAAGGGGTCGCCACAGCTGATGCCGTCGGCCCTCCGTAGGGTCCAGGCATGTTGTCAGACATCGAGTGTGACCTGACGTGACGGTGATCAAAGTTGTAGTCACATTTTAAAATCTTGATGAACGCAGCTTTAAATGTTCGATTGAAGATTGTGTAAATGATTGGGTTAATTGTGGAGGAGACGTAGCCGAGCCACAAACACACGTTAGCGAGGTGGTCCGAGACCTGACAAGTGGGGCACGCGGCAAAGTAGATGTTGAGGATGAAGAAGGGAGTCCAGCAGATGACGAAGGCGAAGAATACGAGTCCTAAGACTTTGGAGGCCTTTTGCTCGTTGGCCACGGCGTTGGCAGCCAGGGCGTCTCTCTTCCTCGACGGCAAGAAGCGGAGGTGCCACGCGGCCGTCCCCACCAGCTGTAGCCGGAGAGCTTTCAACTTAAAGTTCCTCGTCTCTCGGGCGATGGACTCGGGCGTCTGCGTGGCCTGCTCGCACTTGTGGATGTTCGAGAACTCGTAGTGGCCCGTGTGGCCGTTGGAGTAGGTCCCTCGATAGGACGACCTCGGGGTGAACGTGAACGAGTGCGGCGGCTGCTGCGGCTTGCGACGAACGGACCGATATCGACCCATCGTCCGGGCCTTCCCTGCCGGGGCGTCGCTTGCGAACTTCGCTTTCTTCCTCAGCAGGTGAACGGTGAGGGCGTAGCTCACGACCATGATCACCATGGGGATGTAGAAGGCGCAGAGGGAACCGAAGATGAAGAACGCCTGGTTGTTGATGGCGCAGACGTCCTCGGTGGGCATGATGTTCGCCGTGTCCACGATGCCCAACACGGTGATGAAGGACGTGATGAGCATCGCCAAGAGCCACACCAGGACCACTTTCACGGCCACCGTCTGGAAGGCAATCGGCGGAGAGTTTGTTACTTACCATACACGTACATTTAACTCCGACACCCAATCACAGACAAACAGTCACAGAGACAAACACACTCTTAAAACACACGAGAATAAACACAGATCCACGAAAAAT
>NC_051412.1:17614903-17615339 GCF_015228065.2 Penaeus monodon
TAAATACAACTGCAACCCCACCCAAAATCTGCCTGCCACGTCTTACTTTCTTACTGCTGCTCCTGGTTTTCAGCGGGTTGCGTATGCCCAGGTATCGGCCCAACGAGATCGTACACATATGCATGATGCTGGACGTGCAAGCAAGCACATCACACGTCACGTAGATGTTGCACCACACTAGTCCGAAAGGCCAGTACCCTGTAGGAAACAAGGGATGCTGTAGTTAGAATGTGGCGTGCGTTTTGCAAGTTAAGAAGATTTGAATGTAAACGTTTTGGTATACTTCAAACATATTTTGGGCTGTAATTATTATATTGAAAATTTGCATTCTATGATTTTGTGAAAAGTGTCATGCATATTACTTACGATATTTCAGTTACTATGAAAATGTACAGGGGCAATAAGACATACGTTCCATGCCCTTTATTCATGGTAT
>NC_051412.1:17617838-17618067 GCF_015228065.2 Penaeus monodon
TGTTCTCGTGAAGACAAAGAAACTCCTATACACAGGGTTTGTACATTGTGCACAGACTCCTTCCTCCACGCTATAAACCGGCATAATCTTTCCCGATCTCCTTGATCTCGATGTCTCCCCTGCACTCGAAGCCAACTCTCCGGCCTCACGCCATCAAAGTCAGGAGCCCTCCCTTCTCGGTAGTCGCACACCCTTGCGTTATTTACTTCCTTGCCTCTCTGTCCGATAT
>NC_051412.1:17618536-17618867 GCF_015228065.2 Penaeus monodon
TTTGCAACTTGTAACTCAAACTAATAATGAATATTTTAACTATTATTTTACCTTTGTTCAGTGATACACTTTGGCTCTCTAAATAAATTATTGCACGTTATTATTTCGGATTTAGATATTTCGAACGAAATTATATGCATGCGAAATGTAGGGCAGCCGTAATTAATTTGGACGATAATATCAGTGAAAAATTATTTAGTTCCCCGTCATAATGATCTGTTTCCCTTCCGTTTTCATTAGGATTCTTCCGGTTCGTGATCAGATTTCGTATAATTAGGTAAATGTTGTGTGTATACGAAAATAGGCTATTAAATCTTACTGTGTGCATGTA
>NC_051412.1:17619579-17620520 GCF_015228065.2 Penaeus monodon
TGGCAGTTGACATTTCGTTAGATTATCTATATCATTCCACGTAAGCAGAGGCACAGACATTCATAAAGGAAGCGCCTTCTCTTTCTCATCTCTTTAGTTATCGCCCATTTCTCTTTAATTGCTTTATTCGTTGTTTTGTTTGTTCTTTCAGTGATAGTCTAATGAAGGCTATCAGTAATAATCCCAAATGACATTCTGATGCTCGTGAAATTTGAGTGTGACATTCCTTTGCTCGAATGAGCAGCAATTCTCATAATCATTGTTGTATTAATTTATTTGAATGATCAATCTATAGCGTATTCCATGATGTTGAAGTCGTACATTTTTTTCAAAGAATAAGATCACCAGGGACAGTTGTTGTTTTTTCTAATTCTATCGCACAATTAACTGACACAGTAATTCACGATTATTATCATTACCAATATTATTAAAGTTGCTATGTAAGTATCATGAACATTCGATGTGATGGCTAGTTAACACGAACTCAACAAACTTTTGGTAAATGGGAGCAGATAGTGTTATGGCGTAAAATACAGAAACCCCAGATGCATCAGTATTCAAAATAGAATTGTTTCCCTGTAATGACAAGTACAAAAAATGGGTCTCCTTTATATAGTAAAAGAAGCGGTGATCATTGACTGGTGTAGCAGTTTGCACCTTTTTTTTTTAATATGAATTGATGGTGATTCTTGACAATGTGATGTTTAACTCTGAGAACCATTATAGTTTCTCTTGAGATAAGATCTTAGCTTCTTTTCTAAGTAGCACGTAGAAAGGATCACGTTTCTATAGGCACTACAAACACTTATCATGGCAATTTAATCTGTAAATAATTTTTGTCTCTGTGAGATGCGTGGGAGGCAAGAAGAGGAGAAGAGTTGCCATGTCGTTAATTTGTCCTGATATTTTTTTTCACCGGGGTGGGGGTGGGGGTATACTCC
>NC_051412.1:17621409-17621873 GCF_015228065.2 Penaeus monodon
GACAGCCAGAGTACTCACCGAGGAAGCCGGCGATAGCTCCAAAGGGCATCACGACCAGCGAGACGAGCAGGTCAGCCACAGCAAGTGACATGAGGAAGTAATTGGTAACATTGTGAAGACGTCGCTCCAGGCAGATCTGCAACGAAGGGGAGAGGGGGGGCGAGTTATAATATAGGTCGCTTCAATATCACTTTGTAATCTGTAGGTGTCGTAGGATTTTAGTAAGGAGTATGTACGTTTATTTAGGTTGTTATGTAGTCCTGAAAAGAATATAAATGTAATGAAAAATGGATGCTTGTATAAGTCAAGTGAGGTAACTGACGTTTCGATATTACACCTTCATCAGAAATAGTGAAGATAATGCCTACACGTCAATTTCATATCGCGTAATTTTGGAATTATATTGTTACATTCATGAATATTTTCTACTCGAACTTCAGCGTTTCGTATATTAGATGGTTCTT
>NC_051412.1:17623012-17623454 GCF_015228065.2 Penaeus monodon
TAAAACTGACTCACATACAACTAATAAGTGAGAATATAACTTTATTAATAACCGCCAACGAGCAACGGGAAATCCACCTTTTTATTAACCCTTTTCCCCCTCCCTTATGTCTATCGTTGATGAGCACCACTTTCTACATAGGGCTTTTAGAGCAGGGAGAGGGTTTGGACGGAGGTGGGGGATATAATCCCCTTAATAGAGTTATGGTCTTGAAATCACAACAAGGGCATAGTTAGGCTGGGGATCCCAAGGGACTGCCGTCTTGCTATTGATCCAGTGTACGGTGACAGCGCCTGTGTTACAACAGGACCCTCCTTGGCTCCTTACACCCCCGTCTTCAGTCTCACCCAGTTGCCTCCTCGTCTGCTCACCCGTTAACCCGTTCGCCCACTTCGATGAGACGTCAGGTTAAGTTATCTCTGCTCACCCCACTTATTTTCTA
>NC_051412.1:17623509-17623616 GCF_015228065.2 Penaeus monodon
TCATCTTTATCCCTACCAAACGCTTTTCCTCTTAATTCTAACACTGTGCTCATATGTTCATAAGGTCATAAGTCATGCAAAGTATGCTGTATCCCTGTTTTGCCCGA
>NC_051412.1:17623641-17623779 GCF_015228065.2 Penaeus monodon
GAAATATAACTTTTAAGTAAAATTTACCGAAAGGTTAAAGGTTAAAATCTAATTGAAGTAACCGAGCTTCGTATTGCTGTAATCCAAAGCTCACTGTTATTTCGTAACTGGAATACATGTGTAGGTAAATACTATCAG
>NC_051412.1:17623957-17624217 GCF_015228065.2 Penaeus monodon
CTACAATAACGCACACACAACTGAAACAGATTTAACATCATGCAAACTTAATCTTGGTAACCGTGCATTATTCAAGAGACAATAATACATCAATTATCCAAACGCAATTACACCTGAGATTCATCGAGTTTTTTGAGGACTGAATATGAGGGGACAAAGCTTCTGGAAATGAAACAAAAAGGATTATGCTCTTCTTTCTTGCAAAACTCTCACCTGAGGAAACTCTTCGTATATGCAATAGTTATAAACCTGATTCTACT
>NC_051412.1:17624560-17624984 GCF_015228065.2 Penaeus monodon
CAAACGAAAGCGAATAAAAGTCCCTCACCCATTACCCCCAAGCTAGCACACAACGCCTGATGATATGTCTCATAAATGTTAAGTGCAGATAAGATGCCTCGTAGGATAAGCACTTTCCATCGCCCTTCTGATTCACTTGGCTAATTGACAGCTTCAAAGGAGGCGAGGAATATACTAAGACACAAGCTAATGGTGATATCCTTCAGAAGGTATATTTACGTTAAAGGGAAAGGCGGTCGGCGTTAGAAATGGAGGAGCAATCAATTTTCATCAACTAGGTCTTTCCTGGAGGGGTATTTCCTTCTCGTCAACATATAAAGTAAATGATAAACTGATTATCTGAGTTAAGATTCGGTTTGATAATGTGATTGATTGTGTAGAGGGTGAGAAGATGAGTCTGTGCATGTGAACTGTTATGCTGGTA
>NC_051412.1:17625324-17625463 GCF_015228065.2 Penaeus monodon
GTGAAATCATATCACTATTAACAGGGAATGAACTGATCACACCTGCATTAATATTTTAGTGCTTATGGCCTATAGCTCGGATACAAACTCTAGATCTAAACCAAATCAGTTCACGTTATAAATAATTTCATGAATTATC
>NC_051412.1:17625703-17625778 GCF_015228065.2 Penaeus monodon
CAATATCTTACATGGTACACAGAAATCAAAACCTACATTTACAACAGCGATGCGTACATAACACCGTGGCACAGT
>NC_051412.1:17628918-17629073 GCF_015228065.2 Penaeus monodon
CGGCAGTAAAAAGTGGTACTTTGTTACCGTAGATTTCTCTTCCATCAGTGACAGAATTGGAGCCATATACTTATGAGAGGGATTACTGTGAAAAGGCTGAACCAGGCCAGTGTCACAGCTCGGAACATACAGATACTCTCTACATTTGAGCTGAC
>NC_051412.1:17629163-17629266 GCF_015228065.2 Penaeus monodon
GGGGGGGGGGGGAGGTGGAGGGAGGAGGAGAAGCGAACGTAAGAGAAAAAGTAAGGAATGAAAGCAGTTAGAGAAAATGAGAGAGATCCAATTTAAATCATAA
>NC_051412.1:17633146-17633464 GCF_015228065.2 Penaeus monodon
TTACAAAATTCTGATTTATTTACATAAAGTTCCTAATCATCTGAGGTCGTTTTTGTTAAAAGTTGATGCATTTGGTAAATGGAACATATCTCCACAACATCAAACTTTTTATAACTGCTTTCAAGACAAATCTAATAAAAGTTTTTAACATAGGTTTCTTCTCTCGAGAGATATGATTTGGCGAATCATAAAGGAAATATAAAAAACGGGGAGAAAATTTTTAGTTCTGGACAGTGCCTGTCACAGTTTTCAAACTGGGTGACACTATGACATTTGTTCATGATCTTTTGTTTGGGCGAAACATGCGTTGGTATACAT
>NC_051412.1:17635043-17635155 GCF_015228065.2 Penaeus monodon
GAATGAGGAGGGGGGGAATTTTTAAAGGGGGTAAAAAGTAAAATAAAAAACTTTAAGATAGAGGGAACATAAATAAGATAAATAATAAAAAAAGGAAGATGTGCGTAGCACA
>NC_051412.1:17635826-17636192 GCF_015228065.2 Penaeus monodon
GCAATGTATACATGAAAAGAATACCTTGCCAAGAGCAAACTTTCCCTTGAAATTATATGACCCTTTAAAAAGGCAAGTTTTTATTAAGAATCTGAATATTTTACCAGGGAACATAATTCCCTTCAAAAAACGAAACTCCGAGTTTACCCCGAAAAAGTCACGCCCAGAAAAATTATTCATTTTTACGAGCCCCCCCAAAAAAATTAGTGCGTGGTTTCAGCTTCTTGAAACCTACTACAGTCACATCTTCAGAAGGCTTTAGCAATATGTTGATTTTATTTCGGGAATATGGCTGAATTACACAATAGATACATAAGAGAGCTTTCTATATATATTCTATACTAATTTTCCCATAAATCCCAAAAA
>NC_051412.1:17636530-17637224 GCF_015228065.2 Penaeus monodon
GGAACATATACAGCCATACAAGCCTCGTCGACGTAAGCGAAGGAATGCGGTTAACAATGGCGGAGTATTAACGCCGACGGCGACGAGGCGGCCGTTGGAAGGAGCGAGCAGCGCCCCCCCAGCGGAGGTCCCGAGTGCCGGCGCTGCCATGGAGTGCATGTGTTCTCGCCCCGTCCATTACACGCAAGAATACACAACCACTCTCCCTTTTTTAAACATCATTGTTGCCAAGAATAATAGGATACATGTGTTGTTACTATGTGCCAGTCTTCTCCAAGAAGGGAAAAAAAATATATATATATATTATTTACACACAAAGCCGTTTTAACTACTTCCGTTCTCGGATTTTTTCTGAAAGGAAAATGTTTTTTTCTTTTTTTTCTGAGGTGACGTGTTGCACAACATTAAAACGAATTTATTTATATGTCCGTCTCTGAAAAGGAGCTTTAATGAACGTTTTTCTGTGGGTTGTATATTTAAGAAATATGTTAAGGTCTGAATTTCCAACGAACGCAAATGTAAGTTTTATTGATGTCATTAAAAGTAAAGAACAATATCTCGCACCATGTATTTGCCCATATATTTGTGATTCATTTGTATTCACCATTCAGTGTCAGAATCTATTACCTTGCGTTAATCTGATAATGTCTGTTAATATGATATCGCATTGTATCACCAGGTCCTGATTTCATAT
>NC_051412.1:17641474-17642179 GCF_015228065.2 Penaeus monodon
GAAGAAAAAATTAAATCTCAAAATATGACATCGACAACTCCTTTACCATTATAAAACCATTCATCTCAATCTAATGTGTGGAGCATCATCTGTGCATCCTGACTCCTGAATTTTCCACGGGCACTATGAATATTTCCTATTAACTGGGAGAAGCAACGGCCATTGTGCGAATTTCGAGGGTCTACGTTACATAAAAAAACCATTAGCGGATTTCCTTTCCGTTATCTAATCGTAAAAATGGAATTGAAATACGTTACTTAGATTCTATGTATTGCATGTATGAAAATTTGTACATAGGCAATATGGTAAGACGAAAAAGGTTCCATAGGGTCTGTATAATTTCAACTGTCGAAGTATTTTTGAATAGATTGTATAGCAGACAATGTACGTGAATAAGTATTTAAACACCATGGCAAGCAAATGGAAAAAGTGTCACGTCAGATCTGCAGAATTTCAATGACAGAAGTAGAAATAAATAGCAAGATGATTAATCAGGTATATTCCATTTTCAAATAATTCCCAATCATTTTTAGATGTTTACTATTCACAGTGAAAACTTTTTTTTCGAATATCGCCATGGCACCCTGCTACGAAAAGCATAATGCACTTAAAACCTGAAAACAAATTATGAAGCTACACCATATAATTGAACTGCATGTGTTGTATTTACGCACATATTACGTCTGGTTAATTACTATGACAATC
>NC_051412.1:17646210-17647272 GCF_015228065.2 Penaeus monodon
CAGGATGTTGCCGATGCCCCCCGCCAGGATGAACATGGCCAAGAACAGGAAGGAGAAGTCATACTCGAACGCCTCCTCCTCCGCGAAGGTGGCGTTGACGTCGAGGTAGCGGGCGTCGTGGGTGAGGTTGGGCGCCTGGGTGAGGCTGGGGTCCGTCGGCAGTAGCTCCGGGATCCTACAGTGCAGCGAGTGGAGTGACGAAGGCAGTGTTAGCGTGGGTAACGTGTAAGATACTGAGGGGCTTGAGGGATGATGAGACGATGAGTTAGCCAGCGGCGAGACGAAGGGCGAGGGAAAGGGCGACATAGCATTGATTGTCGAGTTATCACAAGGAACGGATGAGCACGATTCGAGGGAGCACAGCAATTCACTGCCGTACGTTAACAAGGAGGAGAGGACGTTGGCCCGCGAGTTCGACCGCAGGGCCCAGAAGCTCGTGGTGTTGTCGCTGAAACACGACAGACAGACTTGAGTTCGATCCGAGCCGGACAGGGCGGGGTCCGGACTCGTGCCATTGAAGCTGTCTCTGATCTGGGACTCGTCATTCGATATACAATCACTAACACTCGTCACCCAACACGAAGTATTGGATGCAATATTGTCTAAAATATATTCGCACTGGAATGTTAATCCATTACGTAGATCGTTTGATTTGATGCTGTCTTCGCCATACCAGGAGCACTCCCTCGTGTATTCACTCGCAGAGAGGCCGCCGTCCCCTCCGCTGTCAAATATTTGCGATTGGATGTCATCCATTCGCGGAAGAGAGCTGTCGTAATGCCCTCCCTGCACTGACGTCCTGTTCACGTGCAACATTTTACTCCCCGCTATAACTCTCTCCATATCGAAACGCACTTTGACGCCTAGGACTCCCTGCTAATCACCATGATGTGCGTCTCCAATCCAAGGGTAATTGGCGAATCAAGGAGAGAAGTGCACGATCATTTCTACGAGTGTCTGCTAGAGAGGACAGTACACTCATGATTCCTGAAAACACTCCATCGCCACAAGCGTCTCACTCTAAAAGAACCTCGACAAAATTTCGACAAAAGTACTGAGCAA
>NC_051412.1:17647290-17647449 GCF_015228065.2 Penaeus monodon
ACGTATTTTTTCCTTAATTTCATTCATGCTTTGATGAACTCTCCCTGATGAAAAAGGAGATCAAGAGGATTTTTCATTATGCCTTTCTACTCTATGGATGATCTAATATCTTATAGGATAGGATTGAATCTTTTATATTGTTTCTGTTAGCATAGCCTT
>NC_051412.1:17647484-17647645 GCF_015228065.2 Penaeus monodon
AAACACCGAAGAATTAGAGTCCATCGTTGCTGGTGTCCCTCGCTGAGACCTGAAAAGAGAAAATACATGGCCGTGAGAGCAGAGTAGTTTGATCTGATAGCTTAGGTATAACATAGGGAATAAATATATATTGTTTATATACGCTGATGTAAAGGTGAATG
>NC_051412.1:17648563-17648769 GCF_015228065.2 Penaeus monodon
AAAAAAAATCTTAAGGCACAAAATGAGCTTTAGAGAATTTGACTATTCTGCAGTATTCCAGGAACATTAAGCAAAATCGGATTTATTCCGACTAAACTCAGTGAACTTGTTAGTCCTAATTAGAATGCTTAAAGTGATAGCAGAGCAAATAATAATATTAATCTAAAAAGGGATATGAAAAGTAACAGATTAAATGCAGTTAACAT
>NC_051412.1:17649682-17650031 GCF_015228065.2 Penaeus monodon
CGTGAGCCAAACAAAGCTGACGCAAACCAAACCAAGCAAATAATGAAAAGAAACACACACCCATCACGCACCTACAAAGCGTATGACCAACAGAAGCAACACAAGACAAGTTTAACACAACATTAGACTTCAACGTCACCATAACCTTTCCGATATCTCGTTAACACCGCATGATGACAGTCCACGAGCCATGTCTGAAACCTGGAGTTATTTTGTCTCATAAAACCGTAGCGTAAGATCATGTAACATTTCCTCCTCTGAGCATCCATGGGTTTCAGGCTCGAGTGTGGAAGGGCTGTTGGAGGTGCGGGGTGTTTGCTGCCATGCTGTTCATTGGCGTGATTGTTTT
>NC_051412.1:17651024-17651411 GCF_015228065.2 Penaeus monodon
GATGCAAAACAGATTTTCATCCTTTTCTGTTTGTCCAGAGAGCTCGGACTCTGGGTCACCGCCGACGCTACGTGAGCATGACACTAAGTTTTAATTTTTTCTATTGATTCCTTCTTCTTACAGAAGTTTGCTTACATGTTAGCTATATCATTCCGTTAAGTCTATTAACACATGAGTTATATTCGAAATGATTTGCTCATATAACATGTTTACTGTTCGTGTTACAATAAGACTTTTTGTGGAGGTATATAAAGAAGATTTCTTATTAATGGACTTCTTACTCTTGGTATTACTCCTGTTGATATTACATTGGCCAGAATGCAATACCTAGTTATGATGATTCAGCTGTAACAAATAATACAAGAAGTTTCATGAACCTGAAGAAAA
>NC_051412.1:17652502-17652896 GCF_015228065.2 Penaeus monodon
TACCGAGTAATAACGGCATTCAAAACACTGCACAGCTACTACACATGTGATATTGCTAGTATCAGTGTCCTTCATTCATTAACTCAAATATCCGGATGATCGCTAAAGAGTATCTCAACAATTATTGTAATAACTTCCGCCAAACTTTTGAAGTCTAATTACAAGAAATTTGACTTCAACTTCCGAGGCTAAAGTTGAACGGGTGAGATTGAACCACATGGGGCACGCAAAGTTACCCTGCTTTTAATGACTTGGATAATGATCACGCTTTTTTTCTGGCCTGACTATTATCCCCAGAGAGATTTACTGTCTTGAGCGATCCCGCTGGCGTTCGAGGCCGGTCTCTCTCGTTAGCTGTGAGGCTATTTGCATCTGCTGCGTAATTGCCAATGGG
>NC_051412.1:17655011-17655979 GCF_015228065.2 Penaeus monodon
TCGTACATAGATGATTTCAATTAATAGTTTTTCTCTCAATTTCAACCGTCACTCAGTAGGAATCTGGTACACCAACAAACAAATGTGTATGTATGTTTTTTTTTCTATTTTCGCTTTTCACTATAAAAAGATTTAATGGCAAAAAAGAGGCATATATCAAATCAAAAGAACACGCAAAAAATCTCAAGAGGAAAATCCGAATTGCAACCGAATGTTTTAAAAGATCTTATGTATTCTGAATCGCTACGTATTTTTCCCCTTTTTATTACTAAGATTTTTTCTCTCCCTTTCTATTGACATGACGACCCACGTGTCTACTCTTCGTTAGAAAAATTTGATTCGTTAAAAAAGATCCAATGATCCTGTCTTTATCATATGTTTCAATTACTTTTTTTTCTCCTTTATAAAGTTTTTTTTTCTAATTTTTCGCTTACTCTCGCCACCGATGTTTCTCTTCCTATTCTCCGTTTTCCCCAAATTTTTCCTCTCAGTTCTATGAAACTCACGTACTTCTTTGATAAATCAGAAAGTGTTTCAGGGACGCTTTGAAATCTTCACACCCAGAAACGGGAAGGTCCTCTGCTAACGAGACTTTATCTTGTGATAATAGTAGGAACTGAAGAGCATACGTTTTCTTCTCCTAATGACCCAGAGTGATTCATTTTTTCGGGTTAAAGTCTCTCTTCTAATTTTTGGCTATTTCATTTTTTTTCAGTCAGTGTTTTCATAATAGCTGCCGTTGTTACTGTCTTTACTATATTTTGTATCTTATTCTCTTATTCAAGGGATCCCTAGCGAGCGACGAAAAAGGTTATTAAATGAACTGATGCACAATATTACGTTCAAAAAATAAGTCGAATTAGAAAAAAGTGAGAAAATAATGACGGCGAATAGAAAATTTCCGACACGGATTTTTCTATTTCTTTGTTTTCATTTCTATTAATTTCTCATTTTTTTATGATGAAGGG
>NC_051412.1:17656003-17656264 GCF_015228065.2 Penaeus monodon
CACCTGAAGAAATTTTGATTTCCTTGCCTTCTTGACTCTTTTTGCCTTGCCTCTTTCTTCCTTACTCTTCCCTTTCTCATTTTCATATTCCTCCTCCTTTTCTTAACCTCCCCTCATCCTGCACTCCCTTATTCTTTTCCCCCTCCTTCTCCCATTTCCCCTCTTCTCCCTCCCCACCTCTACTTTCTCTTCCCCATCCTACCCACTCGCCCATTTACCCTCCTTCTCCCTTTCAGTTTCCCCTTCCTCTATATATAAAAA
>NC_051412.1:17656333-17656674 GCF_015228065.2 Penaeus monodon
CCTCCCCCTCCTCCTCTCTCCTTACCCCTCCCTCTTTCTCTCCCTCACCCCCTCCCTCTATACATCCCCATCCTCCTCGCTCTCCCTCTCCTCTTCCCTCTCCCTCTCTGCATTACCCCTCTTCCACCTTTTCTCCATCACTCCCTCTCTCCCTTCTAATAACTACAAGGCAGCTGCTCCACCCGATAAAGCAGATTTTTTTTTGTACGCGGACCTGGGATCATACTCGCGAATTAAATTACTTTGTCCCTGCTCTCTATGGAAGCCTTGGCGTACTTTGGATACCGTGTTAATGTCACAACGCATATGGTAGATATTTTGCAAAAAGGTCTATCGAATTT
>NC_051412.1:17657000-17657211 GCF_015228065.2 Penaeus monodon
AGAAAACAATTGAAGTCAAATAACAGTAATAGCGATCCCCAAATTAAAAATCTATATATATGTTCCGGAAAGCTAATAATAACAAAACAAAGCTAAATAAACTGCGTTCAATGTCCTCGATCACATCTGGGGAATTACAGCACTAGTATCATGTTTGCTTTTATACTATTGATTTAAAGCTTCCGAAATAGTCCTTTAAAACACACTGGTG
>NC_051412.1:17658168-17658557 GCF_015228065.2 Penaeus monodon
GCATCAACATGCTGCAGAGAAAACATCATGCTTGTTTCCCTTGATATTATTCTTCCATGTAAAGTCTGTTACAAGTTTCCCTCCTTCGTGCATTCCTGTTGCATTCAACTTCCGCAACGAAACACAAACTTTCCCCCTTTTTTGAGTCTTGATAAAGTCTCCCGGGCGCATACAGGCGATTCCATACTTTCCAAGATTCTAAAATTTCGCAAATGAGTTTCATCTGACCGGAACAAAGAGGAAAGTTAAAGAAGAAAAAAAAACGATTGGAAATATCGACATCACGTGTTTTGTGTGTGTGTGTTTATCTTTTATGAATGATACCAGCTCAAACTTATTTCTATTACCTTTTTTTCAGAACTACTTTCTTTTTCTTAACAAAAGAAACT
>NC_051412.1:17659188-17660341 GCF_015228065.2 Penaeus monodon
CATTCCCGTGGCCAGAAATATCTACACAGCTTTTATCCGTTCAGTAGTTGATTATCTATCTCCAACTCTTAGTCAACTCTCCAAGACAGCACTAGATCCCCTAGAAAAAATTCAGAATAAGGTAATGCGCTGCATTCTAGGATGCCCAGTGTCCACTAGGATTGCTAACATGCAGCAGGAGCTTCGTCTCCTTCCTCTTGTGGAACGAATCTTTGCCAATGTAACATTCTTTACTGTCAAGTGTCTCCATTCCTCCAGTCTTGCTCCACATTATGCAGGCCTTATTAATATAATATGTCAATTGACCCCGATTCTCGTCCCCCACAACTCCGACCAGGTGGCCGTGCTCTTATTAGGAATGTTTGCCGAGACCTAAGAAGATTGGATATTAATGTTCCCCAAGAGGAAGTTGACCATGGTCCTCCCCCGTGGCAAACTACTCCTGTAGCAGTTTCCTACACACCCACCTGTAGGAGGGACCTACCCTGCCAACAGAAACGACTAGCCCTTGAGGCCATTGACAAGGTAAGGTCTTCCATTCCTGCCTCTCACACCCTCTACGTTGACGGTTCTTTACAAATAGATGGAACTGCTGGCTGTGCTGTCTACTCTCCTACTATGGAACCACCGAATGAAGGATGGACTGGACGCCGTCTGCGGGACTGGTCAAGCTCTACCTCCTGTGAACTGCATGGGCTTCTAGATGCTGTTAGCCTACTTTTAAGGACCAGAAGCAATGGACTAGTTATTTGTGACTCGCAGTCTGCCCTCTGTGCCCTCTCCTCCCCAAAGCCTGAGGCCCGTAGCCTAGTCAATAACATACTGCGCCATCTAGTCACGGCCATTAGACATGCACTTGTAATACATTTCCTATGGATTCCCTCTCACGTTGGAGTAGCAGCTAATGATGTTGTGGACCGTCTTGCCAAAGCTGCCTGTAGACTTGCCCTACCTGCGGCAGATGCCTCGCCAGCAACCCTCTCCCACTACAAGCGGAGGATACGTACTTCCGCTCAATTGTCAACCACCCGGCGCAGGAACGTCGAGCGGCCAGCGAGTGTGAGCATCCAGCACTACGACCACTTCGCCTCTCGTCCCTACAAGTACCGACGCCGCGGTCTGCTGGTAAGAAGACACAATGTGGTGGCTGCCC
>NC_051412.1:17661557-17661795 GCF_015228065.2 Penaeus monodon
TGCAACGTAAGATATCCCACTTTTGACGAGACTGCTGTAATTAACACCTGTTGATCTAATAGCCATGGTAAAATCGGGAATTCGTTTGCTTAAACATGTGCCGATGTTCTGGTTTTATATATATTTTATTAGCTTAGACTCGTGCCAAATGGAAATGAAAATGATGAAAATGTTAAAAATCTATTTAAAAAATAATTCTGTTGACAAATAAACTTTTCAAAACGCATGATCAGCTTGT
>NC_051412.1:17662068-17662251 GCF_015228065.2 Penaeus monodon
GACACCTTCTTGCAAGCACTTACTAATAAAGTATAAACACTGATTGACAGATGCATCTCTAAAGATCTCGTCTACCTTCACTTGAACACGCACGGACGTGTGTAAGAATCAGGGGAATTTGGGACGCCGCCTGTAACTTTCTCTTTCCTTTATAATTTGAATTTATTGAGGAATGCGCTTTGC
>NC_051412.1:17662653-17662956 GCF_015228065.2 Penaeus monodon
AAGAAACAATTCCCTAAAACAGGAAATCCGCTCGACTAGCATTTATTCAGTTCCAGAGGAAAGAGTAAAATAGATAGATAACCTAATAATAAATTCATAAAGATTCACTAGGGGATAAATAACAAGTGAAAGTAATATCCTGTAATATCATCTCGATCAGACAGCAATACCGGCCCTGCTGTACTGAGGAAGAAGCGATGTGTCTAACGTAGAAGAAAATGCATTTAACCTTTTTCTTCCATTCCGGTTTCATTGTAATGAGGAAGAAACCTATCTTGTCAGGTCTGCGAAACAAATATTTCC
>NC_051412.1:17663200-17663326 GCF_015228065.2 Penaeus monodon
CTTCCTTAGAATCCAGAGTAAGCATTTACAGGATTAGTTTATAAGCCACTGAGGTTAGCATGCTTGAGCTTTACTGCTGTCAGTGATGCAGCAATTTCGTATTCCGCATCAGATATATATTGTATA
>NC_051412.1:17663657-17663934 GCF_015228065.2 Penaeus monodon
GATTAAGTATGCATATTACACTCACTTTAGCATGCAGATGTTGAATAGTTCGCAGATGGTGAGTCTAAAGGCCATAAAATCGCGCTTCATTTATAATTCCGATACTGCTCATTCCTGGTTATCTTTTCTGGTTACATTCTACGAGCTCAAAGGTAATTTCTCGACCATCTTGTTATTTTCTACATATTCGAATTTTTGTCACGTGGCAAGAAGCATCCTCTTATTAATTAAATTTCAGATTAATGAAAAATATTATAAAACTTAGTTAGCATTAGGG
>NC_051412.1:17664317-17664531 GCF_015228065.2 Penaeus monodon
CAAAGAAGTCCTTTAAATCTTATTTAAGTGTTATTTATTCCTAACTTTCTTTACTCCAATAAAAAAGTAACTGGCTTCAAGACACAGAGAAAAGGCAATAAATATGAAAGAAAACGCTCTCTCTGGCAACAGTGCCAGAGAGAGAGAAAAAAAGAAAGAGTTATCTAGTTGTCTAGAGAGAGAGAGAGCTGATCCTGCTGAATGGTCGTGGTTT
>NC_051412.1:17664717-17664978 GCF_015228065.2 Penaeus monodon
GTATGTGTATATGTAGGTATGTATCTTTGTATGTATATCCGGCCCCTACCTCTCTCCCTTTTAGTATTTACCTTTTATCTGGAGAAATAGAAAAAATTCCGCTGTATAATTCCAACTAATAGAGGCCCCAGGGTATGCATATATCAGAGCATACACCTGCATATATTCGACGATATATCAGCGATTACCAAGAATCCCGTGTTAGAATGAAATTTTACATGAAGTAAATTTTAATTAACTGTGATATAAATTGTGATTCAT
>NC_051412.1:17665998-17666099 GCF_015228065.2 Penaeus monodon
GAATACGAAATTGCTGCATCACTGACAGCAGTAAAGCTCAAGCATGCTAACCTCAGTGGCTTATAAACTAATCCTGTAAATGCTTACTCTGGATTCTAAGG
>NC_051412.1:17666649-17667208 GCF_015228065.2 Penaeus monodon
GCCTGTTTGAGCGCAGGTATAACCACGCGTGCGTGTGTATATAAGGATCTATTTACATATGCGTGGGCAAGAGTGAATACAACGCAACACAAACAGACTTCAACCGCCCCAGGGCCGCTCTAGTGCCCGCTGCCGGCCGCTCAAAGCCTCGTCTGTGCCAGGTAAAGCCGCCACCTCGTTATCAGCTCAAAAGGCCAACGCAAGGGAGGTGTTCACGCGGCACCCCCCTTCTCCAAAGCGTAACGTTGCAAATGCAGCTCTTGCGTTACTCTCCCTGAATGATTTTTTTCTCTATGCACACGTATCAGCATATATTGTTCATATATTCGAAATGGACCATCTAGATGTCTACTTCTTTGTTATCTAATCAATACAGGAGAAGGGAAAAATAATTATGGATTTCAAAAATAATTCTGAAAAATGCGGCATAGATGTTCAGATCATGTGCTTGCAAATCATTCACGTATTCGTTAATTTAAATATTTCAGAAATTTACACTTGAGATTAGCGATAAAATTTCTTAAAACATAAATGAGCCCATACAGCGCCATGACAAGGC
>NC_051412.1:17667231-17667316 GCF_015228065.2 Penaeus monodon
TCTTGAATTTCCTAGCCTTTACAACCACTCACTGATCCTTTGAAGCACGACTTTTGCTGAAGTTCGTATTTGCATTTGCATATTC
>NC_051412.1:17668048-17668177 GCF_015228065.2 Penaeus monodon
CAAGTATTTACGACGAGAGGCCTGGAAAAATAAAGGAGCAACGATTATTTATAAGACGACGTAAAAAGAAGAGCCCCCCCCCCCAAGGCACATTAACATCCTCTTCGATACCTTAACTTTGTTTTTCTC
>NC_051412.1:17668223-17668378 GCF_015228065.2 Penaeus monodon
GCTTTTGTTTTTTCCTTTCTTTTCGTGGCGATATCAATTATGCATGATATTTTTTCGAATCAAGGTTATGAAATGCAGTATAATGACAAAGGGGTACTGGAAATGTAAATGAATTATGAGGGGGATGAATGTGCATACAATACATGTGCGCCTTT
>NC_051412.1:17668490-17668742 GCF_015228065.2 Penaeus monodon
AGTTTGCGTCCATGCACTTGCTTGAGTGCCACGAGGCTGTCGCCTTCATAACAGCTGGTCAATAGAATACAGCTGTGCCTAATCAGTCTGCTGTGTTCGGGCTTTGTCCCCGCCTGCCTGACCCGGTGGTTTCCCTCACTCATGAATATCTTCCCCCCGCGACGTCGGTGCCAGCCTGTCTCGTATCGATAATTCATCACGAGAGAATTCTATATTTAAACTGATTATCATACATATATGGGTACGTGTATA
>NC_051412.1:17669521-17670517 GCF_015228065.2 Penaeus monodon
TGAGAGCGTGTGTTCGTTTGTATTTCATACAGTAACCAGTCGCTATTATCATTGTCCTGAATGTTTCGTTCTTATCCGTATCTTAAACACAAACTGCACATACATCATATCAATATACAGAAAAAAGGAACCTCATTACCCTCTCTTGCTCTTCCTTAATCAGCAGACTCCTTTCTCTCTCAGCTTCTCTCACCTAAATAAAAACCTTAAGGCCAACCATCTCCAACTTGAAGTCATCTGCCACGACTGGATACTGAAGTGGCCTCCAAAATAGGTCAGGGAATGCCTCTCTGTGCATTCTGTTCCCTCCTGTAGGCACATGCACATGCCTTTCCCCCCGAGTGATGAGAGTGCGTTGTGTTGTGCCTGTGCTGCGTGAATGCCCCTTCCTAGACGTGCCTCATGCAAAGCGAGCAGTCAATCTCCCTCTAATCACCGTTGCTATGGGAGTGCATGACATGCATGACAGATATTAGCGAACAGTCCCCCTCGTGGCAAGGAATCATGCACATGACTATGATGAAACTCCACAGTCAGAGTTGCTAATTCGGGTTAATGTTGTTCTTTATAGCTAAGTATATTGGACGATTAACTAAATATAGAACGTAAATTGCTGCGTGCGCTACCTCGATACATGATAAACGCTACCAAAAAGAGTAAAGTTAGATGAAAATACAAAAAATCGTCCTAAACGCTAGAAAATTCGTAGCAGGCATATAAATGGAAAGGCAAAAGCTCCCCTCACTTCATTTTGCTTTATTTACATCGCTTTGCCCTGCGTATGCATGTGGGAATGTTTGCAAATGACTTTAATCAGTAAAAAGGAGAGCAAACTTGTTAAATGAAATCAACTGTGTAATAATGTAAGTATGGACGTACAGCTGTACAGTCTGATATATATTCACACATATGTTTACACAGAGATACAAACAGAGATACCTCAGTATGTTGTGTATATTTATATAATAAATGAATAAAACACGCCTACGCGCGTAA
>NC_051412.1:17670679-17670953 GCF_015228065.2 Penaeus monodon
TCAAATACAACAGAGTCGTTTCCTCACCATACCATACCATTCATATTCATATACTCATACCCCTCCGTCGCGTTCCCCACGGCTCTGCTTCACTCATATCCAACACACACCTTCACGCGAGAGAACACACGTTGTCTTTTGGAGGGGGAAATAGATCGTGCACTAAAATATCGCTATATATTTTTCCATCCATGGCAAAGGGTAGCAATAGTACTATATGTGCGACTTCACACAACCGTCCGCGAAATATTTTGAAGACAAACATACATTTATG
>NC_051412.1:17671261-17671448 GCF_015228065.2 Penaeus monodon
CCTTACAAGATAGGTTTCTTCCTCATTACAATGAAACCGGAATGGAAGAAAAAGGTTAAATACATTTTCTTCTACGTTAGATACATCGCTTCTTCCTCAGTACAGCAGGGCCGGTATTGCTGTCTGATCGAGATGATATTACAGGATATTACTTTCACTTGTTATTTATCACCTAGTGAATCTTTAT
>NC_051412.1:17671836-17671935 GCF_015228065.2 Penaeus monodon
GATCTATTTTACTCTTTCCTCCGGAACCGAATAAATGCTAGTCGAGCGGATTTCCTATTTTATGGAATTGTTTCCTAAAAAAGAAAAGAAAAAAAAACA
>NC_051412.1:17675335-17676075 GCF_015228065.2 Penaeus monodon
CACCTCGGTGGCTCCTCCTCGACCGGGCATCTCCTCTGCATCTCGAGTCCCCCTTGAGCTCCTCAGGAGGAACTTCCCTCTCAGCATCATTGGCGACGCGATCTACAACTTCTTCGTCTCGGATGACTTGGGTTAACTCGCTCGTAATCACTCGTCGTGGAGGAATCCGTCGCCATTCTGTAAGCTTCATGCTATAAACCCTGAGATTATTCCATTTTCATCCTCTGTGATTATTTTCATTGTCGGGTAGGCGTGTGGGCGTATCAGTAACTTCAATAAATTTCTTCGTATAAGGATTCATAAATATGATGCAACAAAAGAAGGGTGGAGTGTACGTAGGGAGAATGTTGCGTCAGAAAACACAAGCGATCAAATGGGTGAATAGCGATAGGATTAAATTAAGGTTAGGAGATAGGTGATAAGTAATCGACATAAGCCAAAGAGTACGGAGAAGAGATCTATTGTAATATATTTTTTTAAAAGTATTCTATCAATACAAAATTTCAGGATATAGTTTCATACTGTGAAATGCCTAACTCAAAGGTGACTTGAACAACACAAAGGTAATGATGAATCAATTAGTGATGACTTGTACATAGAAACAAAAATATTATTTTCACATATATGAATGCGTGAGTGTATTGATAAAATACTTTTTATAAATATATTACAATAGATCTTTTCTCCGTACTCTTTGACCTATGTTGATCACTTATCACATAACTCCTGACCTTAATTTG
>NC_051412.1:17676698-17676803 GCF_015228065.2 Penaeus monodon
GTCCCAGGGCAGTAATGATGGTGCCCGGCGCTGCTGAACGCCTGTGGCCAAGTGTTGTTGTGATTCTTTGATGTTTTTCGCTTGGCATTTCTGCCAACGTAGCAT
>NC_051412.1:17677796-17678078 GCF_015228065.2 Penaeus monodon
TGTGTATGTGTGTCATTAAATTAATATGAATGAATTAACAAGAAATATCTTTTTGCTTTTCATGCACAAACACACTCCGAATGCAGAAAATGGCAATGTTTATATCTGAAAGACAAGTTTCGTTTTCATCTCATAAACGCTGATGCGGTTTAATACTCTGCTGCACAATGCAAAAGAAGCTGCATTAGTGCTTTTAGGGACAGGCTATTTATCGCTGGCTAATGGTTTTGTTTTCTGCCTGGAGTTTAAGGTAACAATATGCTTGGACTCAGATTTGTAAGC
>NC_051412.1:17678657-17679195 GCF_015228065.2 Penaeus monodon
ATATATACTGATATGAATGAAAGATAAGGCACACACAAATCTCATAAAATACGTAAAATTCATAGAAATATGTATACTCAGGATGACCGTGATGTTTCTCAGGTGACACGTTCTGAGTTATTTCAATACATCCAAAAAGGAAGACGAAAAATTTACGAAAAAACGAAGGAAATAAAACCAATATATATGAGTCGTAGCTTACTACAACAGAACGTAAATTCTTTCCTTCGACGCATAGCTAAGCTTTCACGAAGACATACACGGTAAATTAATTAATACGTTTCCACAATATTAAATTTGACAACGCTGAAGCCCCCCCCCCCCCTTCAAAAAAAAAATATATATCTAGTATTTTCAGCGTGAAAAATCGGGCAGTTGGACGAATTCACATCGGATGTGTCTGTCTCCAACGCTGAGTCAAAGAAACGGGCCATATTATGTGCATATATTATCCCTTACACTCTCTGCAACAGGGCTGCGGAGTAACTGTTTCGGATTTCTTGTGGTCCCTGCGTGGAATACTTTTTGTTCTGTCTCT
>NC_051412.1:17679232-17679329 GCF_015228065.2 Penaeus monodon
GCTCTATAATTACGGCTGTGTTTATCATCCTTCGAAGAAGTAGTATAATCATAATTATTGATACATTGTTTGTTACCCTCCGCCTTCTCATTACCTT
>NC_051412.1:17679445-17679801 GCF_015228065.2 Penaeus monodon
CATTATTTTAAAAAATGATATAACTAGCAAAATGCTGAAAAGTAAAACACAAACTCACAAAAATAGTTTCCCCGAGAAAGGAGATCACAAAAAAAAAACCCAAAACCATCAACCCAAACTGAACAAAAAACGTTTTAGAACACACCTGTGACGTTCATAACCGGCCTACACATTTGGCCTCGCAATGCACTTTAATGTTCACCGCCTATGGCCTGCCATCGGGTTTCATTTCTGATCGCCAGCGAATCACAAACGGCAGGATTAATCTCAGTTTCCAGACAGATATACCGCACATACTTACGGCCTCTTCCTATAGTAATGCATACACGCACAAGTATATACCTGTCTGTTTGGAA
>NC_051412.1:17680116-17680376 GCF_015228065.2 Penaeus monodon
CTAAAGACACCCTTTCGTATGCACATGTATGCGGGTTTGTGTACAATACTGTTCATATACAAATACCAGCTCCTCTCTAAGCCTTACGCTTAAAATCCTTCCAACCGCTATGCCAGACTAGCCAAGCGTGAACAACACATTTTCAGAATCGCCTTCCAGTTACTTATGTTCTCTACTGATTTCCGATGAATAATGGAGACCTTGTTTTTTCAAGTGTAAATAACGTGGCCACAAATTCTATCATCCCCCCCCCCACCCAA
>NC_051412.1:17680859-17681080 GCF_015228065.2 Penaeus monodon
TTGATGACGAAACGAGGACGGGAGGAGAGCAGGCGCTGTCTAATAATTCTTTTATTTCGGGGTTGCAGACATTGCGAAGTGCAGCCGCCAGGAACTGCAAGAATATATGGTACTCGATGTCGCGCCGAGAGGAAAAAAATTTAGTGCTTGCTAAAATTTTTTTTTTTTAAATAAAAGCATTATGCATAGGAAAAAGAAAAAGAAAACCACTATCGTGCTTG
>NC_051412.1:17681319-17681565 GCF_015228065.2 Penaeus monodon
ATCGTGCCTTTTCTAAAAAAAATTTTTATTGTGATTGGAAAAAAGAAGAAACAAACTATGTCTGACCTACTCTTAAAATTTTAGAAACTCGGAGCAAACACAGAAGAAGAAGAAAAGGAAAAATGCCTCTTACTACGAACGATAAGAAAAAAAATGTCTTTAGCACAAGAAGAAGAAAATATTCTTCTTTCTAAAACTTCTTTTATATACCCCCCCCCCTTTTTTTTCCTTTATTACTTCCCCCGA
>NC_051412.1:17681628-17682333 GCF_015228065.2 Penaeus monodon
TCAGCCGGATGTGTATTTGACGAGTTAGTGATTACTGATGACATGATGGCAGATTGGTGACGGTAATCATTCGATGATTGACAGGGTAGCGTTGTCAATTAACGGAAATACAGCGATGTGATCTGGATGTCGCAATCAGCCACTTATCAACATCTAAATGCAATTCCGGCTCGTAAAAAAAAAGATAAATCAAGAAAAAAATCTTAAATATGAAAAATAGCAAAGCAAAAAATTAAAAAGAAATGGAGAAACCCAAAATAAGCAATTGACTAACCAGCTAAATAGAAAAATAAAGAAAACGATGCAAATAAAGAATAAACAAAACGATGCAAAACCATGAAAATAAATATATAAAAAATAGATAAAAAAAGAACATCAAAACCGAATAGAAATAATTTTCCGAAACACTTGGCGGAAAATCAATGGGAAATCGAGAGAGAAGACCAGTAGTAAGTGCGGGAAGGGCGGGGTGGGCGGGGTGGGCGATGGTGGACGGGGTGGGCAGGGATGGGCGGGGTGGACGGGGTGGGCGGGGATGGGCGGGGATGGGCGGGGTGGGCGGTCGCGTGTGTCATCTGGAGCCCCGAGTCCCAGAGGAAAGCGACGGCTCCCGATTGGATGGACTTCGATCATTCGTGAGCAATGTTTCCCATAAATGAATTTGGGATGTCCTTCGCAACCTTCGCATGGGTTAACATTTCTCAA
>NC_051412.1:17682830-17682907 GCF_015228065.2 Penaeus monodon
TATTGTATTAGTGTAAGACTAGTTAATAATTACATACACAGCTAAATGTATAGGTGGATGGACTAACACACAAATAA
>NC_051412.1:17682936-17684808 GCF_015228065.2 Penaeus monodon
CGTGAAATATATACTAATTACATTTTGTATGTGAGTATACAATTATATCACGAAACTTAAGGAAAACCATGTAATAATGTAGGTATGAGTTGTGCACGCTTGTACATTACATAAACACGTGATTTCCCTGTACCTGCACCTGATCATGACAGCAATATAAAAAGAATGCCTCCGCTATAAAAATACTTATTGTTAGTTATAGCCATGAAATTAGTGGATGATAAAGTGTATAAAATTATTTAGACTAGAGATAGGTTATGCATAAAAAAGGCACCCACATTTGTTTCATAAATGAGATTTATCAAGGTTCGATAAAAAAAAGTTGTTTCTCTGTATTTGCCGCCGGAAGGTGAGTTATGGTAATGATATAACTGAATGAAATAAAGATTTTATAAAATGACATAAAAAAATATACACAAAAAAGTGGGCTGTAAAAGCATTATAGTGCGAGTGATAATTTTAAGAATGAAAACTAAGAAAACTATGTTTATGAAAACTATAACGATAATAAAAAGGAGATTTTATATATTATAATAATAACCATTACCTTGTACCAAGCAGCTCACACCAAGCAAGTATCACACAACAATACAACCCTACAACAATAGCAATAATCAGCAATTAACACGAGATAAACAAATGAGATTACAATGAAAACGGCCTTTGAAAACATACAAAACAATTCACGAAACCCTTGCCTTCCCATCGCACTTTTACGAACTTCTAAGCAATTCTTTAGCGGAAGCTTGTGGAGAGAAATGTTACTGAAGAGAAGTTCAGTAAACCGTCTTTCTGGTTGTTTCATGGGGAAGTGATTCTGTCCTTTGAAACAAGTTTACTGTTATAGAGAAAGTTTTTTTTTTAACCCGTCGATCCCTCCTCACATTGCTGTTTGTAGTTTGGATTGGAGGTTTTGTTGATTTTATTACAATACTTGGTTCTTATTTGTACTACTGTTTTTAGTATTGGCAGATGTCATTATACTAAGAGGACTATTTAATTATATTTTTCTTCTTTTAAAGTAGATTTTGATTTTTTTCTAAAGTGTTGATATCTGAAAGAGGGAAACAGTAAAAGATTACTTTTTTTTTTTTTTATTAAGGTCGTCTGAGACTGATAGACATTAAATTCTGAACACCGTGTCAAAATGAATAAAAATCCGAGAGGGAATATACTATAAATGAACTGAAATATGAGTGAATTAAACCAAACAATTTGTTAGTCTCACGTATGTTATTTTATATTACAATTCTGTACATGGAATAAACACAACAGGATTTCGTCTAACAGCTACAACATTGTATGCGGCTGACTATGTCCAAGTTCATCCAGAAAATCTGTCTACAAGACCGTCAAAAAAGTACCTTGGCTTCAAAACGCTCTGTCAGTAAGATTCACCGTCTAATCGACAAATATCCCACTTATGAAATCTATAAAATGGAAGTATTACAGCGATTATTATCAACAAAACGCGAGTGAGCTTGTTCCTATTTTTAGATAAAAGGTAAGACTTATCGGTGCTTCAAACACTCTTAGCATCAGCCATTCATTTGCAGGGAAATAAATCCCACGACTCTAAAACTCCCATTCCATCAAGTGCGAAAAGGAAATTGAGCAGCAGACTGGACCATAAAGTTCCTTAAGAGCACTGGCCAGGGCCTTATGATTGACCTCAGAAGATTCTCCGTCTGTGTGTATCTCTGTCTGCAGTATTTATCGGTATGTAAAGTGCAGTGTGTATTTAGATGATACTTAACTTGGAAGGTAAATAAGCAGCTGAAAGTGAGGACACTGACTCCAGAATGCCATGTTAACGGCATCGCTTGAGATAAAGTTGCTTCTAACCAAAGAAAATGTTCCATAGTTATAGAC
>NC_051412.1:17684880-17685690 GCF_015228065.2 Penaeus monodon
TCGCTTGAGATAAAGTTTCTTTTAACCAAAGAATATGTTGCGATGTTATAGACATAAAAATCTTACTAATATTTATTGCTTTTGCGAATTTTAACATCAGTGAGGCTGTGGCAAATTAATAATATTCATAAATAAAAATATATTTCACACGCAAATTATATGCTGTATGATAATAAATATTGCTAGAGTAGCCATTACCCCTACTTGTTTTGTAATTAGCAAGGCTCCAGGAAGGGCACTGAATATAAAGTGACCGATTTAATGAATGCATACAATATTCAAGAATCGTTAATAATGTTACAGTGTACTATTTGATTCATAGTCGCTGTAGGATACCTAATAGTATTATAAATATTAATGATGACAGAGTGTACGTTAGCGTATTACGATTCATTTCCCTTTAATTCAGTTTCTCTTCTATTTTTCACTTTATTTAATCTATCGTTTCGCCTATAGGATTTCTCCTCACATGGATGAGAGAGACTCAGTAGTAGCTTATTAGGGTCAACTTAATATGAGACTTAAATAAACCAAATTCATGTGTTACTGTTTTAAGTATTTATTGCACGCTAATTCTATTTCTCTTATATATAGTTGGACCATGGTTTAAGGAAGGGGACGAGAAAAAATAAAATGAAATATGAAATTATTCAGTAATTAAATTCTTTGCCTCGTGATAAGGATGACGTTAGAGGTTTTAATTTTCGAAAATGTTGCTTAATGATATTTCTTATCACAGTAAGATAACTATTATGGGGATATATTTGTATGGATATTTCTGTATTAGATTAAAATGAGTCGAACACATGT
>NC_051412.1:17686211-17686434 GCF_015228065.2 Penaeus monodon
AGGAAGTACACAAACAAACAAATCACAGACAAAAGCATCTAGTATTAAAAAATAAATAAACTCATTCTTTGATAAGAAGCAATATCCTGTCCTGTGGAAACGAATGAAAATACCATGATAAAGCACACAGCAACACACACGAAGCAACTATCCATCTTCCCTCCTATCCATCACAGATGGCCCTCTCTCCACGAACCCTTCACGTCTATCCTCCATCTTCTTG
>NC_051412.1:17686488-17686893 GCF_015228065.2 Penaeus monodon
TTATTTCATCCTCGTTCTGCTGCACATGATATCCCTCTACCTATCCCTACGGAGCCTCTACCTATCCCTACGGAGCCTCTACCTATCCCTACGGAGCCGCCTTTGTTCTTATTTCATTACTGTTTTGATGCCCCATTCACTCTATTCTGCTTAACCTCGTATCGTACTACCGTCCCTAAGATTCTTCTTCTTTATCCCCACCTTATTCTTCCTCCCTGTACCCCACATTTCCCATACCCCCATCCTTACACCTATTTCAGAAGCCATCCCTATCCCTACCCATCATCATTTATCGCCCTCCTCGCCCTCTCCACCTTCTTTGTCGTCCCGAGATACCAACCCGTTTACCCCGCTATCTTCCCTCCATTCCCCAACTCATCCCTACCCCAAATCATCCTCATTTAA
>NC_051412.1:17686938-17687710 GCF_015228065.2 Penaeus monodon
ACTTCATGAGAGCACATAAGCTCATGGATGGTCCGCGAGCATCAACATGAAGTGTCAGGGTAAACCGCTGATGTGATAAGGTCGAGGAACCCACCACTTTAAACACTTATAAAATCCTTATTATCCAATAAATCAAAACAGCTGATTGTCGGTAGTGTGAGAATGATAAAGCGAATATAGAGAGAAGATACCGTTAACCGCTAAGTGTTTGGTAAATATAGTCAGACTTGGGTACTCATTTTCCCCCTAACTATTGCAGAGTTTACTCCCGCTCTATGTTCAAATATCTAAAAAAGCGAAGGATACAAAGCAAATATAAAAATATATATTTCCGTAAATGCATTAGTAAAGACAGACAGTTATAATCGCTCTCTTTCTCAAGATAACTATTAATTAGCATGTATTTCATATTCACGGACATGCATCGCCGAAATGCAAAATATTTAACATGGTGTAAAAGTGGAGAAAACCTCACTTACTTTACCTTCTAATTAAAATCAACCGTACATGCCAAGGACGAGCTCCCGCATAAATGACCGTGATTGGTGTATGAAATTCAGAAATCTTTTGGTTGGCATCACGAAAGCTCTCATGAGAAGAAAGCCTCCATGGAGAAAACGATTTTTTTTTACTGATATGTATTATTCTAATGTATGGGAACGACTGGAGGGAAGCTTACATTGATACGTGCAATGCAAACCCTTTTTTTATGGTAACATATAAAAAAAATCCTTATCATGACCAGACGTGTTATTTATGGTGGCCTCATGTT
>NC_051412.1:17687824-17687945 GCF_015228065.2 Penaeus monodon
CTTTATGGCCGTGGACTTTTTTTTTTTGTGGTGGCCATTTTTTCATTCATGGTCAGCCGTGGCCACTTTTTTCTTTCATGATCAGTCGTGGACATTTTTTTTTTCTTTTCTAGCCGTGGGC
>NC_051412.1:17688941-17689231 GCF_015228065.2 Penaeus monodon
TGGGTATTTTTTTTCATGGCCAGCCGTGGGCATTTTTTTTTCTTTTTCTTTTTCATGGCCAGCCGTGGGCATTTTTTTCATGGCCAGCCGTGGGCATTTTTTTTTCTCTCTCTTGTGGCTAGCCGTGGGCATTTTCTTTTTTTTCTTTCATAGACAGCCGTGGGCATTTTTTTTTCTTTCATAGACAGCCGTGGGCCTTTTTTTCTTTCATAGACAGCCGTGGGTATTTTTTTTCTCACTCATAGCCGGACGAGACCAATTTTTTTTCCTTTCATGGCCAGACGTAAGCA
>NC_051412.1:17690279-17690442 GCF_015228065.2 Penaeus monodon
GGGTCCCCGCGCGTGGCCCCACAAGCACCTCACGTCTCGGGCAAGGAAGCACAGACAGCAGAGTTCTGATGACCATCGTTCAAGAGAGACAATCTCTTCTCGGCTGGTGGCAGAATAACAAAGTCTGAAATGTCAAAAACATCATCAGATTCACCTTTTTTTT
>NC_051412.1:17690796-17690863 GCF_015228065.2 Penaeus monodon
ATTTCAGTCGCTGAGGGTTCGCTTTTTCTCCGATATTGTTTTATCTGTTCTCATCTTTCTATTTTTC